>NC_064629.1:696136719-696450469 GCF_023864275.1 Schistocerca cancellata
TCTCACACGATCGCTGTTTCCGGAATCCATGTTGATTCCTACATAGTAGATTCTGGGTTTCCAAAAACGACATGATACTCGAGCAAAAAACATGTTCTAAAATTCTACAACAGATCGACGTCAGAGATATAGGTCTATAGTTTTGCGCATCTGCTCGACGACCCTTCTTGAAGACTGGGACTACCTGTGCTCTTTTCCAATCATTTGGAACCTTGCGTTCCTCTAGAGACTTGCGGTACACGGCTGTTAGAAGGGGGGCAAGTTCTTTCGCGTACTCTGTGTAGAATCGAATTGGTATCCCATCAGGTCCAGTGGACTTTCCTCTGTTGAGTGATTCCAGTTGCTTTTCTATTCCTTGGACACTTATTTCGATGTCAGCCATTTTTTCGTTTGTGCGAGGATTTAGAGAAGGAACTGCAGTGCGGTCCTCCTCTGTGAAACAGCTTTGGAAAAAGGTGTTTAGTATTTCAGCTTTACGCGTGTCATCCTCTGTTTCAATGCCTTCATCATCCCGGAGTGTCTGGATATGCTGTTTCGAGCCACTTACTGATTTAACGTAAGACCAGAACTTCCTAGGATTTTCTGTCAAGTCGGTACATAGAATTTTACTTTCGAATTCACTGAACGCTTCACGCATAGCCCTCCTTACGCTAACTTTGACATCGTTTAGCTTCTGTTTGTCTGAGAGGTTTTGGCTGCGTTTAAACTTGCAGTGAAGCTCTCTTTGCTTTCGCAGTAGTTTCCTAACTTTGTTGTTGTACCACGGTGGGTTTTTCCCGTCCCTCACAGTTTTACTCGTCACGTACCTGTCTAAAACGCATTTTACGATTGCCTTGAACTTTTTCCATAAACACTCAACATTGTCAGTGTCGGAACAGAAATTTTCGTTTTGATCTGTTAGGTAGTCTGAAATCTGCCTTCTATTACTCTTGCTAAACAGATGAACCTTCTTCCCTTTTTTTATATTCCTATTAACTTCCATATTCAGGGATGCTGCAACGGCCTTATGATCACTAATTCCCTGTTCTGCACATACAGAGTCGAAAAGTTCGGGTCTGTTTGTTATCAGTAGGTCCAAGATGTTATCTCCACGAGTCGGTTCTCTGTTTAATTGCTCGAGGTAATTTTCGGATAGTGCACTCAGTATAATGTCACTCGATGCTCTGTCCCTACCACCCGTCCTAAACATCTGAGTGTCCCATTCTATATCTGGTAAATTGAAATCTCCACCTAAGACTATAACATGCTGAGAAAATTTATGTGAAATGTATTCCAAATTTTCTCTCAGTTGTTCTGCCACTAATGCTGCTGAGTCGGGAGGTCGGTAAAAGGAGCCAATTATTAACCTAGCTCGGTTGTTGAGTGTAACCTCCACCCATACTAATTCACAGGAACTATCCACTTCTACTTCACTACAGGATAAACTACTACTAACAGCGACGAACACTCCACCACCGGTTGCATGCAATCTATCCTTTCTAAACACCGTCTGTGCCTTTGTAAAAATTTCAGCAGAATTTATCTCTGGCTTCAGCCAGCTTTCTGTACCTATAACTGTACCAGCTTCGGTGCTTTCTATCAGCGCTTGAAGGTCCGGTACTTTACCAACGCAGCTTCGACAGTTTACAATTACAATACCGATTGCTGCTTGGTCCCCGCATGTCCTGACTTTGCCCCGCACCCTTTGAGGATGTTGCCCTTTCTGTACTTGCCCAAGGCCATCTAACCTAAAAAACCGCCCAGCCCACGCCACACAACCCCTGCTACCCGTGTAGCCGCTTGTTGCGTGTAGTGGACTCCTGACCTATCCAGCGGAACCCGAAGCCCCACCACCCTATGGCGCAAGTCGAGGAATCTGCAGCCCACACGGTCGCAGAACCGTCTCAGCCTCTGATTCAGACCCTCCACTCGGCTCTGTACCAAAGGTCCGCAGTCAGTCCTGTCGACGATGCTGCAGATGGTGAGCTCTGCTTTCATCCCGCTACCGAGACTGGCAGTCTTCACCAAATCAGATAGCCGCCGGAAGCCAGAGGGGACTTCCTCCGATCCATAACGACACACATCATTGGTGCCGACATGAGCGACCACCTGCAGATGGGTGTGACCCTGTACCCTTCATAGCATCCGGAAGGACCCTTTCCACATCTGGAATGACGCCCCCCGGTATGCACACGGAGTGCACATTGGTTTTCTTCCCCTCTCTTGCTGCCATATCCCTAAGGGGCCCCATTACGCGCCTGACGTTGGAGCTCCCAACTACCAGTAAGCCCACCCTCTGCGACCGCCCGGATCTTGCAGACTGAGGGGCAACCTCTGGAACAGGACAAGCAGCCACGTCAGGCCGAAGGTCAGTATCAGCCTGAGACAGAGCCTGAAACTGGTTCGTCAGACAAACTGGAGAGGCCTTCCGTTCAGCCCTCCGGAATGTCTTTCGCCCCCTGCCACACCTTGAGACGACCTCCCACTCTACCACAGGTGAAGGATCAGCCTCAATGCGGGCAGTATCCTGGGCAACCACAGTCGTAGTCCGATCGGGGGATGCGTGGGACGAGCTGGCCGTCCCCGACAAACCCCCATCCGGACCCCCACAGTGATGCCCATTGGCAACAGCCTCAAGCTGTGTGACCGAAGCCGACACTGCCTGAAGCTGGGGGCGAAGGGATGCCAACTCAGCCTGCATCCGAACACAGCAGTTGCAGTCCCTATCCATGCTAAAAACTGTTGTGCAAAGAACGTCTGAACTAATCTACAGAGAGCGCAAACAAATCGACACAAAATTTAAACGGTTATTAAAACACAAGATTGCGTAGTAAATGCAGTAATGCTGCTACTTGCGCACTGTTGACACACTGCTCGGCGGCGGAAGGAGACTGCGCGATTTTACACTATTCATGTACTAAAACGCGATGCTACAACTCTCAAATACTATAATACGCCAGAAATTTATGAATTAAACAATGCAAGTACCAAAAACACGCAAAGAAATTAAGAATTAAACTATGTAACAAATGAGTGAGCTAGGAGTATACGACTTGCTGCTGCAGCTGCTTATCCAACGGCGGCAGGGAGGAGAAGTGTAAGGAGGAGAAGTGCGTACCATCACGTTTCCGACTTTGATAAAGGTCAGATTGTAGCCTATCGCAATTGCGGTTTATCGTATCGCGACATTGCTGCTCGAGTTGGTCGAGATCCAATGACTGTTAGCAGAATATGGAATTGGTGGATTCAGGAGGGTAATACGGAACGCCGTGCTGGATCCCAACGGCCTCGTATCACTAGCAGTCGAGATGACAGGCATCCCATCCGCATGGCTGTAACGGATCGTGCAGCCACGTCTCGATCCCTGAGTCAACACATGGGGACGTTTGCAAGACAACAACCATCTGCACGAACAGTTCGACGACGTTTGCAGCAGCATGGACTATCAGCTCGAAGTCCATGGCTGCGGTTACCCTTCACACTCCATCGCGGACAGGAGCGCCTGCGATGGTGTACTCAACGACGAACCTGGGTGCACGAATGGCAAAACGTCATTTTTTCGGATGAATCCAGGTTCTGTTTACAGCATAATGATGGTCGCATCCGTTTTCGACGACATCGCGGTGAACGCACATAGGAAGCGTGTATTCGTCATCGCCACACTGGCGTATCACCCGGCGTGATGGTATGGGATGACATTGGTTACACGTCTCGGTCACCTATTGTTCGCATTGACGGCACTTTGAACAGTGGACGTTACATTTCAGATGTGTTACGTCCCGTGGCTCTACTCTTCATTCTATCCTTGCGAAACCCTACATTTCAGCAGGATAATGCACGACCGCATGTTGCAGGTCCTGTACGGGCCTTTCTGGACACAGAAAATGTTCGACTGCTGCCCTGGCCAGCATATTCTCCAGATCTCTCACCAATTAAAAACGTCTGGTCAATGGTGGCCGAGCGACTGGCACGTCACAATACGCCAGTCACTACTCTTGATGAACTGTAGTATCGTGTTGAAGCTGCATGGGCAGGTTTACCCGTACAAGCCATCCAAGCTCTGTTTGTGTCAATGCCCAGGCGTATCAAGGCCGTTATTACGGCCAGAGGTGGTTGTTCTGGGTACCGATTTCTCAGGATCTATGCACCCAAATTGCGTGAAAATGGAATGACATGTCAGTTCTAGTATAATATATTTGTCCAATGAATACCCGTTTATCATCTGCATTTTCTGCAATGGCATTCAGATGAGCTGTCGCTGTGTGGTGCGACCTGATCCATCTCGTCACGGCCTTCCGTGAACCATACGGCACACACCCGTTTTACTGCCGAAGCGCTTCGTCCCACAGAAGCACAGATTTCCCGGATGGGTCCATCACATTCTCTCATGCCAATAATGCGCCCTCTTTCAAACTCACTGATATGGTGGTACAGTTCGCGCTTACGTCTTGGAGGTATCCTGCACGTCTGCTCAAATCACGCCATTTCATTACATTCGGTCTATAGTAACAACGAGAGCCGCAGGCACATTTTACAGGTAGGTGGTGTTGCGCCGCGATATAGATGTTGACCTTGAACCTGCGTGCCGTTATGATCAATTGCTAATCATTTCTGCAGAACATATCCTGTGAATAGGAACGTCCTATCTCTGAACATTAGTGTATTTCCTCAGAAGGAGCGTAACTACCAGTTGGATTATGCAAAGTGCCACACAGGTCGCAGCGGACGTGCGTGGTTCGAGGAGCACGAGGATGAGTTTACCGTACTCCTCTGGCCACCAAACTCTCAGGATTTAAACTCAATCGAGAATATATGAGACGACCTCGATCGGGATGTTCGCGCCATGGATCCTCAACAGAGAAACCTATGGCTCTGCATCCATGGCGTTACTTTGCAGAACCATACTGACTCTCTTCCTGCACTTCTCGCAGCGATCCGCACTGCAAAAGGTAGTAATTCAGGCTTTTGACAGGTGTTCACATAAATGTAACGGGACAGTGTAGTTCTTTAAGCGGTCTACTATCACGACAGTTGTTCCTGATCTGTATTAACGACATAGGAGACAATCTGAGTAGCCGTCTTAGATTGTTTGCAGATGATGCTGTCATCTACTGTCGTGTAAGGTCATCAGATGATCAAAACGACTTGCAAAATGATTTAGATAAGATATATGTATGGTGCGAAAAGTGGCAATTGACCCTGAATAAAGAAAAGTGCGAAGTTATTCACATGAGTACTGAAAGAAATCAGCTAAATTTCGATTTCGCGATAAGTCACACAAATCTGAGGGCTGTAAATTCAACTAAATACTTAGGGATTACAATTACAAATAACCTAAATTGGAACGATCATATAGATAATATTGTGGGTAGAGCAAACAAAAGACTGCAATTCATTGGCGGAATACTTAGAAGATGCAACAGGTCTACTAAAGACACTGCTTACACTACGCTTGTCCGCCCTATTCTAGAGTACTGTTGTGCGGTGTGTGATCCGCATCAGGTGGGACTGACGGATGATATCGAAAAAGTACAAAGAAGGGCAGCTCGTTTTGTATTATCGCGAAATAGGGGAGATAGTGTCACAGACATGATACGTGAATTGGAGTGGTAATCATTAAAACAAAGGCGTTTATCGTTGCGACGGGATCTTCTCATGAAATTTCAATCACCAGTTTTCGCCTCCGATTGCGAAAAAGTTCTGTTGGCACCCACCTACATAGGAAGAAGTGACTATCACGATAAAATAAGAGAAATAAGGTCTCGCGCGGAAAAATATAAATGCTCGTTTTTCCCGCGTGCCGTTCGAGAGTGGAACGCTAGAGAGACAGCATGAAGGTGGTTCATTGAACCCTCTGCCAGGCACTTTATTGTGAATAGCAGAGTAATCTCGTAGATGCAGATGTAGAGAGTAAATACAAATGAGGAATCGCCAAAAACTTAGTAGTAGATACTCTTCCACAGGTTTCTTTTATTTACGACTGCATTTAACATGCTTAACCCCCTAACTGGAAGACTTGGCTGTTTCACTATTGTTCTCCAGTTGTTCATGGCACTGAGATTAAATAACGATTTCTTTCCCCCGATCGATCAGTGCGTCTGGCTATAGCTTCGATATTACTACTGGTAAAACCATTTCTTTTACTATCACTTTCTCCTCGTGTATAAATCCTCTATGGTTGCGTGGACAAGGGTACGTGCTAATACTCGTAATCGTGATACTCACTTTCCTTGTCCTTTTTGGGTTTGCTTCTATAAGAAACTTGTCTTAGTTTCAACGTGGCACGTCACCTCCGAAACGATCCTCTCCAACTAGTTCCTCCTCGATGCAGTCTGCTCTCCTCTTCCTCTGTCACTGCCGAAAAATCAGCTACGAATACCGTTCGCACAAATGGAATGCTGCTCTTTCTCCATTGTTGTCTCTTCCTTCACTTCTTCATTTCCATCTGAATTTGAAACACTGTAATTGCGTGTAGGTCCAACAAATATGAATGGCCCTTAGTACATCATTATTTAGTGTTAGTATTGTCCCTTTAGTACGTGCCTTTAACTACTTTCTGAAAAGCTAAATTCACAAAATAAGACGACTGAGTTGCTCAGGAACATAAGCCGCGGCAGCGCACCGGTAAATGCCAACAAAACGAAGACTCAACAGTAAAAGATTGTGACAATCATCGGAAGATGGATTACTGCAACCGAAACCAGTAATGATAAGTTTTAACTAATATTTTTCACCTTTTTTTTGGCTGATTGCTGTTTTTATGCTATGAGCGTTATAAATTAATCTATACTACTGTATAAAGACAAGTTGTTGTTTATCTTTCTTACCAAAAATCTTGAAAATTTATCGACCGATTTACTTCAAATTATTCCACTATACTCCAATAAACATTCAGAGAGACATAGGCTATACAAGGTGAAGAACCTAAAACCTGCACCGCAAATATTGCGGAAATAGAAAGCGCTGATGATGTGCTATTTTCACAGAATGGACTGGTAGTCAGGGGCTCGTACTGTTAGTCATTAAACAGACTGCAATAATATTTAGAAAGTATATTTTTGTGCAACTTTTTAAATCGGCTTCGTCTTGAGAAGTTTCCACACCGAGACTTGTTTACGCAATTCACACTTCGTAGATGCTAGGTACGATGTTGTTATGTTTGCCTACAGTGTGCTTGTGTGTTCCTTCAGTGCAACGCGACTTGCTAGTCAGCGTGTGACAGTCCAAGCAGTAGTTCGTGAATGGATGATGGGATTTACCAACGCAGAAAAAGTCGACGTGCTAATGATGTATGGAGAGTGTAGGAAGAATGCAGTTCGTTCTTGTACGGTTTATGCAGCAAGATATCCCAATAGACGTCCACCATCTCGGCATTTATTTATCGACTTCTTCAACTAGTTACTTGAAAATGGTAGTGTAACATCTAGGCAACGTAACAGAATGAAAAAAGTGACGACAGAATAGGAGGAAATTAATGTCCCTGCCGCAGTTGCAGTTGATCGGTGCGTTAGCTCCACCGCAATCGCTTGCCTATGCATTCTCCATAGACATATGTGTCATCCGTATCACATTTCTCTCCATCAAGAGCTGCATGGTAAACGATAGTGAGAATGGTGATAACCTACGTGTATCGGCATGAAGAAAGGATACTTCAAATGTATCATGTATCTTCTTCAGTGATGAAGCCACATTTACCAATTGTAACCATGTAAATCGCCGAAACATGCATAATAGGTCTGTTGACAAGCCCCTTTGGCTTCGCCAGGTGGAACATTAGCGTCCATGGAGTGTAAACGTGTGTTGTGGGATAGTGAACCATCAGCTCGTAGGCCCGTTTTTCATAGACGGAACGCTCTGAGCTGAAAGCGCGCAGGTATCGCAGCCTTCTAACAGACCATCTTCCACGCATAGACACATTGTATACACAACTGTGTGCTGTTTTGTTTCCGTCCTTGCAGTCATTTTTAACAGAAAATATCAAAATTGTATTTTTGCCTTATCGGCAGATGATTAAAATACTTCTGTGGAACCCGCATTATTCAAAACATTGGAATCCTTCACGTTCGCAGGTAAAAACTATAAGAAATGCTTTCATTGAAGATACTATTCTCACAGATCAAAAGCAGGAGAGTACGCTCCCAACCGATTTACCTACCCATTTTCAGCGACTTCAGTTCTCAGTCAGGGTTTAATGGGCGATAATAATAAACAGGAATCAAGTTCAGAGATGGCGGGAAAAGAGATTGTACTGAGGGGGAGGATTAGCAAATGGACGTAGAGGGGGGGGGGAAGAAGGAAGTAGAGAGAGAGTGGTGGAGGAGATGGACAGAGAGAGGGGGAGGAGGTGATAGGGAGAGGAGGTCGAGGAGGAGATGAAAAAAGGGAAGGGAAGGAGGAGATAGACAGAGAAGGGGGAGAGAAGAAGATGAGGACGTATATCCAATTCCCATACATGTTTAGCACCGGATCATATGCCACCAACAGGCAGAATATCCGTACATAATACAACTGACAGCAAGTTGCTGGCAATCGGCGAATTTATTTCGATCTAATTTCGAACGGCTGTCAATATTCATCACTGCAAATACAGCCAGTACATTGGTGAGGAAATACCGAATGATAAGATCCATGTTGTGCATGTTTTAATTTTTTACGGAGATGGAATTTTATATTTGATTGAGCCCTCTCGGCTATATTTTAACGTACCTCTGCCACAAAATGTAATCCAGTTGTCAATATTTCCCTCTGAAGAAGAAGTTTTTAGAAATGTTGAAAGGATGGTAAATCTGTGTTAATAAACCCTCCATTTTGCAGCTGACTAGCTGTTTACTATTTGTAAAAAAATGCTGATTGTTGAGGGAGGCTGAATGCTCGCCAGTACTTGATTAACTAACACAGCATGTGTTTCAGGTACGGCAAGAAATTCCTCAAGATGACGTCTGGAGGCTGTTTGCATCCATGCCACAAGGAACACAAGAGTTTACAAAAGTCATGGGATAGCGGTATTCACATATACAGATGGTGGTAGTAAAATGTTTCAAATGGCTGTGAGCACTATGGGACATAACATCTGAGGTCATCAGTCCTCTAGAACTTAGAACTACTTAAACCTAACTAATCTAAAGACATCATACACTTCCATGCATGCCCGAGGCAGGATTCGAACCTGCGACCGTAGCAGCCGCGTGGTTCCGGACTGAAGTGCCTAGAACCGCTCGGCCAACGTGACCGGCATTGTGGTAGTATCGCTTACACAAGGTATGAGGGAGTAGTGCACTGGTGGAGCTGTCATTTGAACTCAGGTGATTCATGTGAAAAGGTTTTCGACGTGTTGGCCACACGACGGGAATTAACAGACTCTGAACGTGGAATGGTAGCAGGATCGAGACGCATGGAACACTCCAATTCGTTACGTATTTCAATATTACGAGATCCACAGTGTCAAGAGTGTGCAGAGAATACCAAAGTTCAGGCACTACCTCTCACGACGGATAACGCCGTGATAGACGGCCTTCATCGAGATCTGCGGCGTTCGTGTAGAGTTGTCAGTTCTAACAGACCAGCAACACTCAGTGCAACAACATCCGAAATCAATGTGGGATGTACGATGAACGTATCCGTTAAGATAGTGTGGCGAAATTTGGCATTAATGGGCTATGGCAGCAGACGACCGACGCGAATGCGTTTGGTAACATCCCGACTTCGCCAGCAGCTCCTCTCTTGGGCTCTTGACAATACCGGGTCCACCCTAGACGACTTGAAAACTGTAGCCAGGTCAGATGAGTCCCGATTTCAGTTGGTAAGAGCTGATGGTGGTGTTCGAGTGTGGCACAGTGCCCACGACGACTTGGATCCAAGTTGTCAACAAGGTAGCGATGAAGTGGGGATTTCTCCGTACGACCATTTACGAGTGTGCCGTGAATATCAGGAATTCGGTAAAACATCAAATCTCCGACATCACTGAAGCCGCAAGAGGATCCTGCAAGAACGGGGCCAACGACGGCTGAAGAGAATTGTTCAACGTGACAGAAGTGTAACCTTTCCGCAAATTGCTCCAGTTTTCAATGCTGTGCCATCAACAAGTGTCAGCGTGCGAACTATTCAACGAAACATCATCGATATGGGCTTTCGGACCGGAAGGCCTTGATGACTGCACGACACAAAGCTTTACACCTTCCCTAGGCCCGTCAGCACCGACATTGGACTATTGATGACTGGAAACATGTGTGATCGAACGAGTCTCGTTTCGACATGTATCGAGCAGATGGACGTGTACGGGTATGGAGACAACCTCATGAATCCACGGACCCTGCATGTCAGCAAGGGACTGTTCAAGCTGGTGGAGGCTCTGTAATGGTGTGGCGCGTGTGCATCTGGAGTGAAATGGAACTCTTGATACCTCTAGATACGACTTTGATAGGTGACACGTACGTCAGCATCCTGTCTGATCACTTGCTTCCGTTCATATCCATTGTGCATTCCGATGGACTTGGACAATTCCCGCAGCACAATGCGACACTCTACACGCCCAGAATTGCTGCAGGGTGGCTCCAGGAACACTCTTCTGAATTTAAACACTTTCGATGGCCACCAAACTCCTCAGACATGAACATCATTGAGCATATCTGGGATGCCTTGCAACGTGCTGTTCAGAAGAAGCCTCCACCTCCTCGTACTCTTGGATTTATGGACAGCCCTGCAGGATTCATGATGTCAATTCACTCCAGTACTACTTCAGACATTAGTCGTGTTGCGGCACTTCTGCGTGCTCGTGGAGGCCCGATATGTTATTAGGCAGGTGTACCAGTTTCTTTGGCTCTTCAGTGTATAAGTCTATTGGAAAGACATCGTTTTTTTACGTGTTTTTTAAAAAAAGATCTTTAAAATGAAAGGAAATTTTTGATCAAGCCGTTTCTGTAAACTCTGCCAACTCTGCACCAAGAAGTCGCACATCTGCGCATAAGGAATGAGATAATAGTCCTCACGTAACACTTGTACCCTGCGTTTTACCAGTTTGACAACGTGATAGTTGGTCATCATCTGATGACACTTTCAGTTTGTATGAAAAGTAATATCTGTTTTCCTTTATACGTTGTCTTACATGATTTTAACTGACAAAGTAAAAAAGACATTTTTTAGTTTTTTTCTAGATCTGAAGACGGTCAGTGACGGCCGATAGCGGTAAAGAGTCTAAAAACTTTTTCTGTGATCAAAGAAAATATTAAGAGCATAATAAAAAAGTGCATAGCTACCTCCCAACAAAACATCTTTTTTTTTTCACTTTACACCACTCGCTATAACCACGGATGTATTATACCATGAGATGCCGAGAGTTCATGGATGTTCTAGTGGACGGGAAATGAGCTTACTGCTAGAGGGCCCCGCGGATTATTACCGACGTTGACGAGTGGTACAAATAGTGAGGTCACTGAAAAGATCCACTGCATTGGGAAAGTTACGAACGCCAAGTCATTTCCTTCCCTTAGTACACTCCTGACACTACCCTTTGACAAGCTTGTTCCTAATTGAATACATGTGGCTATTATGTTCGCACGGCAATCTCCCGCAATAGGTAGTCAGTCAACTGGTGACTCTCTCAGAAATAATGCCTCAGAAACACTGTGTGATTCAATGACGTAGAATCCAAAGGTTCTTATGTCAGCTGAAGGTAATTTCGCAAATATACTAATCATCTGAAATAATTCGACTGAACTTTTCTAAAATTTCACATATAGCGCTGCCAGCCAATGATTTCGTTCTTGCGTTGTAACTTTTTCTGCCAACCGGTGTCTCACAACTCCTTCTTGTGATCACCAGACACTTATGTTCACTGAACAGTCAAATCTCTCGAAAATATATGCTTGCTCTCACCTATAGCTGAGACAGAAATGTGTCTCGCAATGCATCCGGGTCCTACTTGCATGACATGTACTATCTTACGTCCATTTCTCCCTGTCTTCGTTCCGTTCACGGGTAGGCAACTAAAGACAGCGCACTAGCACAGTTACACAAGAACTGACACAGTGTGTAATTTACGAGAATCAGAGAAATCCTCAGTCACCATTACACAATTGCTCCCGAAAATGATATCACTCCTTGGCAACTGAACTACCACGCCCAGTATCTTGTGTTGCCCTGGTAACGGTGATAGTATGTTGCTTGACACGTTGTAAGTTGTACCCTTCCTAATAGCCTCTGGTAAGTACGCATTTCCCTTAAGCACACCAGAGACCGATCAACGCAATGGTGACTTTGCACCTAAACGAAACTATGCTGTCGCCAATTTGAAACCGTGAGTGCGGTTCACCGGAGGAGTGGATTTCGGTGTAACGGAGTTAGGAACAGAAGTGTGATTAAACTCCTACACCGAAATCCATTTCTGCAAACGGACCTAAAACGTAGTAAAATGTGCAATGAATCATTTTAAGCAGAGTGCTACATTTAGCTGGAACCCTGGTAACATAGTGTAACTTATCGAAAGGAATTGACTCATGCCAGGTTTACATTACCCCCACATTAGTTTTATTTACATCTAATCTATTTGCTTAACACCAACCTTAACCACTTTTGAGCTAGAATGAGATTTTCACTCTGCAGCTGAGTGTGCGCTGATATGAAACTTCCTGGCAGATTAAAACTGTGTGCCGGACCGAGACTCGAGAGTAGAGCACTTGCCCGCGAAAGGCAAAGGTCCCGAGTTCGAGTCTCGGTCCAGCACACAGTTTTAATCTGCCAGGAAGTTTCTTACTTTCGAGCTACTTGCACATCCTCGGATTGCTATGTGCACGTTTTATTTGCGATTTCTTTAAGCATAAGGCACACTTTTCTTCGCCTGTATTAGCTCTATGAAAATGAAGGGGAAATTGTTTCATTCCGTGTACCATACCACCATACCAGTATACATTTCGGGTGAAGCACATCATAATACACCACGTGCTACTTTAACAAACTCCATAATTGTTCCAGACAACATTAGCGAAGAAAACTAATATTAAACCCCACTCTCAATACTTTAATTATGACTGCATAGTTTGCTGTCTTCCTAAAGAATGTTACCAAAAAATCCGTTCGCATGCCGAACAATAGTGTTTCATGCACCATATTTTAATAAGGATTCTTGCTTGTGCTAGAAATCCTCTCTTCTCTAAAATCTAATTTCACCGCAGGGTAATTTCCTCTCGGAGAGCCACTGGCCTCTTCAGAAAAACTTGACAACGTAGTCAGCCCATCAATATTAGCGAACACATCGTCCCTTCCAAAGACGTAATGCTTCCGCTGATAGACACGTAGCGTTCTCGTTTTCGCTTGGAGTAAAGAATGAACGAAATGGCTGTGCTGTTAGCCAGAATTGCGTTATTGTCTCAGTTCTACGCACTTGTTATTCTAATACTTGCGACCCGTTTGGATCTACCATTACTTATCTTAAGGCTTTACATTAGTAAAAAAAGCCATATACACTAATATTCCAGTGCTAATGATTTAAAATATAGAGACTGGCCAATATAAAACTATCCCGGAAAATATTTCATGTACCTTAAAATAGGACACCACAGTTACATCTTCCACGATCGAGCTCTATCTTATGGCGTATGAAATATTTTCCAGGCGATTTTTATTTTATCAACCCTGTATATTCTCTGAAAATCGTTTGTCAGATTCTGACACTATAACACTAAATTTTGAAAAAAAAAATTTTTTTAGAATCGTTTAGTGATAAAGCCAGATGGTACACTCTTATTTTTTGGCATCCGAATGTTTTATTTTCATTATGCGTCATAGCTTTACTCATCTGGGTTGCTCTTAAGGCTGTCTTTGAGTTTTCTACTAATCTCACTGGACACAGTAGATAGTGACCCTCGACAACTGCTCAAATACACTCCTGGAAATGGAAAAAAGAACACATTGACACCGGTGTGTCAGACCCACCATACTTGCTCCGGACACTGCGAGAGGGCTGTACAAGCAATGATCACACGCACGGCACAGCGGACACACCAGGAACCGCGGTGTTGGCCGTCGAATGGCGCTAGCTGCGCAGCATTTGTGCACCGCCGCCGTCAGTGTCAGCCAGTTTGCCGTGGCATACGGAGCTCCATCGCAGTCTTTAACACTGGTAGCATGCCGCGACAGCGTGGACGTGAACCGTATGTGCAGTTGACGGACTTTGAGCGAGGGCGTATAGTGGGCATGCGGGAGGCCGGGTGGACGTACCGCCGAATTGCTCAACACGTGGGGCGTGAGGTCTCCACAGTACATCGATGTTGTCGCCAGTGGTCGGCGGAAGGTGCACGTGCCCGTCGACCTGGGACCGGACCGCAGCGACGCACGGATGCACGCCAAGACCGTAGGATCCTACGCAGTGCCGTAGGGGACCGCACCGCCACTTCCCAGCAAATTAGGGACACTGTTGCTCCTGGGGTATCGGCGAGGACCATTCGCAACCGTCTCCATGAAGCTGGGCTACGGTCCCGCACACCGTTAGGCCGTCTTCCGCTCACGCTCCAATATCGTGCAGCCCGCCTCCAGTGGTGTCGCGACAGGCGTGAATGGAGGGACGAATGGAGACGTGTCGTCTTCAGCGATGAGAGTCGCTTCTGCCTTGGTGCCAATGATGGTCGTATGCGTGTTTGGCGCCGTGCAGGTGAGCGCCACAATCAGGACTGCATACGACTGAGGCACACAGGGCCAACACCCGGCATCATGGTGTGGGGAGCGATCTTCTACACTGGCCGTACACCACTGGTGATCGTCGAGGGGACACTGAATAGTGCACGGTACATCCAAACCGTCATCGAACCCATCGTTCTACCATTCCTAGACCGGCAAGGGAACTTGCTGTTCCAACAGGACAATGCACGTCCGCATGTATCCCGTGCCACTCAACGTGCTCTAGAAGGTGTAAGTCAACTACCCTGGCCAGCAAGATCTCCGGATCTGTCCCCCATTGAGCATGTTTGGGACTGGATGAAGCGTCGTCTCACGCGGTCTGCACGTCCAGCACGAACGCTGGTCCAACTGAGGCGCCAGGTGGAAATGGCATGGCAAGCCGTTCCACAGGACTACATCCAGCATCTCTACGATCGTCTCCATGGGAGAATAGCAGCCTGCATTGCTGCGAAAGGTGGATATACACTGTACTAGTGCCGACATTGTGCATGCTCTGTTACCTGTGTCTATGTGCCTGTGGTCTGTCAGTGTGATCATGTGATGTATCTGACCCCAGGAATGTGTCAATAAAGTTTCCCCTTCCTGGGACAATGAATTCACGGTGTTCTTATTTCAATTTCCAGGAGTGTATAAACTGGCGATAAAAGTCAGAGGATAGCGATATGCACAAATACAGATGGCGGTACTATCGCGTACACAAGTTATAAAAGGGCAGTGAATTAACGAATCTGTCATTTGTACTCAGGTGATTCATGTGAAAAGGTTTCGTGACTGTAGCCACACGACGGAAATTAACGGACTTTGAATGCGGAATGGTAGTTGGAGCCAGACGCATGAGACATTCAATTTCTGAAATCGTTATGGAATTCCATATTCCGAGATCTACTGGGTCAAGAATGCGTCAAGAATAGCAAATTTCAGGAATTACTTCTCACCACAGCCAACACATTGGCCGACAGCCTTCACTTAACGACTGACAGCAGCGGCGTTTGCTTAGAACTGTTGGTGCTAACAGACAAGCAGCACCGTGTGACATTGCCGCAAAAATCACTGTGGGACGTACGATGAACGTGTCCGCTAGGACAGTGCGGCGAAATTTGGTGTTAATGGTGAATGACAGCAGACGAAAGCTAACAGTACATCGCCTGCAGTGCCTCTCCTGGGCTCGTGACCATATCGGTTGGACCCTAGACGACTGGAAAACCGTGACCTGGTCAGATGAGTCCCGATTTCAGTCGGTAAGAGCTGATGGTGGGATTCGAGTGTGGCATAGACCGCTCGAAGCCATGGATCCAAGTTGTCAACAAGGTACTGTACAAGCTGGTGGTGGCTCCATAGTGGTTTGGGCTTTATCTATATGGAATGAAGTGTCTTCTGGTCCAACAGAACCGATCGTTGACTAGAAATGGTTATGTTCGGTTACTTGGAGACCATCTTCATCCATGCATGGACTTCATGTTCCCAAACAGTGCTGGAATTTTTACGGATGACGATATGCCATGTCACCGGACCACAATTGTTCGCGATTGGTTTGAAGAACATTCTGGACAATTCGAGCGAATTATTTTGCCACCCATCGAACATTTATGGGACATAATCGTGAAGTCAGTTTGTACTCAAAATCCTGCACCGGCAGTGCTATCGCAATTATGGATCGCTATATAGGCAGTATGGATCATCTGTCGTCTGCTTGAGCTTAGAATAATGCGGTTCCTCATAATGCGTCTCAGAATTCGAGGAGTAGCATTCCGCAAGGTCCACTGTAACCATTTGTAATGTTTTGCTTCAGGGTCTTTGTAAGCACTTTCACACGTGTACATCATTAAATGTTGTATGTTCATTGTGGTGGCACACATGTGCTACAGCACTTTGTGATGCAATAATGTGGCGTGAGTCTTCTGGTCCAACAGAACCGATCGTTGACTAGAAATGGTTATGTTCGGTTACTTGGAGACCATCTTCATCCATGCATGGATGGTCTTCTCCTTCCTATTTTTAGATCATGTTCGCATCCATATCCGTCACCCAACTTGATTTTTCGTGTTTTTCCCACTAAAACGCAAATGCTGTAACTTCGGATGGCTCTTAATTGGATCATGGCTGATTCTTCATTATCTTCTCACGAGCTTTCTTATGCTCTGCTTTTAATATATATACAGTCAACACAGCTTTAAATACTAAGTAACGAAACAAATAAGCGTTCATACTGCTGAAAAGTATGATACCAAAAGAGCGACTTAACTTATTCCTATCGAGGATCCCCATGTATTTCTGTAGTAAACATGTTCATCTGATGTAAACATTTATCGTGTGTTTCTCCTCATGCTCTCATTTCACAGAATGCTAAGTGTACCTAGTGCTTTCTCAGTGTGAGGCAGGAGGCAGTAGGCAGTTCTTGACAACTAGATTTGTGGCCTCATTTCAGCAACTCAGTTTTCTTTGGGGCTCACACAATCCGTTCATAGCTCCAAATAGGTGACCATTTCTGAAGTCCCACAAAGAAAGGAAAAGTAGAATATTGGCCACATGTGAGTATGGCAGAGGAACAGTAATGCGTCCTATGTGTCGATCTTCATTATCACAGTTAGTTCTTCGTAGAATTGGTCGGCACGCCCAAACAATAAAGCCAATAAAAAGTGGGTTATAAACAAGACTTGACGGAGAAAATGGATGGAAAACTTACTGTAATTTGAAACATTTGTCGATGTTTGTCTAAGTAACACTTTGCTCATCCTCGAGGAATCCAGCTGTGTGTACTACAAATTGTCGCGTCAGGGCAACAGTTCGGACAGTGGGGCCTAGTTAGCTGTGATGCCATATCACTTGAGATGTCTGTTTTCCTATATACAGGGTGAGTCACTAACTATAGCCACCAAGAATAGCTCTGAAAGCGTGATAGGAGCTGAAAAACTTGTGGGACAAAAGTTGCATGGGATAACGGGGGCCATAATATGACGTTGGTTTTTTGTTGCTAGGTGGGGTCGCGTCAGAGAAACAAAGGTTATTAATATTTTACTTCTGTATTCTTCATGTCTACATATTTATTCGTCAACATAGTCACTGTACAGAAACCAGATGGCAGTTATAAGAGTCGAGGGTCATGAAAGGGAAGCAGTGGTTGGGAAAGGAGTAAGACAGGGTTGTAGCCTCTCCCCGAAGTTATTCAATCTGTATATTGAGCAAGCAGTAAAGGAAACAAAAGAAAAATTCGGAGTAGGTATTAAAATTCATGGAGAAGAAGTAAAAACTTTGAGGTTCGCCGATGACATTGTAATTCTTTCAGAGACAGCAAAGGACTTGGAAGAGCAGTTGAACGGAATGGACAGTGTCTTGAAAGGAGAATATAAGATGAACATCAACAAAAGCAAAACGAGGATAATGGAATGTAGTCAAATTAAGTCGGGTGATGCTGAGGGAATTAGATTAGGAAATGAGACACTTAAAGTAGTAAAGGAGTTTTGCTATTTAGGGAGTAAAATAACCGATGATGGTCGAGGTAGAGAGGATATAAAATGTAGACTGGCAATGGCAAGGAAAGCGTTTCTCAAGAAGAGGAATTTGTTAACATCGAGTATAGATTTAAGTGTCAGGAAGTCGTTTCTGAAAGTATTTGTATGGAGTGTAGCCATGTATGGAAGTGAAACATGGACGATAACTAGTTTGGACAAGAAGAGAATAGAAGCTTTCGAAATGTGGTGCTACAGAAGAATGCTGAAGATAAGGTGGGTAGATCACGTAACTAATGAGGAGGTATTGAATAGGATGGGGGAGAATAGAAGTTTGTGGCACAACTTGACTAGAAGAAGGGATCGGTTGGTAGGACATGTTTTGAGGCATCAAGGGATCACAAATTTAGCATTGGAGGGCAGTGTGGAGGGTAAAAATCGTAGAGGGAGACCAAGAGATGAATACACTAAGTAGATTCAGAAGGATGTAGGTTGCAGTAGGTACTGGGAGATGAAGAAGCTTGCACAGGATAGAGTAGCATGGAGAGCTGCATCAAACCAGTCTCAGGACTGAAGACCACAACAACAACATAGTCACCCTGGAGACAAACACATTTCTCCCAACGAGAGACCAGTTTCTTGATACTGTCACTGTAGAATGTCTGACATCGTTGATGTAGCTACACCCTCATCTCTGCTTGCAACGCTTCACCACTGTCAAAGTAAAGTCCCAGAAGGAGTTCTTTATGTTTTGGAAACAGATGAAGATCGAATGGGGTAAGTCGGGACTGTGTGGAGGATAATCGATGACAGTGAACCCAAGACTGTTGCAGATGTCGCAGCGCTCGTGTGTGGTCTGGCATTGTCATGCAGAAGGAGACGGTACTCCATGTGCGGACGAACTCTTTGAATTTGAAACACGATTACAGCATACTGTTTCACAGCATAGACATAAGTACGTTACACACCGCCATGTTATACGCTATAATTCGGAGCCCTCTAGAGGCAGAGGGCTACAAATATGCTGACATGAAGAATAAAAATGTAGAATGTTAATAACGTTTGTTTTATTTAAAAAGCTCTAAGAATTTTAATGTGAAACATTCGGAGGCATTACTTTTCAGCACGCCCTCGTATATGCCTAGAAGGACAAGGCGTATTTGGATCTACCAGCGGTGCAGTATGTGCATTGTGTAGCTATTCGTTATTTTTTTGTATTCCTCCTCCATAGCATGCAAAAACAGCGACTGTAAATCGTTTCACTTCGTAGTCTAGTTTCCAGCTGCCCTGAGTAATCGAATAATTTCATTGGTTTCTTCCAAAAGTACAACACGGAACGGTTTTACTTCGCCGAGTTGGACTACTCATCTTTTTAGTTTCAGCTGGTTGCCAGCTTAGTTCTTATCACACAACGCTGAGCCGCAGAAAATTACGTCCAATATTTATAAGAAACAATTTCTTCTCATGCTCGAATAAAATTACTTATATTGTTCATATTTGCAGCCATTCTTCCCCAGTTGCTACTTCAATTACATTCACATCATGTGGATTTAAAAAATTCAGTCTTTTGCTACTGAATATTTATTTTATTTTTTCTAACTAAATATGTTTCACTATTCCTACGAAGCATCAACAGTAATTTATAATAAAAATAAAATTATTTAATTACACATTTTTGTAAGGGAACCTATAGTGTTTCGTGGCATCATTTTTAAATTATCTAACTGTTTTTTATATATGGTAGCGATTTTTCACTTACTTTCATTTTTCTATTCTTTGCATGTATCCCTTGATACATGTAGCCGAGGTTGCTAACGCAAGCCTGTTCATTGGCACGCGACGCTGGGGTAAGCCGGTTCGGATCCTGGTGATGAATGAAATTCTCACTGCTAGTATTTGGCCGGCAATGTGAGAAGAGATGGTGGCGTAAAGTTTCTGGTCACCAGCCTTTGCACCAACGTCCTCTATTAAATTCCGAGCCACTCCGTAGTGTCTCATGAATTGAGGGCATGTGATGCTGTTGATGTTGATCCTTCCGTTGGATTGGGACTTTAAGCTCGGCGAACCCCTTGGTGCTGTTCGAAGGGAGTAGGCTACGTGCTGGCACTGGGTTTTATACTCTCCCTTCACTCATCATCTCTGAAGCGAAGATGGTACTACACTACACACGCACCCATTATAGTCAAGTCCACCTAACAGATACATTTACATACACAGCTCTCATACTTTGCGTAGGCGTGGAGAAAGGCGCCTGCAGGCGCGAAGGATAGGAAAAACCTTTCCAATTGGGCGACTCGACTTGTCGCTCGGTGTCTCCCAGACATTCATGCTATAGGGCTTCACTTTACTTTTATCCACTGGTTCCCCTGTAGGCACTAGCTGCATACATTACAGGTTTCCAGTGGATAGTAGGTACCAGTAGGACAACTGCAAACTGTAATGTCTGCATCTTGTGCCTGCAGAAGAACCAGTGGTAGCATGGAAAGACCAAAAAAATGAAAGTAAGTGATAAACCACAACCATACAATTGTAAAAATTTACATAATTTAAAGGTGTTTTGCCAGGAAACACTATAGATCGCCTTACAAAATATGTATAATTAAATAATTTTCTTTATGTTGTAGACTGACGATGCCTAGTATGAATAGGTGCAACGTATTTTGTTGGATAAAAACATTCTGTTGCAAAAGCGGAATCTTTCTTACGAAGATCTAGGTGATAAACACAATTAAAATTATTTGCACAAGGGGGCTTCAGAAAGTAAGTTATGGGTTATTATTGCAGGTCGAGTAACTTTTATTGAATGGTGCACTACACATCACAGTGACACAGCTGCAGGACACTATTTTTCGACACAGTCACAAAGTCTACATACAGCTGTGGGAGTGTTCTACCGATCATTCAGCTCTGCCTCCACCCGTCTCCCACGCGCTCTGCAGCACACCGTGTGCGACCAACGCCGGGGGGTGAAACAAGGAAATAATGTGGTGCGGACTCTACCCTTAGACCGCAGAGATTAATTAGAGCGTTTTGGTGAGTCTTTTAGCATCTTAGCCGGCCGGAGTGGCCGTGCGGTTCTAGGCGCTACAGTCTGGAGCCGGGCGACCTCTACGGTCGCAGGTTCGAATCCTGCCTCGGGCATGGATGTGTGTGACGTCCTTAGGTTAGCTAGGTTTAATTAGTTCTAAGTTCTAGGCTACTGATAACCTCAGAAGTTAAGTTGCATAGTGCTCAGAGCCATTTGAACCATTTTTTTAGCATCTTATGCTCGGTGGAGGTACACGTGATCGGCGATTGAAATCCGCTCCCTGGTTACGGTGTCCTTCTAGAACTTGTGTGAACGTCCCCATCGTTAGAAAATCTCTTTCCAACAGATGTTCTATCAATTTCCCGCAAAGAAGGAAATCTCATGGTGCAAGATCTGGACTTACCTATCAGCATCTTCCACGTCTGAGAGGCCTTGGTGCAATTGTTGGCACCATTTCACTACAGCTGTATAAGACACTGAATTTGGTTCATATATTGCTAGAAATTCACGGTGTCGTTTTGTCCCCAATAATCGTACTGTCCCGCGTACTTCAGCACTGGAGTACGTTTCCAACACCCGCGCCATTTCACTCGCACGCTGTGACCCACCCATTGTTCGTACGTCAGATGAATTGTGTCTACGGGAAATCCGGAACATCTATGCTCTTCTTGTGGTGTCACCGTCAGACACCACACTTGCTAGATGGTAGCCTTTAAATCGGCCGCGGTCCGCTAGTATACGTCGGACCCGCGTGTCGCCACTGTCAGTGATTGCAGACCGAGCGCCGCCACCCGGCAGGTCTAGAGAGACGTCCTAGCACTCGCCCCAGTTGTACAGCCGACTTTGCCAGAGATGGATCACTGACAAATACGCTCTCATTTGCCGAGGCGATAGTTAGCATAGCCTTCAGCTACGTCATTTGCTACGACCTAGCAAGGCGCCATTACCAGTTTATATTGAGATTGTTATTAATGTATCATCAAGAGCGATGTTCTCCAATTATGGATTAAAGTTAAGTATTCCAGAAGCTATGTACTAATTTTGGCTACTATAATTCCTTGTCATTTTCCAGACCTCACGCCAGCCTGCGTGAGCTTAAATGCGTGCCTTTCGGCTTCCTCCAAACTCCGTGAATTGGCTCCTGCCAATTCACAACACTTCTGACTAAGTGTTACTGTTGTTGCACAATGGTCTTAATTTGACGCAAGATGTGTAACTTACTTTCTAAAATTCCTACGTAATCACATGAAATGTTTTCGCATGTAGAGTTCACAAAGCATAGTATACAGAGAAGTTGCAGCATTAGAAAATTGCAGCGAAATGCAGGAAGATCTGCAGCGGATAGGCACTTGGTGCAGGGAGTGGCAACTGACCCTTAACAAAGACAAATGTAATGTATTGCGAATACATAGAAAGAAGGATCCTTTATTGTATGATTATATGATAGCGGAACAAACCCTGGTAGCAGTCACTTCTGTAAAATATCTGGGAGTATGCGTACGGAACTGTATGAAGTGGAATGATCATATAAAATTAATTGTTGGTAAGGGGGGTGCCAGGTTGAGATTCATTGGGAGAGTCCTTAGAAAATGTAGTCCATCAGCAAAGGAGGTGGCTTACAAAACACTCGTTCGGCCTATACTTGAGTATAGCTCATCAGTGTGGGCGAGTTTCGTCACAGGGTTATTTGGTAAACGTGATAGCGTTACGGAGATGTTTAGCAAACTCAAGTAGCAGACTCTTCAAGAGAGGCGCTCTGCATCGCGGTGTAGCTTGCTGTCCAGGTTTCGAGAGGTTGCGTTTGTGGATGAGGTATCGAATATATTGCTTCCCCCTACTTATATGCCGGCCGCGGTGGTCTAGCGGTTCTAGGCGCTCAGTCCGGAACCGCGCGACTGCTGCGGTCGCAGGTTCGAATCCTGCCTCGGGCATGGATGTGTGTGATGTCCTTAGGTTAGTTAGGTTTAAGTAGTTCTAAGTTCTAGGGGACTGATGACCGCAGATGTCAAGTCCCATAGTGCTCAGAGCCATTTGAACCAACCTACTTATACCTCCCGAGGAGATCACGAATGTAAAATTAGAGAGATCCGAGCGCGCACGGAGGCTTTCCGGCAGTCGTTCTTCCCGCGAACCACACGCGAGTGGAACAGGAAAGGGAGGTAATGACAGTGGCACGTGAAGTGCCCTCCGCCACACACCGTTGGGTGGCTTGCGGAGTATAAATGTAGATGTAGAATACGGAAAACCATCATCTGTGCAAGGGAATGATGTCAACGAAAATTTGTGCCGCACCGGGACTCGAACTCAGATTTCCCGCTTTACGTGTGCGTTCGCATTAACCGCTTTAAATATCCGTGCACGACTCACGGCCAGACCCAAACATCCATATATCGTCGTTCCTGCGTCACAATCTATACTCGTACAAAAATTATGGAATTCCTGTACAGGGGAGGACATTTTAATTGAAAGTCGCTGCCTTGTATCGGCGCATACATACAGTATTGGAGTGCCCGTGTTGTTAAGAAAAACGGTGCAATGTTCTTTCGGACATGCATGCATGCATGTATCAAAGGAACATTGCATCGCCGGCCGTTGTGCCCGAGTGGTTCTAGGCGCTTCAGTCCGGAACCAAGCGCTGCTGCTACGGTCGCAGGTTCGAATCCTGCCTCGGTGTGTATGTGTGTGATGTCCTTAGGTTAGTTCGCTTTAAGTAGTTCTAAGTCTAAGGGACTGATGACCTCAGATGTTAAGTCCCATAGTGCTTAGAGACATTTGAACCATTTTTGAACATTGCATCGTTCTTCTTAACAACACAAGCACTGCAATATCGTACTGACCTACGTATTAACTGCGAGAGTGCGATATAACAATCGTCCGAATCTTAATGATGTTAGAAACAGTTAACATGAAGCAACTGCATTAGTAGGTGGTGAGGTGTGGGATCTGGCGTCTGTTGGATGTTGCAGGAGCAGTGGGCAGCTGCCTGCAGCAGAAAGCCTGCTGGAGTTGGACTGGGAAGCGCGGCGCGGCTGCCGAGGCTGGGCGCGCGTGGGCCGGCCGGCTGCCCACGGCGCGCTTTGCGCAAGCGCGGTCGATGCTCTGTCTGCTTTGTGACCCCTACCCCTACCCCTGCCCTCCACCCGACTCCCACGCGCTCTGCAGCACACCGTGTGCGACCGACGTCGGGGGTGAAACAAGGAAATACTGTCGTGCTCCGAGCTCTACCGTTAAACTCTCAGAGATTAATTAAAGCGTTTTGGTGAATATTTTGACACTTATGCTCACTTAGAGTAGATGCGATCGGATAGACGTCGTGATCTCCCATTGCTCTTTCTTCTTCACAGTTTTCGTAATTGCATACCAGATATTATCATCATTCCACAATCTTAATCTGAGATCTCAAGCATCTATGCTGTAACTATGCCTAACACTAAATGAAGACATTGGCGCAATAACCATATATGTCACGTTTTGGCCGAAAATGTTACTACCATGGCATAGTTTGAAAACTGCTCCATCGTATGGTGCAAGAATTACACTTCTCCATGGGACCAATTCGAAATAAGATAGAGAATGGACTTGTCGTCGTCGGCTGTTTGGGGCAAGAACGAGACAGATCTCGGGCTTGCCTGGTCGTTGCACCAAGCATTAGTCAGAGTCTGATATGTGAGACGATATAACGGCTCTTCTTCTTGATGATTTGGTTTGATTTGTACTTGGCCTCGGCTAAAACTCGGCGACAGTCGGTAGAGTGTTGAGATCGTTATCAAGTTACGAAGACGACGTTACACAAAATAACAGTGCTGAACCGAAGTGTCGACGTGCGTAAGATATTTACTTCATCAAGAATCGTAATTAATCGTTCGTAATCGATGTTTAACTGATTAATGATGAAATATTAATGATAAAACCAATACAGGCACATCCACAACAAATTCCCCACAAGATGGTCGTAATTTCAAGTATCTAAGAAATCGTAACAAAGAGCTTGATATTTGAGTCAAAGATTCTACACAAGCGCCGAGCGCTACAGTCAAATATTATCGCTGCGCGTAATTATTACTCTGGAGTTTCATGTCAATAATTTGATAGAATTTTAAATCATAAATGCACGACTTGGCACGAGAGGGTGTTTTATTGCACAATATCAGTCACTTCCTAACCGAGCCTTGAGGAGAAAACTTTCCCAGTTGTTGGGGGGATTTAAATTATATGTTTCGGACCTATCACTGAAGTTCCATAAACCACTGGCTATTATGAATGAAAATTGTCTATCAGTGTTCGTTGCCTAAATCACTGTTTAGTTCAACTATCTAGTTAAAAGTTCACTTTATTCTAGTAGGTAAAAGTCCTCCGTTCGAATTCTAATGCCGTGATATTTGAAGTCCAGATCGTATTACTGCGTCATAATAGATCGCAATTATTCAATCTCTAAAACAATCTAAGCGCGCCTACATGTACGAGCATTTAAATATATGACCTGCTTCGGTTAACTCTCGTAACGTAGTGACAATGCATTGAATTATACTTAGTCATTACTCACGATTCCCAAAGAGTACTCGCACGGAGTATTCTTTGGGATCGTTGGTTCTACTTTGCGAATGTCAATTTATGCTAATTTTGCGATTTATTATGATTTTGATTTTAATATTACTGAAATTTAATCTTTCTTTCGTAGATCGCTAAATTGTCAACTCTTAGATTCCTGATTTAATTACTTGTTATTGTCCTAATAATAGTAATAAATGGAACTTCGTTCGCTTATTCACTTTTCTGGGAATTTGGGACTTGGGGGGAAATCTTTGGGGTATTAGGAGCTAATTTTTTATTTTTATTTCTCGTCCGAGGAAGTGGCATTACAAGAAGTAGAACATAACGCAGGCCCTTTTACGACTAGGCGGTTGGGTAGATCTGTCCACCGCTTCCCGATATGATCTGTGTCTTTAATTGTCGGGCTATCAACACTACTAGCTGGGACTTTTTCTTATTAGTTATTATTTTTTCCTTTTCATTGTAGGTTAACGTGGTTTTAATATGCTAGGTTTTTCAACTGGTGAATTTGAACCATGACGCCTTATGATGTTTTAACAACGTGTATTTTCATATTGGTTGTCATCAGACTTATGTTATTAGGATTGGTGTCCGTTTTTGGATCATAATGTCGACTATTATATCACGAAACCGTTCGTTTTCCTGTAAATAAAGATTCATTGACAGCTAGAAGCGGTTTGTCGAATCTAGATTACTTCGGCTGCGATTGCTCAGAAGCTAAAAGTATATATAACCCAGGTATTTCTGCAATGACTTCTCTGTGTACAGACTGTAATGCTTAAACAAATGTATTTACTTATTTTATAGAATTTGAGTACTATAACAACTTATAAACAGTATTTCACTTCCTTTTTTCGGTTTTGGATAAGTGAATAACTATGTCTTTTAATAGAATGTTTATTGTTAGTTGTATCTGCTTGTTATAACGAAGTTTTGATGTGTTTTCATAGTATCTGTCATATGTCATTGTAATGATAAGAGATGCAACACTACCGGTAGTAGCTGACAGCAGACAGCCGGTAAAGTTCGTTCTTATTACATTCTCCGTGGTTGCTAGTTGCACTGACTGGATGAACATGAAGTGAGTGACAGCCCTTTAAGTGATTCAGAAACTGAGTACGGGTCCAATACGGGTACTTCTAGTGATGAAACAGGTGTTCTAAAAGCTGCTAAGAAGCAGATACGAAATGTAAGTGCGTGAGCACGCAATAAAATAAAATAATGTAGAACTGTGGGAAAGGAATATACATATGTGGCGGAAATGTCGTAACCATAAGAAGTACTAGTGCAGATTGTAAATGTGAAAGGCAATGCTATAGCAAAATTTTTGATGAAGTGAAAACTACATTGATCAAGGACGTCAATAAACTGAAGAGTAAAGAACGACAGGATGCATATTAATGTTGCAGTGGATGCTACATCCATTTCGTCAGAAGGAGAAGCACAATGAACTTTTTGTTAGCCTTCCACAGCTATGACTATTATTACCATATCCACTTCATTTGCAACTCTCAGACTCCCCCTAAGATTCAGTAACCAATAAAGTGAAAACAATTTTTTTGTACTTGCTTGTTTATTGGTTGTTTGGTACAAGAGAGAAACAAGTCCAATTTCTTAAAGTTCAGTAAATATAATAATAAGCTATTCTGTTGTGATGGTGGCTTAAATAAAAGGCAAAAGGCAAGACCGATTAAGAAGTTTTCCGGTTTGTGGACAGTTTCTTGCGTTTTACTCGAAATTATGCGAACGTGACTTACCTGTGTATTACACGACTGCCTTCAAATCTTTCTCCATAACAACTCACGGACAAACGAGACAGTAACCTACGTATGATCCAAAACCACGATGCGTTCAAGAGGAGGTTAAACGTCTTCTATTATCATCGGCCTAGCTTCCCGCTTGGTATATCCCAGCTGCTTTATTTCTGTCCAGCAACGAATCAGTATTTCTCTCACCAAGACACTATCAATCATCTACAACTCTGCTTATTTCTGGTCTTTTTCTTCCACTATATTTGTTAACTTTGCTCTACTACTTCTTGCTCTTCCCCGCAAGAGTCGTCTTCTTTTCCAGATCTGATTTCTTTTCTACGCTGCTGCCTTACATTTCTGTTGTTATTTCATTATTCCCACTCGACATGAACGTTACTTTATGAGAAGATTATTTAACATAATGTTTACAAGACTGACATTGCCATATTATCTATGTTACTTTTATATTATTATTAGCGATCTCCTGCTTTTATATTATTACTAGCAACATGCCGCGGCATCGCACGAGTAGCACTAACAAGGGAACCTCCCCATCGCACCCCCCTCAGATTTAGTTATAAGTTGGCTCAGTGGTTAGGCCTTGAAAAACTGAACACAGATCAATCGAGAAAACAGGAAGAAGTTGTTTGAAACTATGAAAAAAATAAGCAAAATATACAAACTGAGTAGTCCATGCGCAAGATAGCCAACATCAATGATAAAGTGAGCTCAGGTGAGCCGTAGTCCCGTGGTTAGCGTGAGCGGTTGCGGAACTAGAGGTCCTTGATTCAAGTCTTCCATCGCGGGAAAAGTTTAATTTATTTTATTTTATTTATGATTATCACATCCATAAGAAAACCTAAATCGGGCAAGGTAGAAGAATCTTTTTACCCATTCGCACAGTGTACAAGTTAGGTGGGTCGACAACATATTCTTGTCATGTGACGCACATGCCGTCACCAGTGTCGTATAGAATATATCAGACGTGTTTTCCTGTGGAGGAATTGGTTGACCTATGACCTTGCGATCAAATGTTTTCGGTTTGCATTGGAGAGGCACGTCCTTTCGTCTACTAATCGCGCGGTTTTGCGGTGCTGTCGCAAAACACTTACACTACACTTATTACAGTGAACAGAGACGTCAATGAACGACGGACAGATCATAACTTTGCGAAAATTAAGAAAAAAAAATTTTCTACTCGAGGGATTGATAACGAGGAAGTCTGCGTCTTCATACGTTTCCTCCTTGAAATCTGTATGCTCTATTATATACTAAGTAGCCCGATCATTGTTTCAGTAATGTTACCCTCTTGTTTGACCCCGTAACGATGAACAGATTCCAAATGCATGTCTCTGCGTGAAAGTAGCTGTTCGAACCCTTCCTGGGTTGTTTTTTGTGTTTTATTGCTTGGAATTCCTGAAGCAGACCACTGTGCCTTCCCCCCTCGTGGGTTAGGTCTCAAAACTAAACCGCTTTGTGTCCAATGGCATAATTTATTCATACAGCATCAGCATAAGACTCTTGCGAGTGAGAGAATGACAATAACAATCGTAACAAGAACAAGCAAATAATGAATGATGTTTATTCCAACGCAGAACGAGAATGGCTTTAAATATAAAAATCTATATCTATATCCATATCTATTGATCTTTGAGTTGGCACAATGAAAATATATTCATAGCATTTAGTTACTGAATTTAGTTCTGGATGTTTGCAGAGAAAAGGAAAAGTCGGTACTTCTCGCTAGTGTAATATAATGTGAACCAGCAACTACCCTTTCCTTAGAACACGACTCAAGCAGGTCCTCAAGTAGGCACTGCTGCACTCTGTTCCCTGACATTGCTCTGATGACGGTTAATGCAGATAGTTCCGATTATGAAATACAAAACGTATTGCAGGTTAGTTCCTAGGATAGTAACATTAAATTTGCGTTGTAGACGGCACATGAACGTGACGACTATCCATATTACTCATCAATATAAAAAGACAATATTTTGGGAATTTAACAGGATTACTCAAACTGAATTCTGAAATTGGGTGACTGACCGCACAGGTGCTAAACGTCGTCAAGAGTATACGATGTCCTAATCGCATTAGGAATATGAAGATCGTCTTCGACAGCTCGCAACTTTCACATTGCTATCCCCACCCTACTCCAGACAGCTCTCGGTGGAGTTGCACTACGTTGCCGATGTTATGGAAGGCCTTCAAACCGACAACAGACCACATATTGAAAAATACAAGCGAATTCTCTTGCAGCGTAAGCTCATTGTAACTAATCTAAAAATTATTGGAGAGGAACATTGTCCTATTCAAAAAAGTAAAATGTTACACACTGTTGACGTCAAACGGACATTATCTATGTCCTGTCTTGTGTCCTACTCATCTATAATATCAAGTGTACTATGAAAATGATTATATATAATGGATTATAAGGTAATGCATTGATACCAGATGGTGGGGGCCGGCCGATGTGGCCGTGCGGTTCTAGGCGCTTCAGTCTGGAACCGCGTGACCGCTACGGTCGCAGGTTCGAATCCTGTCTCGGGCATGGATGTGTGTGATGTCCTTAGGTTAGTTAGGTTTAAGTAGTTCTAAGTTCTAGGGGACTGATGACCTTAGAAGTTAAGTCCCATGGTGCTCAGAGCCATTTGAACTATTTAACACAAAATGACATTAAAAATTTAAGTTATTCACGAGCAGCTAGTTGAGAATATGTATGAACATTAAATGACACGACGAACCGTCATGTTCTGCATATGGATTCAAACCCAGCTCATGCAGACTAAGCAAAGATTTCGTGACTGACGGAAACTAACAGTCATTCCTGATTAGGCATACAGAGAGTGATATACCTCGATTTTAGACAGTATCAGTTAGCAAATATCAACTTTAAATTGCATAACGCAAACATTTTTAACAGACGCGAATTCCTACCCAGCATCTATTGTCCCTGTTAACGAACTACGAGAGATGTTAAATATTGCTTCTTCACAAGTAACTTACTTGAAATGCCGTGAGGTAAAGCTGTGTGTTGGACACGGATTCGAACCCGGAACCTAATCGGATTGCTATCGAAGCACAGTCAAATGTGACATATCGGAATTTCGCGGCAGTAACTAGATGTTATAACTGAAATGACGAGACGAAAAATTAATTTTTTCCTTCCCAGGACTCCAACCCGGCACCTATCGCTGTTATATTCTAGAGAAAACTAACGTTAAATATGGGTTTGTTGCACCAGCAGTGACATGTGAGCATGTTTGAACTGAAATAATATGACGAAGAGTTCAGCGCTCACTGGGAATAGAGCCCCACACATATCGTTGTTGACTACACACAAAGAGACGTCAGCTACCGAATTTTTCTCCACCAGCTGCTCAGAATAGCATCTTGAACTTACAGTCATCTCGCAAATAGTTCTGTGTCTCACTGGAAGTTAAAAACGTCAGATATCGTTAGTGTGACAGCGAATGAAAATACATTAAAAATCAAAATTATTATCCACCAGCAGACAGGTGTTCTCATGCTAGAGCTTGATAATACATAATTAAATCTTTAGTGCCGGGCCAGGATTCGATCCCATTCACGCATAATATGTGAAGGTGTTGAGGAATCTGCAGTTTTGAACAAACAACAAATTGTAGCCGAGCTGTATTGCCACGAAGGGATCAAATTCCGCGTTAAGGGCGGTCTGAGTTGCATTCCCAGTTCAGAACCAATTTTATCGACATACAGAAGCTCAAATAAAAGATGGAATAAGTGTCCTGTGACCATACATAGCGTTTGTGTCGTCACTTGGAATAAATAACTAGTATAAGAAAGGTTACTGGTGGTAGAGTTTCTACATGTCGCCACTCCAGACTTTATTGTGGTTCAACCTACCGTCTACTTGGTAAAGAAGGAATATCATCTTTAATGTGAATTTTCTGACCACGCAGCCATTATATCTCCTTCACTTGGTGTAGCCAGGAGAGAATGGAATCTGTCTCTCCCTATCTAAAATCATTGACAGAAGTGGGAATCGAACCCAGACCATAGGTATAACAACCTACCATCCGTCCAACAGACCACGAAATCCTCTTCTCTGCGAGTCATTTTTCTATCGTAACGCAGTTGTGCCACACTGGATGAGAATTCTGACACACAGGCTCCCTGTAGTAATTTGCAGCATGTTCAGTAAATTCATTTACTTGGTTGACCGAATCACCATGAACTAGCTGCCTCGGCTACCCAGTGCATACATTCGACTATTTTGTAATCACAGAAATAAAATCACGTTACTGCCACCTACACACAACTGCCAACATTGTAGGATGCAGAAGTTTAAATAAGAAGTGTTCCTTTTCACTTGAGCTATTCTATTGCGCTATCTGTTACTAGAAAACGTCTTTCAGTCAAAAAGAAAAGCTGTAACTGTTTGTCTCTCAGAAGTCAAGACATGGCCATATGCATAATCTCACAGTGCTGTGGAATCCAAAAGTTCTGAAGGAATAGTTGCCGAGCTCTGGAGCTGTTGTAGTTCCGTGTCAGCTTGTAGCATAGATAAGATGTCGCGAGTTCGAATACGTTCAGTGCTACATTTTTTAAAACGCAATTCTGCTCTCTGCTGAAGTTATCAATCTAATGGAACTTTGAACAAATTCCCTTCACTTCTCAACCCAAAGTAGTCGCATGTGGAAAAAGGACTAACTACTGTGACATTTTGTCCTATTCAGGTTTAATAGACAGCAGGCAGCAGATGCATCTCGAAGATGTGCAGGGAGAGCGCATCGTGCCATAATATGTCAGAAAAGTATTTTCTACATTAGCCGTCGTGTGGTAGTGATATTTTATTCTTCTTCAAACTTTGATTGACAGCTTTAACTCAGAACAAATTTTCTACATGCATGTAATCAATAAACTGCATGTGCATTGTCAGACTGTCATAGGTAACATCAGAGAATTCGCATATATCGTTGATGATTAATCTCTCTCTCATGTTTACTATTGTTTTAACAACACTAAAGGAAACCTTACGAAAATTGTGCACTGTATTATAAGAAATGAAATAAAACTAACGATGATAACCTTACGACGAAAGTATCTGTACACAAGCATGCCTCTATCGACACGAATTAGTAAAATACTACTCACTTAGATTTTGATAGGGTCTGTGTTTAATTGGTATGCTGTGTCATACTCAAGAGGTATGCAAATGTGGCATTTCATAAATATAGTTACGTATTCCTAGAAACCCAAAATTCGCTTGTCAGCAGCGGAAAGAGGCGTTACCTGTTGTGCAGCATTGTAAGTTTTTCAACATTGCACTATGAGCTGAAAGCATTTTCTTGCGATTTCCGTATTGATGTTTGATCTGACTGCTTGTAGCTCTTTCACAGAAGGGATAAAAACGTTTCAGTCAGTGAGACTGGAACTGCGAACCGTAACAGACGCTGTTTTACAGGTCAGCACGTTACCACAGAGCTGGCGAGGGGGTATGGGTCTCAGCTTCCTATTACGACGGCAATAGTAACTAGAACTCGTAAACCGCTATTTAAAGGTCGAGATTAGTTGCGATTTCCACCTGCAACGACTTTCTTGGGCTGAAAACCGTAAATTTTCAATCTTTTGTTACCCTTCAAGCTATAATAACTCAGATTATTCAATGGAAATGACAGGTAAAATCAAGTGAACTTTGAGGCTTAATTCCGTGCACACCAGGAAGTAACTCGTCGATCACAGAGTTGCCAAACATACGTTGCCTTGTTGCCAAATCTCAGTTACAGTACCAGCAGGAAGAAGACGAACCGATGTGATCCTACAGCGGTCTGGGAAGTGACCATAGCTGGTGTCTCCAAGTCGCGGCTGCTACGGCCTGGAATACGTAATGCGTCTGATTCGCTTTCTGTAACTAGGTTTAGGGACTGGAGCGTAGTTACTAATAATACTCAGAACTGACTGCAAACTGAGCATCATAAATCAGTAACTCTCATTGTTGTTTTTATATTTCTTTCGTAAGTGCACTCAAAACTAAGAAAGTCATTCACAGGCGTTTTCCTGCCTCGCCGATAGTCGAGCAGAACATACAAATAAAAATAAAAAAGAATGTGTGTGTGTGTGTGTGTGTGTGTGTGTGAGAGAGAGAGAGAGAGAGAGAGAGAGAGAGAGAGAGAGAGAAATAAAAAGCAATGAGAGAGTGTGTAAAAAATTGTTGTAAAGAAATTGAATCATGGTATTTAAAGAAATCTTTCATTAAAATGACACATTCCACATCATTACGAAATGTCGTATTCATGATCTATGGAACAAGAGTTAATCTAATGTAATGTAATCTAATCTAATCACATCATATTGATTATTAGCCATGAAGAGTCATGAACTACCGAAAGTTTTGCCAATACCAGTAACCAAATCTAAACTTGAAAATAAAAGACGACAATTTTTGTAATTAACCGTGACTCCTATCAAGACCCTTTCATCCCTTTTATCTAACCACGAAAGATGTCTGATATACCTCCATTCTGAAGTAACAAAGTGTGCATGCATTTAAAGATGAAGTGCATGATGTGAAGTTCTGTGACGGAGATACGAACCCAACACGTAATCCGATTGTTAACTAAGAAAAATCAAATGTTACGTATCGGTTTTTCTTACGAGCCGCTAGGTGTCTGAATCTAAAATAAGGATACAAACTTTTGTGCCTAAGCGACAATCGAACTGCACACCTACCGCGCATCCACGAATATAGCTTAAGTATCAGTTGCTTACTCATGAACAGTAAGATGTGTGCGTGTTTGACCAGAAATAACGACACCTGTTGCGATTGTTGGCAACACATGAACAGACATTGAAATTGCGCGTTAATTTTCACTAGCAGGTGGGTGTGCACTTGATAAAGCTAGAAATGAAATTATGAATATTTTTGTACTGGATCAGGTTTCAGACCCACATACTTACCTTTGGAAGAGAGCTAGAGAAGATTGCAGTCTTGGGAACAGGAACGAAATGACTGAACTATACTGTTCCGAGAGATTCAGATCCTCGAAAGAGGAGATACGAATTCGAATCACAGTCCAGCACCAAATTTTTAAACGTCTCTAGTTCAATCAAGTACAAGTAAAATAAGAGCCCTGTCCCTTTAAATGGCTATCGGTTCATCAAATAAAATAAAATTTTCTAATGTAAGTAAGTTTACTGGCGACTGTATTTCTGTTTACCATGACTTCCGCTTTGTCATTTCCCAACGAAAACTGGCTCTGCTCAGTTGGTTATGAAGGAACGTGATGTTTAATGCGGATTCTGGATTATAACAGTAATAATCGAATTATCCGGCAACTTCACACTTCACAGTGGATTTTCTCGAACTAAGAAATTTGCTGGATTTGTGAAAAATCAAAATGGCTTCACATCCAGCCTATGATGCCTAGAAGAGTCTTTACATCCTGCTGACATGAGAATAGCATAATCTCTGCGTCAGAAGCTTGCTTCTACTTGACCATTTAATAGACTCGCATTTTTTCCACCGTGACTAATTTTGTAAGCTAAGCACATCATCCGTTACAGCACACTCCTGGGGCTGGGTAATGTGGCCACAATGGTCTGGTGGAACGAGCTATCACAGGTGCAATGCGTGGGTTCAGGCATTTACTTTTAAGAGGCACAAACAGATTTATTTTACCTCTGGTAACCTCAAGAGAAAGACGTTATATTATTACTGTTATAATCCAGAATCCGCATTAAACATCACGTTCCTTCATAACCAACTGAGCAGAGCCAGTTTTCGTTGGGAAATGACAAAGCGGAAGTCATGGTAAACAGAAATACAGTCGCCAGTAAACTTACTTACATTAGAAAATTTTATTTTATTTGATGAACCGATAGCCATTTAAAGGGACAGGGCTCTTATTTTACTTGTACTTGATTGAACTAGAGACGTTTAAAAATTTGGTGCTGGACTGTGATTCGAATTCGTATCTCCTCTTTCGAGGATCTGAATCTCTCGGAACAGTATAGTTCAGTCATTTCGTTCCTGTTCCCAAGACTGCAATCTTCTCTAGCTCTCTTCCAAAGGTAAGTATGTGGGTCTGAAACCTGATCCAGTACAAAAATATTCATAATTTCATTTCTAGCTTTATCAAGTGCACACCCACCTGCTAGTGAAAATTAACGCGCAATTTCAATGTCTGTTCATGTGTTGCCAACAATCGCAACAGGTGTCGTTATTTCTGGTCAAACACGCACACATCTTACTGTTCATGAGTAAGCAACTGATACTTAAGCTATATTCGTGGATGCGCGGTAGGTGTGCAGTTCGATTGTCGCTTAGGCACAAAAGTTTGTATCCTTATTTTAGATTCAGACACCTAGCGGCTCGTAAGAAAAACCGATACGTAACATTTGATTTTTCTTAGTTAACAATCGGATTACGTGTTGGGTTCGTATCTCCGTCACAGAACTTCACATCATGCACTTCATCTTTAAATGCATGCACACTTTGTTACTTCAGAATGGAGGTATATCAGACATCTTTCGTGGTTAGATAAAAGGGATGAAAGGGTCTTGATAGGAGTCACGGTTAATTACAAAAATTGTCGTCTTTTATTTTCAAGTTTAGATTTGGTTACTGGTATTGGCAAAACTTTCGGTAGTTCATGACTCTTCATGGCTAATAATCAATATGATGTGATTAGATTAGATTACATTACATTAGATTAACTCTTGTTCCATAGATCATGAATACGACATTTCGTAATGATGTGGAATGTGTCATTTTAATGAAAGATTTCTTTAAATACCATGATTCAATTTCTTTACAACAATTTTTTACACACTCTCTCATTGCTTTTTATTCTCTCTCTCTCTCTCTCTCTCTCTCTCTCTCTCTCTCACACACACACACACACACACACACACACATTCTTTTTTATTTTTATTTGTATGTTCTGCTCGACTATCGGCGAGGCAGGAAAACGCCTGTGAATGACTTTCTTAGTTTTGAGTGCACTTACGAAAGAAATATAAAAACAACAATGAGAGTTACTGATTTATGATGCTCAGTTTGCAGTCAGTTCTGAGTATTATTAGTAACTACGCTCCAGTCCCTAAACCTAGTTACAGAAAGCGAATCAGACGCATTACGTATTCCAGGCCGTAGCAGCCGCGACTTGGAGACACCAGCTATGGTCACTTCCCAGACCGCTGTAGGATCACATCGGTTCGTCTTCTTCCTGCTGGTACTGTAACTGAGATTTGGCAACAAGGCAACGTATGTTTGGCAACTCTGTGATCGACGAGTTACTTCCTGGTGTGCACGGAATTAAGCCTCAAAGTTCACTTGATTTTACCTGTCATTTCCATTGAATAATCTGAGTTATTATAGCTTGAAGGGTAACAAAAGATTGAAAATTTACGGTTTTCAGCCCAAGAAAGTCGTTGCAGGTGGAAATCGCAACTAATCTCGACCTTTAAATAGCGGTTTACGAGTTCTAGTTACTATTGCCGTCGTAATAGGAAGCTGAGACCCATACCCCCTCGCCAGCTCTGTGGTAACGTGCTGACCTGTAAAACAGCGTCTGTTACGGTTCGCAGTTCCAGTCTCACTGACTGAAACGTTTTTATCCCTTCTGTGAAAGAGCTACAAGCAGTCAGATCAAACATCAATACGGAAATCGCAAGAAAATGCTTTCAGCTCATAGTGCAATGTTGAAAAACTTACAATGCTGCACAACAGGTAACGCCTCTTTCCGCTGCTGACAAGCGAATTTTGGGTTTCTAGGAATACGTAACTATATTTATGAAATGCCACATTTGCATACCTCTTGAGTATGACACAGCATACCAATTAAACACAGACCCTATCAAAATCTAAGTGAGTAGTATTTTACTAATTCGTGTCGATAGAGGCATGCTTGTGTACAGATACTTTCGTCGTAAGGTTATCATCGTTAGTTTTATTTCATTTCTTATAATACAGTGCACAATTTTCGTAAGGTTTCCTTTAGTGTTGTTAAAACAATAGTAAACATGAGAGAGAGATTAATCATCAACGATATATGCGAATTCTCTGATGTTACCTATGACAGTCTGACAATGCACATGCAGTTTATTGATTACATGCATGTAGAAAATTTGTTCTGAGTTAAAGCTGTCAATCAAAGTTTGAAGAAGAATAAAATATCACTACCACACGACGGCTAATGTAGAAAATACTTTTCTGACATATTATGGCACGATGCGCTCTCCCTGCACATCTTCGAGATGCATCTGCTGCCTGCTGTCTATTAAACCTGAATAGGACAAAATGTCACAGTAGTTAGTCCTTTTTCCACATGCGACTACTTTGGGTTGAGAAGTGAAGGGAATTTGTTCAAAGTTCCATTAGATTGATAACTTCAGCAGAGAGCAGAATTGCGTTTTAAAAAATGTAGCACTGAACGTATTCGAACTCGCGACATCTTATCTATGCTACAAGCTGACACGGAACTACAACAGCTCCAGAGCTCGGCAACTATTCCTTCAGAACTTTTGGATTCCACAGCACTGTGAGATTATGCATATGGCCATGTCTTGACTTCTGAGAGACAAACAGTTACAGCTTTTCTTTTTGACTGAAAGACGTTTTCTAGTAACAGATAGCGCAATAGAATAGCTCAAGTGAAAAGGAACACTTCTTATTTAAACTTCTGCATCCTACAATGTTGGCAGTTGTGTGTAGGTGGCAGTAACGTGATTTTATTTCTGTGATTACAAAATAGTCGAATGTATGCACTGGGTAGCCGAGGCAGCTAGTTCATGGTGATTCGGTCAACCAAGTAAATGAATTTACTGAACATGCTGCAAATTACTACAGGGAGCCTGTGTGTCAGAATTCTCATCCAGTGTGGCACAACTGCGTTACGATAGAAAAATGACTCGCAGAGAAGAGGATTTCGTGGTCTGTTGGACGGATGGTAGGTTGTTATACCTATGGTCTGGGTTCGATTCCCACTTCTGTCAATGATTTTAGATAGGGAGAGACAGATTCCATTCTCTCCTGGCTACACCAAGTGAAGGAGATATAATGGCTGCGTGGTCAGAAAATTCACATTAAAGATGATATTCCTTCTTTACCAAGTAGACGGTAGGTTGAACCACAATAAAGTCTGGAGTGGCGACATGTAGAAACTCTACCACCAGTAACCTTTCTTATACTAGTTATTTATTCCAAGTGACGACACAAACGCTATGTATGGTCACAGGACACTTATTCCATCTTTTATTTGAGCTTCTGTATGTCGATAAAATTGGTTCTGAACTGGGAATGCAACTCAGACCGCCCTTAACGCGGAATTTGATCCCTTCGTGGCAATACAGCTCGGCTACAATTTGTTGTTTGTTCAAAACTGCAGATTCCTCAACACCTTCACATATTATGCGTGAATGGGATCGAATCCTGGCCCGGCACTAAAGATTTAATTATGTATTATCAAGCTCTAGCATGAGAACACCTGTCTGCTGGTGGATAATAATTTTGATTTTTAATGTATTTTCATTCGCTGTCACACTAACGATATCTGACGTTTTTAACTTCCAGTGAGACACAGAACTATTTGCGAGATGACTGTAAGTTCAAGATGCTATTCTGAGCAGCTGGTGGAGAAAAATTCGGTAGCTGACGTCTCTTTGTGTGTAGTCAACAACGATATGTGTGGGGCTCTATTCCCAGTGAGCGCTGAACTCTTCGTCATATTATTTCAGTTCAAACATGCTCACATGTCACTGCTGGTGCAACAAACCCATATTTAACGTTAGTTTTCTCTAGAATATAACAGCGATAGGTGCCGGGTTGGAGTCCTGGGAAGGAAAAAATTAATTTTTCGTCTCGTCATTTCAGTTATAACATCTAGTTACTGCCGCGAAATTCCGATATGTCACATTTGACTGTGCTTCGATAGCAATCCGATTAGGTTCCGGGTTCGAATCCGTGTCCAACACACAGCTTTACCTCACGGCATTTCAAGTAAGTTACTTGTGAAGAAGCAATATTTAACATCTCTCGTAGTTCGTTAACAGGGACAATAGATGCTGGGTAGGAATTCGCGTCTGTTAAAAATGTTTGCGTTATGCAATTTAAAGTTGATATTTGCTAACTGATACTGTCTAAAATCGAGGTATATCACTCTCTGTATGCCTAATCAGGAATGACTGTTAGTTTCCGTCAGTCACGAAATCTTTGCTTAGTCTGCATGAGCTGGGTTTGAATCCATATGCAGAACATGACGGTTCGTCGTGTCATTTAATGTTCATACATATTCTCAACTAGCTGCTCGTGAATAACTTAAATTTTTAATGTCATTTTGTGTTAAATAGTTCAAATGGCTCTGAGCACCATGGGACTTAACTTCTAAGGTCATCAGTCCCCTAGAACTTAGAACTACTTAAACCTAACTAACCTAAGGACATCACACACATCCATGCCCGAGACAGGATTCGAACCTGCGACCGTAGCGGTCACGCGGTTCCAGACTGAAGCGCCTAGAACCGCACGGCCACATCGGCCGGCCCCCACCATCTGGTATCAATGCATTACCTTATAATCCATTATATATAATCATTTTCATAGTACACTTGATATTATAGATGAGTAGGACACAAGACAGGACATAGATAATGTCCGTTTGACGTCAACAGTGTGTAACATTTTACTTTTTTGAATAGGACAATGTTCCTCTCCAATAATTTTTAGATTAGTTACAATGAGCTTACGCTGCAAGAGAATTCGCTTGTATTTTTCAATATGTGGTCTGTTGTCGGTTTGAAGGCCTTCCATAACATCGGCAACGTAGTGCAACTCCACCGAGAGCTGTCTGGAGTAGGGTGGGGATAGCAATGTGAAAGTTGCGAGCTGTCGAAGACGATCTTCATATTCCTAATGCGATTAGGACATCGTATACTCTTGACGACGTTTAGCACCTGTGCGGTCAGTCACCCAATTTCAGAATTCAGTTTGAGTAATCCTGTTAAATTCCCAAAATATTGTCTTTTTATATTGATGAGTAATATGGATAGTCGTCACGTTCATGTGCCGTCTACAACGCAAATTTAATGTTACTATCCTAGGAACTAACCTGCAATACGTTTTGTATTTCATAATCGGAACTATCTGCATTAACCGTCATCAGAGCAATGTCAGGGAACAGAGTGCAGCAGTGCCTACTTGAGGACCTGCTTGAGTCGTGTTCTAAGGAAAGGGTAGTTGCTGGTTCACATTATATTACACTAGCGAGAAGTACCGACTTTTCCTTTTCTCTGCAAACATCCAGAACTAAATTCAGTAACTAAATGCTAAGAATATATTTTCATTGTGCCAACTCAAAGATCAATAGATATGGATATAGATATAGATTTTTATATTTAAAGCCATTCTCGTTCTGCGTTGGAATAAACATCATTCATTATTTGCTTGTTCTTGTTACGATTGTTATTGTCATTCTCTCACTCGCAAGAGTCTTATGCTGATGCTGTATGAATAAATTATGCCATTGGACACAAAGCGGTTTAGTTTTGAGACCTAACCCACGAGGGGGGAAGGCACAGTGGTCTGCTTCAGGAATTCCAAGCAATAAAACACAAAAAACAACCCAGGAAGGGTTCGAACAGCTACTTTCACGCAGAGACATGCATTTGGAATCTGTTCATCGTTACGGGGTCAAACAAGAGGGTAACATTACTGAAACAATGATCGGGCTACTTAGTATATAATAGAGCATACAGATTTCAAGGAGGAAACGTATGAAGACGCAGACTTCCTCGTTATCAATATGTGCGGCATATCTTTCGTGTTAACGAAAGTAAATTCCCGCTTTACCTCTTCTTACGTGTCAAATGAAATGAATGCCATGAGGAATAGAATATTTGTTGACTGCGTCTCTTCTTGCTTCCATCCTTACCAACATATTTCTTCATTCTCGTGGTAATCATGACAATCTATGTGCATGCTGCAAACGATTGCAAGTGGACAAATTCGACATCGAGGTGCAAAGCGTTTGGTATCTTACATTATATTCAATTCGAATAAGATTCCGGTGTATTTTTACTTCGTTTGTATTTTTAGATGATTATGAACGTTACGGAAATTTATCTCACATGCTTTATGTTGAATGAGAAACATTGAATGATCCGTTTTGCTTTCCCTACGTTGAAATGATATAATGTCGGCGTCAACAGCCTTCTTCCACGCCGGAAGCTGAAACTTGTATCATTCTGGATTAATGATAATTGAATGTCTCATATGTATACATAGCCCACAAGGCGACGTCAGAAACCACCAGGGGAGAACGCCGCATAAAAACCAAACGTGCGCGCGCGTCTCCACTCTGAAGAACCGTATCGGAGAATCACGGCAAGCATTTCGCTGAAGAGCTGCCTCGTCAGAGAGCCGAGAAATGGCAGCGTCGTAGCAAGTATTTGTCAACACTCTGATAGTGCATTTACTTCCGGGTGTAGGTCGGCGTTACCTCGCTAAATTCACTTAACATTCGTTTTCCACATCGAAGACTCGTACGATATAATCCGCTGCAAGATGACACAATTAGAAAGTATATTTAATTTCTGGACTCCAAGAACGGCGTTCTTCACATAAGTAACACCTGTTTGTGTGTGCATTCGGGAGGACGATGGTGCAATCCCGCGCCCGGCCATCCTGATTTAGGTTTTCAATGATTTCCCTAAATCGCTTCAGGCAAATGCCGGGATGGTTCCTTAGGAAGGGCACGGCCGATTTCCTTCCCCATCCTTCCCTAATCCGAGCTTGTGATCCGTCTCTAATGACATCGTTGTCGACGGGACGTTAAAACAGTAATCTCCACCTCCTCTGTTTCTGTGTTTAAGGTTGCGTTTTGAGGCTCAGGCAACATCGCAGTGACTATAGTCCGCCTCTGGCCGCCAGTGTGTCGTTAGCTCAGAGGTTCCCTTGTGCGTTGCAGTGCTTGTACTATAAGTTCGAATCACGGTAGAAGCCGCTGACTAAAACATTTTATTTTCCATTTTAATTAATGGAGTTGCAAACTGCTAGTAAACATTTCTTATCCGAAATCTGAAGAATGCCTTTAAACATCAATCTTCGTCCGATTTCGACTTAGTAAATTAAGTTAATATCATGGATTTCTGCTTTGCAAATTCCAAGGTGCTTCACTGTAAAATTGGTCCTGAAAAGATTCAAACCGACTGTCAACGATATAAATTTGAGCTTTGTTCGTCATATAGGTCTAACATGTCAGAAGGTTGTTTATGAAGTGCACATGTTCATTAATATAGTTCACATCTTCTAAATTTTTGCAATAGCATTTAACTGTAGACGTTTTCTAACACCGGCGTTAGCAATTCCTTTCCGTTCTCTGAAACCTTCAAAACGACAAATTTATCTGGATTAAATCTGATGACCTTAACTATCACTTCCGATCAACAATAAATACTTCATGAACCCATACATGGAACTCCAAATGTGCAGTGTGCCTGCACTGCTACAGAGCATGCATTGCAAGGTATTCACACAGTTTATCGCATAGACTTACCATAAGGAATGAAACAAGAACTGTAATACATTTTACACCACAGACGCTCACTCTGGCTTGACGAAAACATCCAATCATTGACCAAAAGTTGCACAAATAATTAAGTTTGAAAGGAAAAGAAACGAGGTATGAAGCATTTATAAATTCATCGAATGTAGTGAGGTGGTTTAATTTCGTCCCAGTCTATAAAATTAATTTCGGGCCATACTCAGCTCTTGCCGATTACCCGCCTACTAATCAGGGCGTCTGTCTCCGTTGCTTTTGAGCGTGAATGGAAATTGTAGAAATTTTCTGTGGAGCAACATTTAATAATAAAGCGTTTCAAATCATCAAAAGCGATGAGCGGTAGCAGGCGCTTTCGATAAAGAACGGGGGAGTGCAGCGCCGCTGCTGTCGCCACGGCCGCTGCCAGTAGCCAGCAAATGGATCCCGGAGCTTTGCCGCATACGGCGTCCAGAGGAGGACAGTCTGCAGGAAATCTGCCGCAAAATCGTTACTAGATAAAATTTTGATATCGGTGTGTCACAAAGCGAAATAGATTGAATCTGCGCTACCATTACATTCACGTCTTCAGCATTCAGACAGAAGAGGCTATAAAAATATTTTATGCCAGCTGCTCTCGATCCACTGACATTATGAACAGAAACAACGCACGCTACCGCTAGACCACAGGCGTAATCAGCCTAGAATCTCTCTATCTTGGGACAAGTTTTCCTCCAGGAAGTGCCGCAGTCTACAGTGTTGCCAGATTGTGCAGATAACCGGACTTAGAGAATTAGCGAGTTGGCCAGTTTCTTTGTCCCATGTCGCGATCGGCGCGGATTTAGCCTCTGAAGCGGCCGGCCGCCGGTCAAGTTTTATGTCAAAGAGTGTACATAGCTGTATACCGTATCTGACGGCAGAGACAGCATCTTTGAAGAGGGACTTTCTGCAGTCCAAGAAATCATAACTTGGGTACCGTGGAGCGTCCAAGTTTGAGAACAGTGGCGTCAATGTGTATTTGGACTGTGTTTGGTAGGTTAGTTATCCAACCTACTGGTCACCAGTGTAAGGGTTGACAGACCGTGCCTTTATAGTATGCACAACAACTTCTCATTGTCTTTTGCTCTCGTCATTATTGGATAGTTGTGTTGTGTACCGGTGCAGTAACGCTGTTGACAGCATTAAGACAAGTAACAGTATATAATTAATGAGACGACGATATACTGCTTGCATATCGTAAAACTAATGGCAACGGCAGAGCTGCTGCACGATTGTAACTGAAAACGTCTACCAAAAGAAATATTCCGCGTCATTTGTCACTTGCAGCTACTGAGAAAAGACTGAGAGACTAGGAAGTCGCAAATCGGTGGTGGTTGAAACTTGTAAGTCCAATTTGAAATTTGACGTGTTTGTGCAATACTATAAATCAGTTTAGAAAGAATTTTATCAATAACAGGCACTTCCATCACTAGTAAAATATCATGCTTTTAAAAACTGACTAATGCATCTGGGAGCATAGAGGTCACAACAATGGAGACAACAGTGAAGTTTACACTGAGGTGACAAAAGTCATGAAATACCTCCTAATATAGTGTCGGACCTACTTTTGCCCGGTGTAGCGCAGCAACTCGCAGTGGCATGGACTCCACAACTCGTTGGAAGTACCATGCAGAAATACTGAGTAATGCTGCCTCTACAAACGTCCATTACTGCGAAAGTGTTGCCGGTGCAAGATTTTGTGCATGAACCGACCTCTCAATTATGTCCCATAGGTGTTCGATGGGACTCATGTCGGGCGATCTGAGTGGCCATATCACTCGCTCTAACTGTCCCGAATGTTCTTCAAACCTATCGCGAACAGTTGTGGCCCGGTGACATGGCGCATTCTATAAAAATTGCATCATTGTTTAGGAGAAGTCCAAGAATGGCTGCAAATGGTGTCGAAGTATCCGAACCTCAGTTCAGCTGGACTAGAGGACTCAGTGTGTTCCATGTAAATACAGCCCACACCATTGTGGAGCCACCACCAGCTTGCACAGTGACTTGTTGACAAGCTGGGTCTATAGATTCTTGGGGTCTGCGTCACATTCGAATCCTATCATCAGCTCTTACTAACTGAAATCAAGACTGACCTGTCCAGGCCACAGTTTTCCAGATCTAGGGTCCAACCGATGTGGTCACGAGCCCAGGAGAGGAGCTGCAGGCGATGTCGTGCAGTTAGCAAAGGTACTCGCGTCGGTCGTCTGCTGCTATAGCCCATTAACGCCAAATTTTGCCGCACTGACGTGATGCATTGATTTTTGCGGTTATTTCAGGGAGTATTGCTTGTCTGTTAACGCTACCATCTCTACGCAAACGCCGATGCTCTCGGTCGTTAGGTCAACTCCGCCGGCCACTGCGTTGCCCGTGGTGAGAGGTAATGCCTGAATGACTGAAATTTAGTTTTCTCGGCACACTCTTAACACTGCGGATCTCGGGAGATTGGATTCCCTAACGATTTCCGAAATGGAATGCCCCATGCGACTTGCTCCAACTACCATCTCGCGTTCAAAGTCTGTTAATTCCCGTCGTGCGGCCGTAATCACGACAGAAACCTTTTAAAATGGCTCTGAGCACTATGGGACTTAACATCTGAGGTCATCAGCCCCCTAGAACTTAGAACTACTTAAACCTAACCAACATAAGGACGTCACACACATCCATGCCCGAGGCAGGATTCGAACCTGCGACCATAGCAGTCACGCGGTTCCGGACTGAATGGCCTAGAACCGCTCGGCCACAGTGGCCGGCAGAAACCTTTCCACACGAATCACCTGACAACAAATGATAGCTCCGCCAATCCACTGCCCTTTCATTCCTTGTGTACGCGATACTACTGCCATATGTGTATTTGAATATCGCTATCCCATGACATTTTTTTGTCCACCTTTGTATAGTACAAGCCCGTATATGATGGTGAGATACTTTAGATGAGAAGTTGAGAATCAGAGTATCCGTAACTAAAACCAAGGTCATTATGAGCAACGAGCATGCAGAGAACCAAATTGGAAGGTAGGAGACGAGATACTGCCAGAAGTAAAGCTGTGAGTACCGGCCGTGAGTCGTGCTTCGGTAGCTCAGATGATAGAGCACTATACCGCGAAAGGCAAAGGTCCCGAGTTCGAGTCTCGGTCGGGCACACAGTTTTAATCTGCCAGGAAGTTTCATAATACCACTATTAAAGTCTATGGCTGGCTCTGAGCACAATGGGACTCAACATCTTAGGTCATAAGTCCCCTAGAACTTAGAACTACTTAAACCTAACTAACCTAAGGACATCACACACACCCATGCCCGAGGCAGGATTCGAACCTGCGACCGTAGCAGTCCCGCGGTTCCGGACTGCTGCGCCAGAACCGCTAGACCACCGCGGCCGGCTTAAAGTCTATGTCGCCACAATTATTAAACTGTGTAACTTACGCCAATTTCTTGTAGAGCTGCGAAAAATACGCTGACACAAAAAGTGAAGCATACGAAAGAGGGTGGGGGAAAAGAAATGAAACCTCACGGATTGAGAGGATATGTCATGTCATTTCAGTGTTTCCAAAATCCAGCCAAATTTGCAAAGAACTTGGCAGTATGAGTCCACTTGTCAGCATGACGTTGTATCCCTCCGACCTGCACACATGCCCTGATTTCGATCCAAAATCGTGACGTAGAGCAGCTGTACCTCCTCCTGAGACAAGATGACCAACAACTGTTGTAACTAGTTCTTGATATCCTGGGCGGAATTAACGTACAAGCTTCTCTCACACATGTTCTATCAAACAGCTCATAGAGGCATGTCCCCTGTGTTGACGAGCATTTTCCTGTCGAAAAATAGCACTAAGATACTGTCACATTAGAGGTAAAACATGAGGACGCAGGATGTCCATGATGTACCGCTGTGCCGTTAGATTTCCCTTTGCCACTAACAGCCGTGATCTAAGGTGATACCCGACGGTTCTCCACACCTTAAAGCCAGCCATGCCTCTCCAAAACATTGGGAGAATGGGACCTCTCAACAGATCTCCGCCATACTGGCAGACTATAGTTATCCAGGGTGATACAGAAACACGCTTTATCGCTGTGCATTATGCGACGCCATTCATCAGCGGTACTTGCTTCTGGTATGCGCATAGGGCTGTAATTCCCTAGTGTGGCTGCTATTAGTCACCGACCAATAGTATGGGATGACACAGAATGGTGCAGGGAGTCCATTACTTGTTCTCAGATGGCAGGCGCAGATGTGAAGAGATTTTGATGTGCTTGGTGCGCAGTATGGTGACCCTCCCTTGGGGTGGTCAGCCGTGGCCGACCAGAACCTTGTCCACGAGTTACGTTCCCATGCATACCAACGCTGGGCGCTGTGATATAAGAATGCCTCACAAATCTAGATGTTGCATGATGCTACCAGCCGGCCAAACGGAGACCCACAATGAGATCCCAAACTCTGTCAGGTGCTGACAACGCTGTCTCACACGCGTACGCTCCATCTCCGTGTACTTCACATTTCTCAAAAATGGTTCAAATGGCTCTGAGCACTATGGGACTTAACATCTGTGGTCATCAGTTCCCTAGAACTTAGAACTACTTAAACCTAACTAACCTAAGGACATCACACACATCCATGCCTGAGGCAGGATTCGAACCTGCGACCGTAGCGGTCACGCGGTTCCAGACTGAAGCGCATAGAACCGCACGGCCACACCGGCCGGCTCACATTTCTCATTCAACATCTGACGCCGTTCACATAACACCAATTCACCCTTTCGTCCGTTCTACGTGTTTCAGAGAATTTCAGGTCTATTAATTTACATACTTGTTGACGGTGTGTATGTGTACGAAGTTACATTGCCTGATATACGACTATGTCCTCTGGGTGCTACACTTCTTTTTCCATGTAATATGTATTGTGCTCCGATGAGATGCCTTTTCTGGAGACTGAATGAATCCCATCTAGGCATCAACATGGTATCCACAAGCATCCATAGTCTGAAATCTACGTTGTTCCGTTCGTTCACGAGACCCCGAAAGCGGAGAGATCTAGTCGATGCAGTTCGCCAGAACGCCTGCAATATAAATCCGAACCATCGCCTAGTAAATATACGTGCATGTGGGATATACAGATATAAGATTGAAAAGAAGAATTCATAGCAAACCAAGCTCAGTATTTAGTTTTGATTAGACGGCAGCGTCCGCTGTAACTCAAGGTAATGTAACAGAACCTCTATGGTACCCGATGTACAAAGCGTTTGAGGAGGAAAGTGCATATTTTATAAGGGGTACAACTTTGCTTCCGCCGTTTGCAGATAGGTGGCGACAACGGTAAGTAGCGATCGAAAGAAACAGATCGCATACGTCAGACAGTTACCTTTGACCTCGGTCAATATAACCTTATTCAAACATTAGTCGATTTGTGTCTGCATCATAAAGTTGCTCTTGATTGAAATGTCAGTTTACGAGCCTAATTCTCGTCATTTGCGGGAGGTGTTACTGTTTCGTTTCAGTATGAAGACAGCGGCCGAGTCTCATCGAATGCTCTCAAGTACATGTGGTAAGAACGCTGCTAGTGAAAGAACGTGTCGTGAGTGATTTCAACGCTTCAAGAACGGTGATTTTAACGTCGTAGACCGGCACAGTGGTGGAAGAGAGATGCAGAATTGGAGACATTGGTGAGCGAGGACTCGCGTCAAACTCAAGAAGAATTGGCACGATTAGTGGGAGTGACACAGCAAGCCATTTCAAAACGTCTCAAGGCTGTGGGCATGATTCAGAAAGAAGGAACTTGGGTCCCGTATGAGCTGAAACCAAGAGATGTTGAACGGCGTTTCTGTGTTTGTGTACAGTTGCTTCAGAGGCAAAAACGGAAGGGATTTCTGCATAGCATTGTGACCGGGGACGAAAAATGGGTTCATTACGATAACCCTAAACGCAGAAAATCATGGGGATATCCCGTCCATGCTTCCACGTCGATGGCCAAACCGAATATTCACGGCTCCAAGATCATGCTCTGCATTTGGTGGGACCAGCTCGGCGTCGTGTGCTATGAGGCGTTAAAACCAAGTGAAACAACCACAGGTACTCGTTATCGAACGCAATTAATGCATCTGAGAAGAGCATTAAAAGACAAACGGCCGCAATACAGCGAGAGGCACGATAAAGTGATTTTGCAGCATGACAACGCTCGACCCCACGTTACAAAAGAGGTCAAAACGTACATGGAAACGTTAAAATGAGAAGTCCTACGCCACCCGCCGTATTCTCCAGACATTGCTCCCTCTGACCATCACCTTTTAAGATCAATGGAGCAAGGCCTGGCTGACCAACACTTCCGAACTCATGAAGAAGTCACAAATAGGATCGATTCATGGATCGCTTCAAAAGATGAACAATTTTTTCGACGCGGGATTCGTACACTGCCCGAAAGATAGGAGAAAGTAGTGGCGAGCGATGGAAAATACTTCGAATGGGACATCGGTAACCAACTTGTTTCATTAAAGCCTCAAATGTAGGGGAAAAACGGCGGAAGCAAAATTGTACACCTTTTAGAACGTGGTAGTATAGACTGATTCAAATAAAACATTCCATATAACATATGTCCAGTTTTTGTTGGTTACAGAGACAGAGATGTCACAATGTAATCCAAACAAATACTCACAGATAGTGTTAAACAAAATCAAATGGTTTAAGGTCAAAATTGATTTACGTACAATGCAACTCCGACGTCAACGCATTTTTTAATTCTCTTGACAGCATCACGTGTAGCCATGGTAAGGTCGTCTTGGTGTTGTTTAATGAACGCAGAACTTTTCACAATCCGAACGATTAATTCGTCTCTTGTGTTCACTTTGTTCTTTGTAGACTTCTTCTTTCCATCACCGCCACAGACAAAAATCTGAAGAGGTAAGGTCCGAGGAAACTACTGGCCAATAAATGTAACCATTCCTGCTGATCCATCTTCAGGTATAGTGAAAACACGCGTCGAGTAAACACTCTTGAATCTGGCACCCTGTGGTTAGGAGATCGTTTGCCGTGTTCCCTAGATACAACACCATCATCATTTGCATTACAAATGCCGTACCCATATACCATATCGAGATAATCACTATTTGCAAATACCTGCGGCAAGCTTAAACGATACAGTAGGACTCGCCAAAAAACCGCAATCACATTCGAATAATTCAATTTTATAAACTCAAGCGAAGCTTCACAACTTGAAATTCAAAACAAAAATGACAAACTCATAGCAGCTCGAGTATCAACCAAAAAATAAAAAGTTACATCTGTAACCAGCAATATGTTTGTAACCAGTGGAAACTGGACACGTGTTATATAGAACGCTATGTTCGGTTTTGTCTACACTACCAGCTCCTAAGGTATTTACTATTCCCTCTGAAACACCCTGTATGTAAAAGGCCTATCGATAACGTGTGCACCGAACGAGGTGGCGCAGGGTTAGCACACTGGAGTCGCATTCCGGACGACGGTTCAAAACCGCGTCCGGACATCCAGGTTTAGGTTTTCCATGATTTCTCTTAATCACTACAGGTAAATGCTGGGATGGTTACTTCCAAAGCACACGGCCGATTTTCTTCTCTATACTTGATAACCCTCCCCCCCCCTCCCCCCCCACCCTCCCCCTCCCTCCCCGAGCTTGTGCTTCGTCACTAATGACCTAGATGTCTACGGGACGTTAAACCCAATCTTTCTTCCTTCCTTTTTATACACTACTGGCCATTAAAATTGCTACACCAAGAAGAAATGCAGATGATAAACGGGTTTTCATTCGACAAATGTATTATACTAGAACTGACATGTCATTACATTTTCACGCAATTTGGGAGCATAGATCCTGAGAAATCAGTACCCAGAACAACCACCTCTGGCCGTAATAACCGCCTTTATACGCCTGGGCATTGAGTCAAACAGAGCTTGGATGGCGGGTACAGGTACAGCTGCCTATGCAGCTTCCACACGATACCACAGTTCATCAAGAGTAGTGACTGGCGTATTGTGACGAGCCAGTTGCTCGGCCACCATTGACCAGAAGTTTTCAATTGGTGAGAGATCTGGCGAATATGCTGGCCAGGGCATCAGTCGAACATTTTAAGTATCCAGAAAGGCCCATACAGGACCTGCAACATGCGGTCGTGCATTATCCTGCTGAAATGTAGGGTTTTGCAGGGATCGAATGAAGGGTAGAGCCACGGGTCGTAACACATCTGAAATGTAACGTCCACACGCTTCCAATGTGCGTTCACCATGATGTCACCAAACACAGATGCGACCATCATGATGCTGTAAATAGAATCTGGATTCATCCGAAAAAATGACGTTTTGCCATTCGTGCACCCAGGTTCGTCGTGGAGTACACCATCTCGGGCGCTCCTGTCTGTGATGCAGCGTCAAGGGTAACCGCAGCCATGGTCTCCGAGCTGATAGTCCATGCTGCTGCAAACGTCGTGGAACTGTTCATACAGATGGTTGTTGTCTTGCAAACGTCCCCATCTGTTGACTCAGGTATCGAGACGTGGCTGCACGCTCTGTTACAGCCATGCGGATAAGATGCCTGTCATCTCGACTGCTAGTGATACGAGGCCGTTGGGATCCAGCACGGCGTTCCGTATTACCCTCCTGAACCCACCGACTCCATATTCTGCTAACAGTAATTGGATCTCGACCAACGCGAGCAGCAATGTCGCGATACGATAAACCGCAATCGCGATAGGCTACAATCCGACCTTTATCAAAGTCGGAAACGTGATGGTACGCATTTCCCCTCCTTACACGAGGCATCACAACAACGTTTCACCAGGCAACGTCGGTCAACTGCTGTTTGTGTATGAGAAATCGGTTGGAAACTTTCTTCATGTCAGCACGTTGTAGGTGTCGCCACCGGTGGCAACCTTGTGTGAATGCACTGAAAAGCTTATCATTTGCATATCACCGCATCTTCTTCCTGTTGGTTAAATTTCGCGTCAGTAGCACGTCATCTTCGTGGTGTAGCAATTTTAATGGCCAGTAGTGTAACATGTGCAGCTCTATTGGGTTCTCTACAGATGATGCGTTTGTCTACAGGAAATTCATATCATTGTACAGTGAGGTGAGAAAAGTCACGGGATACCTCCTGATACAGTGTCGAAGCTCATTTTGCCCGGCGTAGTGCAGCAACTCGACGTGGCATGGACTCAGGAAGTCGCCGGAAGTCTCCTGCAGAAATATTGAGCCGTGATGCTTCTATAGCCGTCCATTACTACGAAAGTGTTGCCGACGCATAATTTTGTGCACCAACTGACCTCTCAATTATGTCCCATAAATGTTCGATGGGATTCATGTCGGGCGATCTGGGTGCCAAATTATTCGCTCGAATTATCCAGGATGTTCTTCAAACCAATCGCGAACAACTGTAGCCCGGTGAGATAGGACATTGTCATGGGAATATGAAGTCCATGAATGGCTGCAATTGGTCTCCAAGTAGCCGAAGATAGCCATTTCTAGTCAATCGATCGGGTCAGTTGGACCAGAGGAAGTAATCTATTCCATGTAAACACAGTCCACATCACTATGGAACCACCACCAGCTTGCACAGTGCCTTTGTTGATAACGAAGACCCATGGCTTCGTGGGATCAGCCCCACACTCGATCCCTACCATCAGCTCATGCCAATTGAATTCGAGACTTATCGAACCAGACTACTGTTTTCCAGTCGTCTAGAGTCGAATCGATATCGTCACAAGGCCAGGAGAGACGCTGCACGTGATGTGCTGCTAGAAAAAGCTCTCGCGTCGGTCATCTGCTGACAAAGCCCGTTAACGCAAAATTTCGGCACCCTGTCCTAACGGGTACGTTCGTCGTACATCCCAAATTGATTATTGTGATTATTTCACGCAGTGCTGCTTGTCTGTTAGCACTGACAACTATACGTAAACGTCGCTGCTCTCGGTCGTTAAGTGAAGGTCGTCGGCTACTGCCTTGTCCGTGGTGAAAGTTAATGCCTGAAGTTTGGTATTGGTTCAAATGGCTCTTAGCACTATGGGACTTAACTTCTGAGGTCATCAATCCTTTAGAACTTAGAACTATTTAAACCTAACTAACCTAAGGACATCACACACATCCATGCCCGAGTCAGGATTCGAACCTGCGACCGTAGCGGTCGCGCGGCTCCAGACTGTAGCGCCTAGAACCGCTCGGCCACTCCGGCTGGCAAAATTTAGTATTCTCGTCACATTCTTGACACTGTTGATCTCGGAATATTGAATTCCCTAACGATTTTCGAAATGGAATGTATTATGCATTCACCAGCCACTACTACTCCGCGTTTAAAGTGTGTTAATTCCCATCGTGAGGCGATTATCACGTCGGAAACGTTTTCACATGGATTGGCATCATCATCATAATCATCATAAGCCAATTCGATCTCTTGGTGATGTTGCCTCTTTGAATCGGCTTGAACATAGGATCCCCGCAGGTTCTTCTATTTCTGCCGATCCTGAGCATTCCATTGCCAGTTCAATCCGGCTGCCTTTCTTATTTCTCGGTCCCATCTGTACGATGGTCTTCTTCTCGGTCTTTTTTGTTAAATTTTGCTCCAATTTACTGGTTGTTTTGACCACCTACCACCTTTCTTTCGGGTGGCATGACCAGCCCACTGCCATTTCAAAGTATTCACGCTTTCCATTATACCTCTGACCTTTCTTATCTCTCTCATAACAATTGGTTTCTTTCTATCTTTCTTTGTGTAGCCCAAAACTGATCTTTCCATTATTCTTTCGTCTACTATTAGTTTTCTAACAATGAACTCATTCAATGTCCATGTCTCACAACTGTAAGTTCTTACTGGCAATATACGTTGGTCATAAACTGTTTTCTTCAGCTCGGCCGACATCTTGGACTTCAAAACTGAAGTATATCTTCGATAAGCTTGCCAGCCTAAATTAATAAGTGGAAATATTTCTGGTTTTAGGTCTCCTTTCACATGTAGCGGTTGGCACAGAGAGACATATTCTGTAACACCTTGCAGTAGCATGCTTCCAACAGATATGTTCCCTTTTGGTGTCCTTTCATTCACCATGTTCTATGTTTTATCATAGTTCATTTTTAGGCCAACTTCAGAGCAGACTGACGCAAGCTCACAGAAATCACCTGAGTACAAATGGCAGCTCCACCAATGCGCTGCCACTTTGCACCTTGTGTACGCAGTACTACCGCCATCTATATATGTGCATACCGCTATCCTATGACTGTTGTCACCTCATTGTAAACTTATTACGAAGTGCAGAGTGCTCGAGATACAGACTGCGGAATGACCAGTGACTGGTGCGAAGATTGGCAGCTGATTATAAACGTGTAAGCAGACAAAAGAATCCGGTACTGTTTGGCTACACTATCCAAGATCAGTAACTAGAATTAGTCATAAGCATTAAGCATCTTAGAGCTCATCTCTGGAGTGAGTTCAAGTGGAATGACCACATAAATCTAGCCTTGGGACAACGACTTATGGGAATAACTCTAAGGAAATGTATTTCCCCTTAAAGAGATCGCCTACAAAGGCCTCTTTGGACCAAATCTTGAGTATTCTTCGTCAGTCTGGGTGCTTATCTGCTTGTATCAGTGGAATAAATAAAGATTAAAAAATATCCGCGAGATTGGTTACAGGTTTGTTTCATCAATGTGAGCGTCACGGATACTCAACGAAGTGCAGAAACATTGTGCATGATGGCGAAACTTACAAATCTCCTATAGCTCATATTCCAAAATGCATCAAGAACTATACTGTTTCCTCCAACATACATTTAGCGTAATGACTAGGACGCTAAAAGTAGATAGCACCAATAGTCTTTCTTTCCGCGTACCGTCTGCAAAAGGAACAGGAAGGGGAGAAAGTGATGCCGGTACGCTATGTAACCTGCGCCTCCCACCGAAGGTAGCTAGCTGAGTACAGATGGAGATGTAGGCTAAGCTCTATTTGCACGTTGCATTCAGTCGATACACCGCAACATAGTTTTGTGAGGATACAAAGGTTATCTCAAAAGGAAGCGAGTGAAATGACAGAGTTCTAAGTTTTTAGTAACTCTTGAGTATACTATTATAATGCCAAAACGGTTTTAATATTGTAGTGTTAGTACACTGGGGACCTGAGGCACGCATTGAACTCTGAAGGTAAAGTTTGGAATGTGTTTATTTGGTGATGGATGTACTACACTATCTAATTTAGAAAGATAATTTATGATTAATTGCATTTATTAATTATAAACAAGGTACTTACGTAGAGTATTTGCAATCTATAACAAAATAAATGGATTAGGTGTGCCACCTACAAAACTGTGACTGAATCACATCATTATTGCTTTCATTTCCGCAGTATATATACTGACGGAAAAAGATGGCAACACGAAAAATAATTAATCTCGAGTAATCAGATTTCGGGAATACGTTTGTCTAGGTCACATATTTAAGTAATTAACATTGCAAGATGACAAATTAATGTAAGCGCGAGATAAGCCATACCAGACGTGAAATGCTGGTACATTAGTAACCCGTGTAACCTCCAGCATGTTGGATGCAAGCATAAAACGTGCACGCATTGTGTTGTACAAGTTACGGATGTCATTTTGTGGGATGGAGTTCCATACCTGTTGCACTTGGTCGGTCAATACAGGGACCGTTACTGCTGTTTGTGGATGAGGCTGCAGCTGTCATCCGATGATGTCCCATATTTACTCGTTTGGAGACGGATCTGGTGATCGAGCAGGCCAAGACAATATGTCGACACTCTGTAGAACGTGTTGGGTTACAACAGCGGTACGCTGGCGGAACGTTATCTTGTTGGAAAACACCTCCTGGAATGCTGACATGAATGGCAGCAGAACAGGTCGAATCACTACACAGACGTACAAATTTGCAGTATTGTGCTTGGGATAACCACGAGAGAACTCCTCCTGTCATACCATATAACACTCCAGACTGTAACTCCAGGTGTAGGTCCAGTGAGTCTAGCACGCAGATAGGTTGGGTGTGGATTCTCAAGTGGTCTCGTTCTAACCAACACATGGCCATCACTGACAGCGAGGTAGAACCATGCTTCATCAGGAAACACAACAGACCTTCACCTTGCCCTCTAATGAGCTCTCTCTTGACACCACTGAACTCGAAAATTGTGGTGTTTGGACGCTACAGGGAGTCTGGCTCGGAGCTGTCCTTGTAGTAACCGATTTGTAAGAGTTCGTTGATTCACAGTGGTGCCAATTGCCGCTAAAATTGCTACAGCACACGCAGTACGATGCAACTGCGCCATACGCCGCACACGATGATCTTCCCTCTCAGTAATGTCACGTGGCCGTCCGGAGCCTGGTCTTCTTGCGACCGTACATTCTTGTGACCACCGCTACCAGCAATCATGTACATTGGCTACATTCCGCCAAGTCATTCTGCAATATCTCAGCCGGCCGCAGTGGCCGTGCGGTTAAAGGCGCTGCAGTCTGGAACCGCAAGACCGCTACGGTCGCAGGTTCGAATCCTGCCTCGGGCATGGATGTTTGTGATGTCCTTAGGTTAGTTAGGTTTAACTAGTTCTAAGTTCTAGGGGACTAATGACCTCAGAAGTTGAGTCCCATAGTGCTCAGAGCCATTTGAACCATTTTTGCAATATCTCAGGAGGAACACCCAGCTTTTCGTAGCCTTGTTTTACGACCTCGTTCAAACAGTGAGGTGTTGATAATGGCCTCTTTGTCGCCTTAAAGGCATTCTTGATTAACATCAACTCACCATGTCCAATCTCAAAGATAACTAACGCTCACGACCGTTACAGCGTGTATTTAAGGCAAACTTTTAAATCAAACCTTGGGACCTAAAACCTTGATGTCTTGTCCTCTCCCCCAAATCAACCAGCAAAAGCAAACCTGATTTACATCTTCATACTGGCGCTACTAGCGACTCTCTTATGCGACTGGCGGGAAATTTGAATTGACGCTATCTTCTCCTTCCAGATGTGGAAGCACGCCTACCAACTTTCGCTTATTTCACACAACTCCTTCTTGGTGCTGCGACTTTTTTCCGTCAGTATATAACACTGGTCAATGGTTCAATTGATGGCAGTTTCCCTTAACGAAAGAAATTCACTGTAATGCGTTTGAATCAAAACGACTGGCATTTTCCGTTTGCAAAATACCATTAACAGCACAACAAAAGTATGCGTATTGTATTAGTAATAGTCTCACGACAGCTACACTTTGTGATCAAAAGTATCCGGACACCTGGCTGAAAATGACTTAGAAGTTCGTGGCTCCCTCCATCGGTCAGGCTGGAATTCAATATGGTGTTGGCCTACCCTTAGCGCCGGCCGGAGTGGCCGAGCGGTTCTAGGCACTACAGTCTGGAACCGCGCGACCGCTACTGTCGCAGGTCGAATCCTGCCTCGGGCATGTATGTGTGTGATGTCCTTAGGTTAGTTAGGTTTAAGTAGTTCTAAGTTCTAGGGCACTGATGGCCCCAGAAGTTAAGTCCCATAGTCCTCAGAAGCATTTGAAACATTTTGAGCCTACCCTTAGCCTTGATGACAGCTTCCACTCTCGCACGCATACGTTCAATCAGGTACTGGAAGGTTTCTTGGGGAATGGCAGCCCATTCTTCACGGAGTGCTGAACTGAGGAGAGGTATCGATGTCGGTCGGTGAGGCCTGGCACGAAGTAGGCTTCCAAAACATTCCATAGGTGTTCTATAGGATTCAGGTCAGGGCTCTGTGCAGGCCAATCCATAACATGGATGTTATTGTCGTGTAACCACTCCGCCACAGGCCATGCATTATGAACAGGTGCTCGATCGTGTTGAAAGATGCAGTCGCCATCCCCGAATTGCTCTTCAACAGTGGGAAGCAAGAAGGTGTTTAAAATATCAATGTAGGCCTATCCTGTGATAGTGCCACGCAAAATAACAAGGGGTACAATCCTCCTCTATGAAAAAACCGACCACACCATAAGATCATCGCCTCCGAATTTTACTGTTGACACTACACACGCTGGCAGATGACGTTAACCGGACACTAGCCATACCCACACCCTGCCATCGGATCGCCACATTGTGTACCGTGATTTGTCACTCCACACAACTTTTTCCACTGTTCAACCGTCCAATGTTTACGCTCCTTACACCAAGCGAGGCGTCGTTTGGCACGTACCGGCGTGATGTGTGGCTTATGAGAAGCCGCTCGACCATGAAATCCAAGTTTTCTCACCTGCCGCCAAAACGTCATGGAACTTGCAGTGTATCCTGATGCAGTTTGGAATTCCTGTGTGATGGTCTGGATTGATGTCTGCCTATTACACATTACGACCCTCTTCAACTGTCGGCGGTCTCAATCAGTCAACAGACGAGGTCGGCCTGTACGCTTTTGTGATGTACGTGTCCCTTCGCGTTTCCACTTCACCATCACATCGGAAGCAGTGGACCTAGGGATGTTTAGGAGTGTGGAAATCTCGCGTACAGACGTATGACACGAGTGACACCCGATCACCTGACCACGTTCGAAGTCCGTGAGTTCCACGGAGCGCCCCATTCTGCTCTCTCACGATGTCTAATGACTACTGAGGTCGCTGATATGGAGTACGTTGCGGTAGGTGGCAGCATAATTCACCTAATACGAAAAACGTATGTTTTAGGGGGTGGCGGGATACTTTTGATCACAAAGTGTAGAAATGCATCCGCCAATTTTCTGGGTGACTCGTTTCCTCTTACAGTAAGCTCCAACACTTTGATTATATATGATCGTAATAACAATAAAGCATAACAGAAATAATGGTAATGACAAGTAGTTGGCTTCCTTCTGGGTAATTAGGTGCATCTCTTCCACAGGCAATGTTTGAGCAACTTTTATAAGTCCTGTCATGTAGCTGGTATAGGTATTTGTGTTGATATTTTGTCGATTATTTGGAGATCAGATCGCTCGTATGCAATCATTTTCAGAATTCTTACCGTAGCTATGGAGAATACTCACGCGAATTCGCGAACTATTTAATGTACAGTATGATTTTTACTTTCTGTTATGGCGCGACTAACCCACATTGAGTGGACAAAATGATTAATCATTATAATGGCAGTAGCCCACTATTCACTCCTTTACATGCGTGTCCCGCATCCACAGCATGTTTGGTGCAATTATTTTTGTACTATAGATGAAAGTAAATTAGAAATGTACCATTGAGACATTGTTCCCATTCGTTCCGTCGTACCCTGCAACCCACACAAAAGCGTTTTAAAGGTATTTCATACTACATAATGATCTTCGATGCATGTTTATGACAACTGAATATTTATTTTCTATACGTGCAATTTCTCTGTGTTTGACCATTATAAGCAATAAAAAGGGCATTAATTGGATCTTTTTCTATTGAATGTCTTGTTGTTGTTGTGGTCTTCAGTCCTGAGACTGGTCTGATGCAGCTCTCCATGCTACTTTATCCTGTGCGAGATTCTTCATCTCCCAGTACTTACTGCAACCTACATCCTTCTGAATCTGCTTAGTGTATTCATCTCTTGGTCTCCCTCTACGATTTTTACCCTCCACGCTGCCCTGCAATACCAAATTGGTGATCCCTTGATGCCTCAGAACATGTCCTACCAACCGATCCCTTCTTCTAGTCAAGTTATGCCACAAACTTCTCTTCTCCCCAGTCCTATTCAATACCTCCTCATTAGTTATGTGATCTACCCATCTAATCTTCAGCATTCTTCTGTAGCACCACATTTCGAAAGCTTCTATTCTCTTCTTATCCAAACTATTTATCGTCCATGTTTCACTTCCATACATGGCTACACTCCATACAAATACTTTCAGAAACGACTTCCTGACACTTAAATCTATACTTGATGTTAACAAATTTCTCTTCTTCAGAAACGCTTTCCTTGCCATTGCCAGTCTACATTTTATATCCTCTCTACTTCGACCATCATCAGTTACTTTGCTCCCCAAATAGCAAAACTCCTTTACTACTTTAAGTGTCTCATTTCCTAATCTAATTCCCTTAGCATCACCCGACTTAATTCGACTACATTCCATTATCCTTGTTTTGCTTTTGACGATGTTCATCTTATATCTTCCTTTCAAGACACTATCCATTCCGTTCAACTGCTCTTCCAAGTCCTTTGCTGTCCCTGACAGAATTACAATGTCATCAGCGAACCTCAAAGTTTTTATTTCTTCTCCATGGATTTTAATACCTACTCCGAATATTTCTTTTGTTTCCTTCACTGCCTGCTCAATATACAGATTGAATAACATCGGGGATAGGCTACAACCCTGTCTCACTCCCTTCCCAACCACTGCTTCCCTTTCATGTCCCTCGACTCTTATAACTGCCATCTGACATCTGCTTTCTGTACATGCCATCTGCTTTCTGAATGTCTTACATTTTAAATTACGTGTCTGGTGAGTGGGGAGCATCCTGACTGCCAGATGGTCCACCCGCACCTGACAGTCTTGTCAGCTCATGTCCAGCCTCTTACAAGCTCTCTTTGGAGTTACTTTGGTATTCAACAGTGATTCGGATTCCCTGCCCAGCCCAAGTATTGATATGGAAGTAAGGTTAAAGATAAATAAGCGTCCGTAAATACCGCAACCCTGCACGTGCCTGGCAATTCTTGCTATTCCCTGAAGCTTTCGATACGCGTCACCGACAGTAGAGTAACTGACACTGCCCATGCAAAATGACGTTTTCCCGGCAACATTCCAAAGGAATGGGCACAGCAACAAGCAGATAAGGCGTGAATTTAGACACTATGTACGTAGGCAGCAGCAGGAAGGGAGAGAGGAACACGAAACATTAGCGTGCGTCCTGTTTGTCTGTAATGCCTCCAGAAAAGTCTGCAGAACCTTGGAGCAACACAATGTCGGATATGTATTTCGCCAACACCCTTAAACCTAGACACTACTAGGTTTAGTAAAGAATCATCTAGACCGTTGCAAACCAGCAGATGCCAAATCTCCTAATAATATGACAAGGCATAGAGGAAAGGTGCCTAATATGAGACACACTTTTGTAAACCCATTTGAAAGACTTAAAAGTAAGTGAAATTGTATTTTTTATGGTGGTAATAAGATCTTGCATTATTTAGTTTTATCATACAATTATCGTATTTGCAATAATAAACAATCTTTCAGAGTAGTTATTAAATCTTCACAAACAAGGCATTTAGTAGAAATGAGATCAAGGATTCCTAATATGAGACAGTAATAATATTTTGCTTTAATTATTTTATTACATAATAATGACATATGAATATACAATTTTTACATGTTCATTCATTTCTGTTATCCTTCACTCATTTCACACTACTTAGGTTTATATTTACGACATCTGGGGCAAACAAAATTGTCTTCTGTGACACCGCAATCTTCATGGGCCCAGCGATAACATTTCGTGCGCTGTGCCCATTTCTCCCCGTGTTTGCCTTCAGAAAAGCGCCCAATACAGAACAGACACTCTGCGTCATCGTCATCACTGTTGTCTGAATCCCCACTGTCATCAAGATGGATATCGGAAGCCGAGTCACTAGACGATTCTTCTGCTTTAGGTCTCCGATTGGAAGATTTTCCACTCTTCTCCCCAAATAACTCTCTCGCTGCTTTCTTAGCTTCAGCCTCTGATTTCCTCTGTTTAGATTCTTGCAATTGCTTCACATAAGGAGCTGAAGTTAGTAACGCAGCAGAGCACGAACGCGATGTTTGACCTATTTGACTAACTCCAGGTGGTTTTGCGATGTGTGGGAGAGGTCTGATGTCTGCCGGGCTGACAGCTTGACCATCACCATCAGTAGTTTCATTTTCGTTTTTGGCATCTCTTTCTTGAAGAGCGTTAGCATGGCGATGAATTGAAAATTCTTGTTCCCTAAAGATGTTTGTGTTGCATGGGATGAGAAATCTTTTTCTGAAGGCATTCACAGATGCTTCCATTTTTGTTGCTCGGTTGTAAGCTGCCCCTAATAACTTGGCTATTAATAATGGAGTGATAACACGATCTGGGCTACTTGCCAACCACGTTTCTATCTCTTGGGCATAGCTGGTTTTCAAAGGCCCCATAAATCCGACGTCAAGTGGCTGCATTTTATGCGTTGAGTGACGTGGCAAACATATAGTATGAATATTATTTTCATGTGCTTTATCTACCACATCGAGATTTTTTGTGTGGGAATAATGCCCATCAAGAATCAAAATGACAGGGTCATTTGAAGATGGTTTTACATGACTCACAAAATGATCAAACCACTGAGTCAAATTGTGAGTTTGTATCCAGCCACTTGGATGACAAGCTGATATTGATCTTGCAGGTGCACCGTCCATCAAGTTCCAGAAAACATTCCAATTTCTGATCATAAGACTAGCCAAAGTAATCCCTGTTTATGATAATTTAATCGAAATAAAATAAACGCAGTTGCCAAAATTTTACTACAATAAATGATGAAATATTGTTATCTCATGATAATATTGCGTAAATTACATATAAAAAATCGCGAGAGAACGAGTTCCCCCAATATGCGATAGGTATCGTAATATGCGACATTGTCGCGTATTTGGCTCTCCATACTATCGCATATTAGGAATTTCGCCATCTTACACAAAGAATCACGCACTTGCTAACAACGTTCATTGGAAAATGATCCTAATTGTCAATAATTATAGGTAATACCGTTATAAATAACAACAATAAAAGAGTGCAGTAATATCCACTCACCTTTAAGCTGAAATATTGTCTCAACCACGATGTCGCAAAAACTCCAAACACTAGAAATTTTATATCATCCTCTACGTACTGTGCCCGGCTCAACTATGGCGTCCTACTCGCTGTGTCGTCGTCTGGCACGCAACAGACGTGTTTAAAAAACTCTCCACCAGAGTGCAACCCCTAGCATGAACACAGTTGGGGTGTCTCATGTTAGGGAACTATCGCATAATAGGCACCTTTCCTCTACACTGGGGAAACGTAAACATAGTAGAAGAGAGGTGCTATGGGCATTACGCCTCACGGAACTATGCCATCGCCAGCCATACTATAAAAACTAGCCATGCTATAGATTGCAAGAAAACCGAGATACATAGGCAGTCTTCCTCCTCCTGGGATTGCGTGATTAATGAGGCCTTTGAACTAGGTCCAGGATTGTCAAATTAACAAAGCTAGCAGACTACAAGTGAGTCAGACGTGTGCCTCTTCACTGAACCGAGAAAGAGGAAAGCGATCCCGCACAGTGAGATCCGCACCCGACGACTGTAGCGCAGACACTGCAGACGCGCAGAACGCTGTAGGCGCCGCCATCCCCATCACCAATACCACGCACCGCGGTGGCTGCAGAGATGGCGACAGGAGCAGGGTAGTGGTTTGGGTAATCGCAAACATATATATGACACCGACCCCAGCAGACTTGTAGTCATAAGGAACCATCTGAAGATGGCAACGAGTCTATTTGCCGAAATATCGTGTAGAACGTACGACGTGATCTGGACGGTCTCTGGAGAAGTCTACAAGACTTGACCAGTGTTAAGTTTTTCGATTCGGATCGCTCCCCGGACTATTGCGCACGCTTATGACGACTTTCTCTACGCTCATTACTATTTTTCTGCCTAGGCATTCACTTCGCAAATCCCACCATCAACGACCATAGGAATAGCCCGTTTGTTCCTCCGGTCTCTGCACTACTACCAGCAGTAGTTATCAAATGGTTCAAATGGCTCTGAGCACTATGGGACTTAACATCTATGGGCATCAGTCCCCTAGAACTTAGAACTAGTTAAACCTAACCAACCTAAGAACATCACGCAACACCCAGTCATCACGAAGCAGAGAAAATCCCTGACCCCGCCGGGAATCGAACCCGGGAACCCGGGTGTGGGAAGCGAGAGTAGTTATCATAAACATTGTTCTACCTACGCCAAATAGGTCAGACATGTGGGACATAAGCAGGTAGCTTTTGATGATACATATTTATACACATTATTGGCATGCGGCAGTTATTTGTTGATTGTGTCAGCAGTTGCGTGGCTTCGAGCTGCACCCGAAAAATGCAGCATTTGCAACCAAGACCGTGGCTGAGCCAATCTGGGGCAGGTCTCTGCCACTAATGACTGATTGGTCTTTGTCATTTACACTGATGGCCAAAATCTTGAACCATTCTCCAGAGAAGTTGAAGTACCTCAAATCAGTCATAGCAACAAAGGCCGGTTGTGGTGGCCGAGCGGTTCTAGGCGCTACAGTCTGGAGCCGCGCGACCGCTATGGTCGCAGGTTCGTATCCTGCCTCGGGCATGGATGTATGTGATGTCCTTAGGTTAGTTAGGTTTAAGTAGTTCTAAGTTCTAGGGGACTGATGACCTCAGCAGTTAAGTCCCATAGTGCTCAGAGCCATTTGAACCATTTGAGCAACAAAGTATATAGTGGGAGAACTACATCGAAAGATTCTATTTCCTCTGCAGAATTCACCATTATTGTGTCCGCTTGCTTAGCTGGGTGGTAATGTGCTCACGTACCCGGCCGGGTTGGAGATTTTCTCCGCTCGGAGACTGGGTGTTGTGTTGTCCTCATCACCATTTCATCCTCATCACCGTCGCGCAAGTCGCCCTATGTGGCGTCGACTGAATTAAGACCTACACTTGGCGGCCGAGCTTCCCCGGATGGGGCCTCCCGGCCAACGATGCCATACGCTCGTTTCGTCTACCGTGATTGTGTTCTGACTTTCCATGCTGCAGCTGGGATTCTTTCTCTCGCCAATTGAGCTGTTTGGTAGTAACTTTGGTTGTTCTTGAGTAACGCTCAATTTTCTGAGACTAAAACTACACACTAGGGAAAAAACGTTTCTTCAAAAAGCAACCCACAAGAATACTTAGCTTGCCGATACCCCTCGCAAAATCTATAACGTCCATGTCTCGCTGAACTGTACAGGGTCTAGTCTTCAGGCCTGACCCTAGTCCAGTATCACTGACAGTGCAGACTCACAACAATTGGAGGTCCTTACCTCAAATAAAATAGCACTTGGGAGAAACCAACTGGCCGACACTGCCGCGACGCGCTTTTTCCCTTAGTTTGCAGGCCACATCTTGAGCAGACACATCAAAATATTGGGAATTTTAAGTTTTGATATTCACTTTCTCGGTATGAACCTTCATCTATACATATAAACTAATAGTTAGCTATTAAGACTAATTTAAAAAGTGTTTGCAGTTATACACTGAAGGAAAAAATTGCAACACCAAAAATAATTAATGTAGAGTAATCAAATTACGGGAATACAATGTTTAATTAATATATTAAGTGATTAAAACTGCAAGATCACAGGTTAATGTAAACGTGAGATAAGCAATTAAAACTGTCACAAACTGGTACGTTGATAAGGGGTGTAACCGCCAGGATGTCGAATGCGAGCATGCAAATTTGCATGCATTGTATAGTACAGGTGCCGCATGTCAGTTTTTGGGATGGAGTTCCATGTCCGTTGCACTTGCTCGGTCAATACAGGGGCGATTGGTGTTGTTTGTGGACGACGCTAGAGCTGTCTCCGATGATGTCCCATATGTGCTCGTCTGGAGACGGACCTGGTGATCGAGCAGGCCAAAGCAATATGTCGACACTCTGTAGAACGTGTTGGGTTACAACAGCGCTACGTTGGCGGGCATTATCCTGCCGGAAAACGGCCCCCGGAATGCTGTCACAAATGGCAGCGGAAGAGGTCGAATCACTAGACTGACGTACAAATTTGCAGTATTGTGCATGGGATAACCACGAGAGTGCTCCTGCTGTCATACGAAATCGCAGCCAGACCATAACTCGAGGCATACGTCCAGTGTGTCTGGCATGCAGACAGGCTGGCTGCAGGTCCTCAGCTGGCCTCGTCCTAACCAACACACGGCCATCACTAGCGCCAAGATAGAACCATACTGTTGTTGCTGTTCACATGTAATGACTTTTATGTGCCTACATGGCATACGACTTTGTAATACGCGCCGTATGTGGTGCTTTAGTGTTTTACTCTGCAGTAGTTTTAAATAGTTGACTGTTTTTAGTAGAGCCTTTGGCCGGCCGGAGTGGCCGTGCGGTTCTAGGCGCTACAGTCTGGAGCCGAGTGACCGCTACGGTCGCAGGTTCGAATTCTGCTTCGGGCATGGATGTGTGTGATGTCCTTAGGTTAGTTAGGGTTAATTAGTTCTAAGTTCTAGGCGTCTGATGACCGAAAAAGTTTAGTCGCATAGTGCTCAGAGCCATTTTAGAGCCTTTAACAAGGTAGCAATTTTATTGTTGACTTGCACGATTTCTCGTTTAGTGACTTTTACGTGCGAACATGGCATACATTGTTGTAATACATGCAGTATGTGGCGCTGCTGTCTACTACTGGTCAGTGTTTTTAAGTATTTGACCATTTTGGTAAAGATTTAAAAACAGTATTAATTTTATTGTCGACTTGTACGGTTATTGTATGAATTGTTGCATTCTTGATGGTTGGACAACATTTTAATAAATAAAAAGGTTTCCGATATCCTGATAGGACGCCTCGCTCCCGAGGTTTCCTTATGACGGAGAAAGGAATAAACTGGCAGTTATGTGTATGTACTGTGAATGTACACTACTGGCCATTAAAATTGCTACACCAAGAAGAAATGCAGATTATAAACGGGTATTCATTGGGCAAATATATTATACTAGAACTGACATGTGATTACATTTTCACGAAATTTGGGTGCATAGATCCTGAGATATCAGTACCCAGAACAACCACCTCTAGCCGTAATAACCGCCTTGATACGCCTGGGCATTGAGTCAAACAGAGCTTGGATGGCGTGTACAGGTACAGTTGCCCATGCATCTTCAACACGATACCACAGTTCATCAACAGTAGTGACTGGCGTATTGTGATGAGCCAGTTGCTCGGCCACCATTGACCAGACGTTTTCAGTTGGTGAGAGATCTGGAGAATGTGCTGGCCAGGGCAGCAGTCGAACATTTTCTGTATCCAGAAAGACCAGTACAGAACCTGCAAAATGCGGTAGTGCATTATCCTGCTGATATGTAGAGTTTCGCAGAGATCGAATGAAGGGTAGACCCACGTGTTGTAACACCTCTGAAATGTAACATCCACTGTTCAAAGTGCCGTCAATGCGAACAAGAGGTGACCGAGACGTGTAACCAATGGCACCCCATACCATCACGCCGGGTGATACGCCAGTATAGCGATGACGAATACACGCTTCCAATGTGCGTTCAACGCGCTGTCGCCAAACACGGATGCGACCATCATGATGCTGTAAACAGAACCTGGAGTCATCCGAAAAAATGACGTTTTGCCATTTGTGCACCAAGGTTCGTCGTTGAGTACACCATCGGAGGCGCTCCTGTCTGTGATGCAGCGTCGAGGGTAACCGCAGCCATGGTCTCCGAGCTGATAGTCCATGCTGCTGCAAACGTCGTCGAACTGTTCGTGCAGATGGGTGTTGTCTTGCAAACGTCCCCATCTGTTGACTCAGGGATCGAAACGTGGCTGCACGATCTGTTACAGCCATGCGAATAAGATGCCTGTTATCTCGACTGCTGGTGATACGAGGCCGTTGGGATCCAGCACGGCGTTCCATATTACCCTCCTGAACCCACCGATTCCATATTCTGCTAACAGTCATTGGATCTCGACCTACGCGAGCAGCAATGTCGCGGTACGATAAAACGTAATCGCGATAGGCTACAATCCGACCTTTATCAAAGTCGGAATCGTGATGGTACGCATTTCTCCTCCTTACACGAGGCATCACAACTACGTTTCACCGGGCATCGCTGGTCAACTGCTGTTTGTGTATGAGAAATCGGTTGAAAACTTACCTCATGTCAGCACGTGGTAGGTGTCGCCACCGGTGACAACTTTGTGTGGATACTCTGAAAAGCTAATCATTTGCATATCACAGCATCTTCTTCACGTCGGTTAAATTTCGCGTCTGTAGCACGTCATCTTCGTGGTGTAGCAATTTTAATGGCCAGTAGTGTATATGCTTTGCTTTTAAACATTGGGATGTTAAGGACTATGATGTAAATGTTTTTCACCAAAGCTAAGAAATGTAAACACCTTTCACTTAGCGTTCGAACGTACGATGGAGGGAAGAGGTGGGCTCACGATATATCTCATGCTTATGCATGTACAAAACTGAAATTGGCTTTCAGAATGACAAGATATATTTAAGAAAATAAATCCCCCCTTTTTTGGCCAAAAATAATCACAGAATCCTTATTTCATACATTGGCAACGGCCTTGCCACAGTTGATACACCGTTTCCCGTCAGATCACCGATGTTAAGCGCTGTCGGGCGTAGTCGGCACTTGGATGGGTGACCATCCAGGCCGCCATGCGCTGTTGCCATTTTTCGGGGTGCACTCAGCCTCGTGACGCCAGCTGAGGAGCTACTCGACCGAATAGTAGCGGCTCCGGTCAAAGAAAACCATCATAACGACCGGGGCAGCGGTGTGCTGACCACACGCCCCTCCTATCCGCATCCTCAGCTCAGAATGACACAGCTTGTCGGATGCTCCCGATGAGCCACTTGCGGTCTGCAGAAGGAGAGCTTTATTTCATACATTGAGCAGCTCCAGACTTGTTCTGCTTTCTGTGATTCTAGCCATGTGTGAAATAACACTCCGCAAATGTGAGGTGCACAAATTTGCCTTAAATAGTGAAAAACTGCGAAACAACACTTCTGACAGCTTTCAGACCAGTAATGCCCGGCATACACGAACTGGTCAGAAGAGATGGGTTGGAGGGTCCTTGGCCTATTTCCTCGGAATTTATACCTAGTGTAATGGTGCTGTTTTCCGCCACTTTCACCTCAGAGGCTACTCTGACAGTCTCAGAAAATTCAAGATCATTACAATGGATCGGACTTGCCTAAATCCAGACAGACAGCGCCAGAAACCTTCACACCACAAATACAGGGAGAAAGCTCAAGAAGTGCTGTTAATCTTGGCCCTTCCAAAGAGCTTTAAAATTGCAAATAATTTCGTCGTTGCAGTAATGACTGGCCAGCTCCTTTAAGGAATTACTACTGACACGATCCGATTTTAAGACGTCCTTATGTGCATAAGACTGTCTTACCTATCTGTCGCCATTAGAGCCTGTTTTTCTCAGTATACAAACTCTTAAAATGCTTCTTAATTATGACTAACATTGTTTGCTCAAGTTCACGATGTAACTCTCAACATTCCTCCAGTTTTCCCAAATCATTCACCCCACGTTACACGTGACCTGGTGAGATCCACAACTCATGACAGAATCCGTCACAAGGCTCCACAAGATCAGAGAACCGCCTTTCTCCAGCCATGTTCCTCCTCAGCCTTATGAAGGCTCTCTTTTGATACAGAGACTAACAATTTCTCCAACATTACCCCACCATCAAAACTCGCTTACCTTGGAAACTAACACCTTAACTAAGTGTTAAAGATGTGTGACCTATACAGAGTTATTCAAAAGGACTTCCAGGGTTTCAGAAGACGACTTCGCCAAAATTACTAGACGTACTAAAATATGACAAATATCAGTGGATACAGCGTCTCTCAGTGTAGTTACACTATTGGCAGGTGTGTCAAACAAAACATGTAGACCAATCATCCTCTCTCTACTGTCGCAACGAATTAGTTCTCGCCTGCAGGTAGGCAAACTAAAGAACAGATTTCCAAAGCGGGCGCCTCGCCAATTCGTATCAACGACTTCATTTAATTGCACGCAAGTGGTAACCTGAAACTCCGGAGGTATTTATGAATAACCCACTATAATCAGCGTCACTACAGCGCACAGAAGTTCACCGCACATGTCGATTAGACCATCGACTGTACTCTGTATACACACTATCAGATACACTTTCAAATACACTAGGCTGTAGTTTGTTGTCAGCTAGATACTTGTCCCAGATTAAATTGCAATTGTTCCCATCCAACGTTCTGACCAATGTTTATTGGTGGTTTCCCTTGGTTGTGATGCACAGGCCCGGGCTAGAAATCCCCTTCCAAACATTCCCAATTGTGTCTCTCTCTGCTCCACGCTCACCTAGCGTAGTGTTTGGCTAAAAAAGTCCTGGTTACATAGTGGGTCTTTATTCAAACATCTCTAGCTAAATACAGAGTTAAAAAGTATATTACAAAAAAAATCACAAGAGTTATCTTCGCGCCACTGCTACCAACGGTGGTACTGTCCAAAGATCGCAATGCCATTCCAAAGTCGCAACGCGAATCGATACCACAGACATTAGCAACAGCTCCCCGCAATCTGCAACGACGAATCGGAGGCGGTCTTTAAGACTATGTCTCCTTCTCAGCATAGCAGCGTTCTCACGCTGAGGTCGATATAGTATCAAGAATCCAAGAGCTCAGCCCAGTTCGTGACCTCAGCTACAGCAGTCAACACCATCGTGTAAGACAGTGACAGCTAGAGTTTCAGGTGAAATGCACTTTCGTGAATGTTCCATTTTGTACTACAAGAGAACAGTTTGTTAAAATGAGCACCAAGTGATGCTTTCATAATCAATGACAGTTGTTGAGTATCCAGTACTCCTGTGGCAAAGACCTGAATCAAAGGTAAGTAAATCTTATATTCATTTATGTAATAATGTGAACTAACATTTCATGTGTTCTAGTTTGACAAGCCTTCTCCCAGAGCTATCAAACAACCCACACTTATCACCGGACGAAAGTAGTTTCGGCCAGTCACGACACTACCAAACCAGTCAGTGCACCACAGACTACCCACCGACTTTGCTAGGCCTCCGTCCTTGCTGTTCCGCTAGTCGTCACCAGGAAACGTCCAATTGGTACTATAATCTACCCGTACCTAATAAGTCCTGGCACTCACCTCAGTTGCCGTTGACCTGAGGGAAATAGTATAGTCTCTCAGTCTCCAAGTAAGTGTTAGCTGAAAAACATCTATCTATTTTTGTTGTAAATCAGAGCCACGTAATCCTAAATCCACCTTCATTTGTGTTGTAATTTTCTGTTAATATGTGTTTACGTTAGTTAAAATAATTTAGTTGCAACATGGACTACTGTCTGCTGTGAGACACAGTAGAGTTGGCGATGAAATAATTAACAAAGTCACGTGCAATCAAAGTATAGTTTATTGAAATACATCAAGCTATTCTTAAAATTACAAAGTATCACCAGAAACAATGAGAAGTAGCAGCAGTAGATCCAGCATCTAGCAGAGCAGCAGAAACAATAAACCCTACAGCAGCAACAACAGCTACTCCTGCTCCTGGTTGAACAACGGGTGAATGCAGTGAGGTGGGCACATCCCTCTCGATGCATCCTACACTGAAGCCACTCCCAGCATTCGATAACAGCCGAGATAAATGGATTTCATATACATCACACCTGCGTCAACACTTTGTGGTAGGAAACATGATGGACACTTAACAATGCCGGGAATACATTATGGCAGGGGTTCCCAACGTGTGGTCCGCGGACCCCTTAGGGGTCCGCCGGCTCTTTCTAGGGGGTCCGAGGTCACCTTTCACCAAATCGTGTAAAATAATGAGTAAAACCCCCCATGAACCATGGACCTTGCCGTTGGTGGGGAGGCTTGCGTGCCTCAGCGATACAGATAGCCGTACCGTAAGTACAACCACAGCGGAGGGGTATCTGCTGAGAGGCCAGACAAACGTGTGGTTCCTGAAGAGGGGCAGCAGCCTTTTCAGTAGTTGCAAGGGCAACAGTCTGGATGATTGACTGATCTGGCCTTGTAACAATAACCAAAACGGCCTTGCTGTGCTGGTACTGCGAACGGCTGAAAGCAAGGGGAAACTACGGCCGTAATTTTTCCCGAGGGCATGCAGCTTTACTGTATGGTTAATGATGATGGCGTCCTCTTGGGTAAAATATTCCGGAGGTAAAATAGTCCCCCATTCGGATCTCCGGGCGGGGACTACTCAAGAGGATGTCATTATCAGGCGAAAGAAAACTGGCATTCTACGGATCGGAGCGTGGAATGTCAGATCCCTTAATCGGGCAGGTAGGTTAGAAAATTTAAAAAGGGAAATGGATAGGTTAAAGTTAGATATAGTGGGAATTAGTGAAGTTCGGTGGCAGGAGGAACAAGACTTTTGGTCAGGTGAATACAGGGTTATAAATACAAAATCAAATAAGGGTAATGCAGGAGTAGGTTTAATAATGAATAGGAAAATAGGAATGCGGGTAAGCTACTACAAACAGCATAGTGAACGCATTATTGTGGCCAAGATAGATACAAAGCCCACACCTACTACAGTAGTACAAGTTTATATGCCAACTAGCTCTGCAGATGACGAAGAAATAGAAGAAATGTATGATGAAATAAAAGAAATTATTCAGATAGTGAAGGGAGACGAAAATTTAATAGTCATGGGTGACTGGAATTCGAGTGTAGGAAAAGGGAGAGAAGGAAACGTAGTAGGTGAATATGGATTGGGGCTAAGAAATGAAAGAGGAAGCCGCCTGGTAGAATTTTGCACAGAGCACAACTTAATCATAGCTAACACTTGGTTTAAGAATCATGATAGAAGGTTGTATACATGGAAGAACCCTGGAGATACTAAAAGGTATCAGATAGATTATATAATGGTAAGACAGAGATTTAGGAACCAGGTTTTAAATTGTAAGACATTTCCAGGGGCAGATGTGGACTCTGACCACAATCTATTGGTTATGACCTGTAGATTAAAACTGAAGAAACTGCAAAAAGGTGGGAATTTAAGGAGATGGGACCTGGATAAACTGACTAAACCAGAGGTTGTAGAGAGTTTAAGGGAGAGCATAAGGGAACAATTGACAGGAATGGGGGAAAGAAATACAGTAGAAGAAGAATGGGTAGCTTTGAGGGATGAAGTAGTGAAGGCAGCAGAGGATCAAGTTGGTAAAAAGACGAGGGCTAGTAGAAATCCTTGGGTAACAGAAGAAATATTGAATTTAATTGATGAAAGGAGAAAATATAAAAATGCAGTAAATGAAGCAGGCAAAAAGGAATACAAACGTCTCAAAAATGAGATCGACAGGAAGTGCAAAATGGCTAAGCAGGGATGGCTAGAGGACAAATGTAAGGATGTAGAGGCTTATCTCACTAGGGGTAAGATAGATACTGCCTACAGGAAAATTAAAGAGACCTTTGGAGATAAAGAACCACTTGCATGTACATCAAGAGCTCAGATGGAAACCCAGTTCTAAGCTAAGAAGGGAAAGCAGAAAGGTGGAAGGAGTATATAGAGGGTCTATACAAGGGCGATGTACTTGAGGACAATATTATGGAAATGGAAGAAGATGTAGATAAAGATGAAATGGGAGATACGATACAGCGTGAAGAGTTTGACAGAGCACTGAAAGACCTGAGTCGAAAAAAGGCCCCCGGAGTAGACAACATTCCATTGGAACTTCTGACGGCCTTGGGAGAGCCAGTCCTGACAAAACTCTACCATCTGGTGAGCAAGATGTATGAAACAGGCGAAATACCCTCAGACTTCAAGAAAAATATAATAATTCCAATCCCAAAGAAAGCAGGTGTTGACAGATGTGAAAATTACCGGACAATCAGTTTAATAAGCCACAGCTGCAAAATACTAACACAAATACTTTACAGACGAATGGAAAAAACTAGTAGAAGCCGACCTCGGGGAAGATCAGTTTGGATTCCGTAAAAATACTGGAACACGTGAGGCAATACTGACCTTACGACTTATCTTAGAAGAAAGATTAAGGAAAGGCAAACCTACGTTTCTAGCATTTGTAGACTTAGAGAAAGCTTTTGACAATGTTGACTGGAATACTCTCTTTCAAATTCTAAAGGTGGCAGGGGTAAAATACAGGGAGCGAAAGGCTATTTACAATTTGTACAGAAACCAGATGGCAGTTATAAGAGTCGAGGGACATGAAAGGGAAGCAGTGGTTGGGAAGGGAGTAAGACAGGGTTGTAGCCTCTCCCCAATGTTATTCAATCTGTATATTGAGCAAGCAGTAAAGGAAACAAAAGAAAAATTCGGAGTAGGTATTAAAATCCATGGAGAAGAAATAAAAACTTTGAGGTTCGCTGATGACATTGTAATTCTGTCAGAGACAGCAAAGGACTTGGAAGAGCAGTTGAATGGAATGGATGGTGTCTTGAAGGGAGGATATAAGATGAACATCAACAAAAGCAAAACGAGGATAATGGAATGTAGTCGAATTAAGTCGGGTGATGTTGAGGGTATTAGATTAGGAAATGAGACACTCAAAGTAGTAAAGGAGTTTTGCTATTTGGGGAGCAAAATAACTGATGATGGTCGAAGTAGAGAGGATATAAAATGTAGACTGGCAATGGCAAGGAAAGCGTTTCTGAAGAAGAGAAATTTGTTAACATCGAGTATAGATTTAAGTGTCAGGAAGTCATTTCTGAAAGTATTTGTATGGAGTGTAGCCATGTATGGAAGTGAAACATGGACGGTAAATAGTTTGGACAAGAACAGAATAGAAGCTTTCGAAATGTGGTGCTACAGAAGAATGCTGAAGATTAGATGGGTAGATCACATAACTAATGAGGAAGTATTGAATAGGATTGGTGAGAAGAGAAGTTTGTGGCACAACTTGACCAGAAGAAGGGATCGGTTGGTGGGACATGTTCTGAGGCATCAAGGGATCACCAATTTAGTATTGGAGGGCAGCGTGGAGGGTAAAAATCGTCGGGGGAGACCAAGAGATGAATACACTAAGCAGATTCAGAAGGATGTAGGTTGCAGTAGGTACTGGGAGATGAAGAAGCTTGCACAGGATAGAGTAGCATGGAGAGCTGCATCAAACCAGTCTCAGGACTGAAGACCACAACAACAACAATGAGTAAAATTATTGAATAAAAATGTGAAAATCGAATTCATCACTATTTTTCTTTTCGTGTGAAAAACATGTGTACTTTTACTTCAGGTCGTATTCCCAAGCAGCCTTTGCGGTTCCTAAGTGAGAACGCATACACAGTTTAGTGCCGCAGACTGCGGCTTCTCTGATCGACTGTTTCACAACAATACGGGGGTCGTTTGTGCACCGGCTCATGGCGCTAGACGCGCTGAAGCCTATTACGCATGCGCGGAGCGAGCTTTGTCGACCAATCACAGCGCTCGCTGGCACTATGCGGCCCCAGGCATCATTAAATGTTAAACTTGCTTTGTCAGTGCACTACCAATTTCATAAGTAGATTTTTGACCAGTTTATTACTTCTAAAATGGATCGGTGGCTGAAGTCAGGATCATTGAAGAAGGGCGCAGTTTCTCCATTGCCGTCATAACAAGGGAAGTTTCCAGTTGAAATGACTGAGAAGGGAGGACGACCAAAGGAAGAACAATCACAAGAAGCTCCACAGCCTGATTTATTATGTGAAAACGCTGCAAGTTCTCCATTGGTTGCAATATCCTGTGGAAGTGGAATAACCAAGAAGCTTAAGTACAATGAAAGCTATTTAGAAACGTGCATTATGGAGACAAAGGAGGCTAAAACTCAGTGTGTAATTTGTGCGCTAGTCCTTCCAAACAGTTCAAGGGTTCCAGTTCAATTGCGCCGTCATTTTGAAGGTACTCACCTGGATTTCCAGGCTAAAGACATCGATATTTTCAAAAGAAAGAGTGCTGAACTAGCTGCTTCTCAGCATTGCATGAAAACTCATGCAAAAACAATTAATGAAAATTCATTAAAAGCTTCTTTCTTGGTTAGTTATCGAGTGGCAAAAACAGGCAAAGCTCATACCATTGATGAAAATCTCGTAAAATCGTGTGTTAATGATATTTTTTCTTGCATGCTAGACGAAAAGGCAGTGCCATTATCAAACAATACTGTCAAGAGGCGCATTGTTGACATGTCTAATGATGTGAAAGACACTCTTGTTTCTAGCATCCAACACAATTCATTTTCTCTGCAGATAGATGAATCCACTGATGTTGCAGGATTACCGATTTTATTGGCTTTTGTCCGTTATGAATATTCTGGATGTTTCGAGGAGGACCTCTTATTGTGCAGACCACTACCTGTCAACACAACAGGTGCTGAAATATTCAGTCTATTGGATGATTTTTTTAAGGACTAACGAAGTTTAATGGTCTAATTGCATAGATATGTGCACAGATGGTGCAAAAGCTATGACGGGTCCTACAGTCGGAGCAGTAACGAAAATAAAAGAAAACACCAAGAATTGCAGCAGTAGCCATTGTGTTCTCCATAGATATGCTTTAGCTACGAAACAAATGCCTGTTTCGTTCAAGAAAGTTTTAGACGAACCCATTCAAAATATTAACTACATACAATCAAGGCCGTTGAAGTCAAGACTTTTCACTATACTGTGTGAAGATATGGGAAGCCGTCATCGTTCCCTGCTTCTCCACACAGAAGTGAGGTGGCTCTCACATGGGAATGCACTCTCTCAGTTGTACGATTTAAGATTGGAAGTCTTAGCTTTCTTTTTGAAGCATGACACCAAATTAGCAGACCTTATTAATGCTGAAAATTGGCAGTGTATACTTGCCCACTTGTCAGATTTTTCTCCAAAATGAACGAAATGAATATTTCACTCCAAGGGCAAAGTGAAACAAAGGTCACTGCTATCGACAAAGTTCGAGAATTCAAGAGGAAAATCAATTTTTGGGCAGAGAGTGTTGAGGAGGGGGAGGTCAAGTGTTTTCCTCTTCTCAAGGAGTTTTTGAAAAACAAAACATTGGCGCTTGGGAAGAATTTGTTTCATCAAATCCTGGAACATCTCCGAAGCTTGATGTCATTGTTGGAGCATTATTTCCCAACATTTGAAGATGAGAAGCTGCAGAAATATGAATGGGTGGTCAACCCATTCACTGCATCTAAAAAACCGAACATTCTATCACCAACGAATATGAGTTGTTGATAGAAATTGCCACAGACCCTACCTTGAAATCAAGTTTTGACATTCACGGTTACTCCCACTTTTGGATCCGTTTGGATAACAAGAAATACAACCCCTTTGTTGAAAAGGCAAAACATGTACTTCTTCCGTTTGGCACAACATACATGTGTGAATCTGGATTCTCGATCTATGCTGCCCACAAAACTAAGTACCGAGGCTGCCTAGATGCGGAACCAGACATCCGCCTCCAGCTGTCAAGAATTGAACCCAACTTTTCAAAATCGTGTCAGCAGAAGCACCATCAACCATCACATTAGGATTCCATTATTATTCCTACAGACTCATCTATAGTAAAGAAGAAAGCATTTTTCTTCGTAGATGCTCAGTGAACGTACCTGAATTATAACTATGTAGGAATTTTGTCTCTGTCTTCTATCATTTACAAAATAATTATTAATTGAATTCTCTTGGCATTGATATTTTTGTTACGAAAATTAAAATGATCTCTAAAGCTAATTTCTTTTCTTTAAAATGTATTCCGTCCTCTCAGTTAAAAATATGGCCTGCCTGTACTTCAATTACAATTACTTGCTATTACTCTGACACTATATTGTGGCAACTAGCTGCGAGCTTAAAAAAATGAGGACCACCTTGTAAAAGGTAAACCTCCTCTGCCAGAATTGTTTCCTTTGAGAAAAGAAGTCTTACGTTATGTGGAATGCTTTGTCTTCTTATATAGAAATAAGAGAGTCTGTTTGTTTGTTTTCCTAATTTGTTTACAGTCGAGGCTGACTGCCACGATATAGTGTCCAAGTAGTAGTTGAAGTTGTCAGCTGTGGCTAACTGTTGCCACGCCACCTGCCAGTTGTCACCTACCAACTGACGGTACACTGTTGCAACGCCGCCTGCTAGCTGCCGGCTATGGACTGACAGCTGCCGTTCAGTAGATACGCAAAGACGTAAAAATAACTACATTTTCCGAGCTGTTAACATGGGTACGAAAATCGATTGTGGAACTGGAAAATGGCTTTATAAAAGCAGATTTCCAGAAGAGATTTTGAAGTGTTTATCTGACCAATCAAAAGCGGAACTGGGACATCGGCTTACGAAATCCGGTTTTGGAAACGTATGTAAACTGGGTGAATGTATTCCCACACATTGCACAAAAGATGTCACAATAGTCCTATAAAGGCCATTCCTTGGCCTCTTTTCTTTCGTGATGTGTTTCTATCCCGAATCATGGGTCTGCCTCTTTCCTTCACAGCTGCGCGGAATGGCCGCGCAGTCAAAGGAGCCGTGTCTTCGTGGATTGCGTGGGAGTTCTCCCTCGGGCATGTGTGTGTGTGTGTGTGTGTGTGTGTGTCGTCATTATAGGTTAATAGTGTGTAAGACTAGGGACTGATGACCTCACCAGTTAAGTCCCATAGACTTTACACACATTTGAAAATTTTTCTTCGGATTTCACGAAAAACCACACAAACACACACACACACACACACACACACACACACACACACACACACATGACTGTTACGAAATATGCATGCTCCTTACACAACAGTAGCCAAACAGTGGAAGTGAACAGACCACAAGCGGCACGTTGTCAACAGCGAACAGTTTGGACGCGATGTTGATTGCTCTTGGAGGAAGGCAGCTCCAACGTGTGAAATGTCAATTACCAAGTAATTTTAATCAGGCTATAGTGTGTTGAACAAAGGGAGTAAATCCACTAGTAAGTGTCTGGATACAATAGGAATTCAAATTGGATCGTTAATTTCAAGTTGTTTTCATTCATCTCTAAAAGAAAGACTATTGATACTTCGGGTTGGGGGGGGGGGGGAGAGTGGGGGTTATTGGGAACATGGCACTTGCATTAAGAAGCTTTCAGTACCCATGGGGTTTAGCTGTGAAATTTAAAGTTACTGTGCTCTTGACTGACTAGGGTCCGCCATGGATTTTCGACTGAAGAAGAGGTCCGCCTGCTGAAAAGGTTGGGAAGCCGTGCATTATGGCATGGTGTGGCCCAGATACCTATCAGTGTAAACTCACTCCACAGCAGGAACCTTCAGCCCGCAGTGTGAATGAGTTCATGGACGAGCTGAAGTACTACTACAACGGCTGGATGAATGTAATCCCGTAAGCACAAAAACAGCTTAAAAAAACAAGTCAGTCATTAATTTGGCTAAGGAAATTCAGAACATCCGTTAGGTTGCAAGTTCACACATATAATTGTTGGAAATATAGGCACTGAGTTTGCTCAATAGCTCTCAATAGTTCACATCAGACATCACAGGCCAGCTCACCTCGCAAACATCACTGATATCTTCTGACCCATCTCTTTACGACTTGTGGACGGCCGTGCTGCCTCGGATTAATATACCACAACACTAGCGATAGCGTTATAAGGTCTCCTCACCAATGCAAATAGATGAGATGTGAGTGAATAAAACGATAAATAGCCCTTCTAAGACCACCCCCCCCCCCTTCCCCCAGTTTGACAACACCCTCCGTGCCACCCACACACCTTTGTTGAGCGCGTTAGAAATGAACTTATGAAAGTTAAGACACCAAATCAGCTTGGCGGCTGCTCTAGCGCCTTAGGGCTAGGCAACCCATTCGACACCCCTTGTGTGAGGTTCGCCTAACTTCAGGCTCTAGAGCAGTCGCTAGGCTAAATTTATTTGTGTCTGACACGTGCATTTGTAACGCTCTCAACAAATCAACAAAGTTGTGTGGGTGACACCGATGGTGTTACCGAACAGGGGGGGAGGGGCCGGGGGGAGGGGGTCAGGGTTTCAGAGGAGCCCTTTCCCATTTTATTTACGCGATGTTGATGTACTCCCATGCGATCACGACGCTGGAGAACGGAAAACACGAGAGCTGAATATGCATAAGTACCATTTCCTGCTTCGGAGCACGTGCAGATTCCGTCGAATGGTTTTCAACAGTCCCTAGTAGTTCCTACAGTCGCGCCGCACTCTAAAGAGGTGCTATCACGTTCAATGGGGATGCAACACCGCAAAGTCCTTAGAGAAAGGTTGAAACATCTGAGGGTACCAGCGGTGTAAAAGGTTGTCAAGAACATCTTCCTGCTGCTCGTCGCACTGCAAACTGTCGTCTTCGACAGGGAATGAGTGGGATTCAAGGCCCCAGGGAAAGGAATGGTTCCACTGACGGCTTTCATGCCACTCCCTGAGACCTCTTCACGTCGGTTCTGAGCGGCTGTGTGTCTGAAATGTTTTCCTCGGCCACCCATAAGAAAATCGCGTGATTTCAATGATGGGTGTAGCTGTTCTGACCTCCATCGCAGAGACGTCAAAAGAAGAGATATAATGTGGATAAGAGTGGTTGTGGCGACCTTCCCATCGTGTGACACGTCCACGGCGGCGGGTGAAATTCGATGCCAATGTGACGTTATTAAGCCACCATACCGCTCACATTCACTTCCGAGCTGTGATGTTTCTTTCGCATGTGTCCACATCTTGCCGTTTGAAGCGTCGCTGGGCGCCACACCTTTGCACCGTCAGAGAAGGAGGTTGTAGGTACCTTTCAGCGAAATTTCAAATTCATGTGTCGCAGTGGGAGACAGTTACGGGGTTTCGAAAAAGTGATTCTTTAATTTTGTTGCGGACCTGAATTCACACAAGAGCACGTCCGCATACTTCCAACTTTGCAGCTCAAAGAAGAGTAACGCGAAAAAAACACATGACAGAAATGTCTCTCTCTCTCGGGCAGTTTGAGGGGGAAAGCCACCGTTCAGAAGCGTATGGTCAACATAACCCCAATACACTACAGAACTAGCCGTTATCTTTTACATAGACCACCGCTCTCTACTCTCTGGTGTCTGCTTCCACCAAGTTGAGTTACCAAGACACAAACCCTTAAGTTACTGACTCTGGCTGCCCGCAGGTATACTTGAAATGTGCTCATTCCCTTGTTCAATCGTTCACTCAGTCATTGCAAGAAACGAAGGGACTTACAGGCCTCACACAAATTAAATAAATAAACGGGTTGGCTCATTCCGTCTCCAGAGGCTTAGCATTCAGTTTGGTTGACTGACACACGATGTGAGCTTGCTATTATGACCACACTTGTACGTGATAGGTGTCTGACATTTATAAAACGAGTCGAGTTGACCCATTTCAATAGCACTCTATACTTTTCATTCGATAATCCACTTCCTCTCGTCAATACCCGTTCAAAAAAAGTAGCACAGTTTACCATACACGTAAACAAGATGTTATTAAAAGGGTAACATAAAACTCACTGATTCTCCAGTACTAGCACACAATGCAGATTTCAGGATAACGTAACTTATCCACTTGCTGGAGTAGACGGGAAGGTAAATGCACAGCCGTCATTCAATCAAATGACTTCATTTGAAGGTTAGCGTCAGTACAATGTAAACCACACGAGGAGAAGGTGGAAACGTCACATATCGTTTAAAAGTACTACGATACTGTGGTACATACAGCCATATTATACTCATAAATATGAAAACATTATTACAATTATGGTTCTGCTAACCTACATCTTCCATACATGAGTAGCATTTCTAACTACTCGTCTTCTGTATACATTGCACTCACACAAACCTTCAACTGAAGACCAATGACTGAATGACCGGTGTTTATTTTCGTTGTGCTTCCATTTGTTTAAAGTTTAATGTAGCAAGTGATCGAGTTACGTTACCCTGGGTATCTGCAATATCTGCTACTACAAATGGCTCTGAGCACTATGCGACTTAACTTCTGAGGTCATCAGTCGCCTAGAACTTAGAACTAATTAAACCTAACTAACCTAAGGACATCACACACATCCATGCCCGAGGAAGGATTCGAACCTGCGACCGTAGCAGTCGCGCGGTTCCAGACTGCAGCGCCTAGAACCGCACGGCCACTCCGGCCGGCTCTGCTACTACAGGAGAGTCAAAGTCAGTTTTGTGTCACGTGTTTAATAACGTCATGTTTACGTGAATAGCACACTGTGACACGTTTCTCAATAGGTCTTGAAAGTGGAAGTGGATTACCGAATGAATAATATAGGTTGCTATTTAAAAAAGACATACTGCTGTTCATATCTTCGTAACGAATAAAGTTACAAGGAAGGCAATCATGTTGCTTAATGTCCCCCTGGTACCTAATCAACACTGCTTGATACTTTCTTTTTAACTTTTGCTTCTGGACAAAAGTTTTTCGGGTTGGTCGAGCTATATGGGAAACTTTGTATAAATGATAATTGATCGAAACCCTCAGCTGCCGACAGGTGTCGTTGATATACCTCGATGGAGACAGCTGAAAATGTGTGCCCCGACCGGGACTCGAACCCGGGATCTCCTGCTTACATGGCAGGCGCTCCATCAATCTCTTTTTTCCGTAGCATTTGTTCGGTGTGGATGTACCATGACACCCGTTCAAGTTTAGTGTTGAGCCGTTGACTCAGTTTTTTTTATTGCAGAGGGCAGCTAACCCTCTGACAGCATACGGTGAGCTACCGTGCCGGCAAATGGTTCAAATGGCTCTGAGCACTATGGGACACATCCATGCCCGAGGCAGGATTCGAACCTGCAACCGTAGCAGTCGCGCGGTTCCGGACTGAAGCGCCTAGAACAGCTCGGCCAGCGCGGCCGGCAATCCATCTGAACCACCGAGGACACAGATGAATAGCGCGACTGCAGGGACTTATCAGTTGCACGCTTCCCGTGAGACCCACATTCCCAACTGTCCACAATCTAGATACGTACTTTTCCTAATACATCCACTCATTACTCGCGCACACTAAGGTGACGATTCCCGTAAGAGTTTGGGCAACCTGTGCGCATTCGCACAGACGAAGGTGAATGGCCGGGTAGCCTTTAACTATATACATTACTGCCCATTAAAATTGCTACACCAAGAAGAAATGCAGATGATAAACGGGTGTTCATTGGACAAATATATTATACGAGGGCAGTTGAATAAGTAATGCAACACATTTTTTTTCTCAGCCAATTTTGGTTGAAAAAACCTGAAATTTCTTGTGGAATATTTGCAAACATTCCCGCTTCGTCTCGTATAGTTTCATTGACTTCCGACAGGTGGCAGCGCTGTACGTAGCTGTTAAAATGGCGTCTGTAACGGATGTGCGTTGCAAACAACGGGCAGTGATCGAGTTTCTTTTGGCGGAAAACCAGGGCATCTCAGATATTCATAGGCGCTTGCAAAATGTCTACGGTGATCTGGCAGTGGACAAAAGCACGGTGAGTCGTTGGGCAATGCGTGTGTCATCATCGCTGCAAGGTCAAGCAAGACTGTCTGATCTCCCGCGTGCGGGCCGGCCGTGCACAGGTGTGACTCCTGCAATGGCGGAGCGTGCGAACACACTCGTTCGAGATGATCGACGGATCACCATCAAACAACTCAGTGCTCAATTTGACATCTCTGTTGGTAGTGCTGTCACAATTGTTCACCAGTTGGGATATTCAAAGGTTTGTTCCCGCTGGGTCCCTCGTTGTCTAACCGAACACCATAAAGAGCAAGGGAGAACCATCTGTGCGGAATTGCTTGCTCGTCAGGTGGCTGAGGGTGACAATTTCTTGTCAAAGATTGTTACAGGCGATGAAACATGGGTTCATCACTTCGAACCTGAAACAAAACGGCGCCACACCCACTCCCCTACCAAGAAAAAGTTTAAAGCCATACCCTCAGCCGGTAAAGTCATGGTTACAGTCTTCTGGGACGCTGAAGGGGTTATTCTGTTCGATGTCCTTCCCCATGGTCAAACGATCAACTCTGAAGTGTATTGTGCTACTCTTCAGAAATTGAAGAAACGACTTCAGCGTGTTCGTAGGCACAAAAATCAGAACGAACTTCTCCTTCTTCATGACAACGCAAGACCTCACACAAGTCTTCGCACCCGAGAGGAGCTCACAAAACTTCAGTGGACTGTTCTTCCTCATGCACCCTACAGCCCCGATCTCGCACCGTCGGATTTCCATATGTTTGGCCCAATGAAGGACGCAATCCGTGGGACGCACTACGCGGATGATGAAGAAGTTATTGATGCAGTACGACGTTGGCTCCGACATCGACCAGTGGAATGGTACCGTGCAGGCATACAGGCCCTCATTTCAAGGTGGCGTAAGGCCGTATCATTGAATGGAGATTACGTTGAAAAATAGTGTTGTGTAGTTAAAAGATTGGGGAATAACCTGGTGTATTTCAATGCTGAATAAAACAACCCCTGTTTCAGAAAAAAAATGTGTTGCATTACTTATTGAACTGCCCTCGTACTAGAACTGACATGTCATTACATTTTCACGCAATTTGGTTGCATAGATCCTGAGAAATCAGTACCCAGAACAACCACCTCTGGTCGTAATAACGGCCTTGATACGCCTGGGCATTGACTCAAACAGAGCTTGGATGGCGTGTACAGGTACAGCTGCCCATGCATCTTCAACACGATACCACAGTTCATCAACAGTAGTGACTGGCCTATTGTGATGAGCCAGTTGCTCGGCCACCATTGACCAGACGTTTTCAATTGGTGAGAGATCTGGAGAATGTGCTGGCCAGGGCAGCAGTCGAACATTTTCTGTATCCAGAAAGGCCCATACAGGACCTGCAACATGCGGTCGTGCATTAACCTGCTGAAATGTAGGGTTTCGCAGGGATCGAATGAAGGGTAGACCCACAGGTCGTAACACATCTGAAATGTAACATCCATTGTTCAAAGTGCCGTCAATGCGAACAAGAGGTGACCGAGACGTGTAACCAGTGGCACCCCATACCATCACGCCAGGTGATACGCCAGTATGGCGATGACGACTACACGCTTCCAATGCGCGTTCACCGCGGTGTCGCCAAACACGGATGCGACCATCATGATGCTGTAAACAGAACCTGGATTCATCCGAAAAAATGATGTTTTGCCATTCGTGCACCAAGGTTCGTCGTTGAGTACACCATCGGAGGCGCTCCTGTCTGTGATGCAGCGTCAAGGGTAACCGCAGCCATGGTCTCCGAGCTGATAGTCCATGCTGCTGCAAACGTTGTCGAACTGTTCGTGCAGATGGGTGTTGTCTTGCAAACATCCCCATCTTTTGACTCAGGGATCGAGACGTGGCTGCACGATCAGTTACAGCCATGCAGATAAGATGCCTGTCATCTCGACTACTAGTGATACGAGGCCGTTGGGTTCCAGCACGGCGTTCCGTATTCTCATCCTGAACCCACTGATTCCATATCCTGCTAACAGTCACTTGATCTCGACCAACGCGAGCAGCAATGTCGCGATACGATAAACTGCAATCGCGATAGGCTACAATCCGATCTCTATCAAAGTCGGAAACATGATGGTACGCATTTCTCCTCCTTACATGAGACATCACAACTACGTTTAACCAGGCAACGCCGGTCAACTACTGTTTGTGTATGAGAAATCGGTTGGAAACTTTCCTCATGTCAGCACGTTGTAGGTGTCGCCACCGGCGCCAACCTTATGTGAATGCTCTGAAAAGCTAATCATTTGCATATCCCAGCATCTTCTTCCTGTCGATTAAATTTCGCGTCTGTAGCATGTCATCTTCGTGGTGTAGCAATTTTAATGGCCAGTAGTGTATGAAGATAGTAACTTTTCTCGAAAGAACAGATACCATTTATGACCGTGCAGCTTCTCTAGAAATAAATGATAATTAATTGAAACCCTCAGCTGCCGACAGATGTTCGTGATATACCTCGATGGAGACAGCTGAAAATGTGTGCCCCGATCGGGACTCGAACACAGGATCTCCTGCTTACATGGCAGAGGCTCTAACCACCTGAGCCACCGAGGACACACACACATGACTTTGTATAATCTACCGCACGACAGAGCACAGGAGTTGCCTATGAACTGCAGTACCCAAACGAACCAGCTAGTTTGGACTCTGCCGCCACCGTCACCCAGTCAACAGTCAGCTATGGTTCAGCCGCCGCTCTCTAGACAGCGAACACTTTCCCCGTCGCTGTCTTCACCTGCCGCTTCGCCTGGCGTCCATTCACCAACTCCGGGTGGCTGCAGTCGTCGCCGCTCCCGCGGTCGTCAGGAGGGATCTTCCATTATCTGATATCCAAGACAACGTATCAATGCCCAATAAGTCACCTCAGCTGCCATCGATACAGAGGAACTCGTGCAATCGCCTATTCTCTGAAGAAAAGTTAACTGAAAGACTACTATCTGTATTTCAGAGGAGAGGAAGCCTAATTCACCGTGCATTTGTGTTGTAATATTCTGATATTATACGCTAGTTTATGTTATATAAATTATTTGCTTTTAGGTTCGTTTACTGATTGCTGTGCGATACGATACTGAAAACCTCCATGTGTCGCGACACGGACTGTGACTTCCATTCGCACTTACGGAAATACAAATGGGTCAAAGGTAAGTTCTGTAATTCACAATAAGTTTGTTCAGTAAGTAGGAGAACATCAGAGATGTACTGATAATGTTGCTACGAAAGACACTGAAAAAAACACCACGGAAAAGACTGCTCCAAAATTACCAGTAGTCCACTTTGAGAGAGGAAGTTAGATATCCACTTCCTACAGAACAATTGACGCCTAACAAAGTCTCATAGTGAGTTGACGAGTGATGAAACACATCCTCAGTCGCCTTTTAGACCTGGCCTATCTTCTGCTGACTGTCACTATTTCAACAGCACCAAATGACACGGCACGGTGAATAAGTCTGTAGACTTGCATTTTGAAGGAAGGAGGTTCAGTTCATCTCTGATCATATAGGTTTAGATTTTCTGTGTTTTCCCCAAAAGCGATTGAGGTGAATGGCAGGATTGTAATCTGGAAATTACGTGGCCAATTTTCTTCCCTCTCCTTGTCATATCGGGTCGTGTGCACCGCCTCTGGGTCATTAAGCTCAAAGGTTCCTCTATTCCTTCAAAAATCTTGATAGCTTCTCCAAAGAAGTAGAGAAGGAAGATAGGAGGGAAAGGACTGAAGAAAAATGTACGTATGTGCTCGCGACAGAGAGATTCGGAAAATGATTGGCAACTTTCTCTGTCTCCCCAGAGAACTAGGAGCCATCACAATGGAATCTACTCGTGGGTGTTACCTAAGAAATGACAAAGGTAACAATTATTCCAACGTCGAGAGAAATAAGTACAGCTAATCATCTGTTGCTAATCTCGTTTGTGATATTTTAGGCTGAGTACGTAACTTAGAACTGGCAGTGACAACAGACAAATCTCCGTCGCCAGCATCACTAAACCACAACAATGCAGTGACCATTGATACGTGGCTACCTATTGCAGTTTGCGATCTTGCAAAGAGGGATCACGTATTGCGTCATGGATTCGTCAGATCTAAGCATAGTTTTGCAAAGGTCTCTTACCTAAAAGGGAAACTGATAAAACGCTGTTGTTTTGTTCAAAAATGGCTCTAAGCACCATGGGACTTTAACATATGAGGTCATCAGTCCCCTAGACTTAGAACTACTTAAACCTAACTTAACCTAAGGACAAATGGCTCTGAGCACTATGGGACTTAACTGCTGAGGTCATCAGTCCCCTAGAACTTAGAACTACTTAAACCTAACTAACCTAAGGACATCACACACATCCATGCCTGAGGCAGGATTCGAACCTGCGACCGTAGCGTAACCTAAGGACATCACACACGTCCATGCCCGAGGCAGGATTCGAACCTGCGACCGTAGCAGCAGCGCTGTTCCGGACTGAAGTGCCTGAACCGCTCGGCCACAGCGGCCGGCGCTGTTGTTTTGTGATTGTACAGTGATTGGGAGGCAAAAAGTGGTGTTAGCTCATCGGAGACAGAATGGGTATAAAAATCTTACTGAGTTATAAGATTCGTTATATTCTCAGCAACAAGCAAGTTTAAAGAATGCACTATGCCCGCCAGTTCGTAGGAAGCTGCACCTGTTCCGACCGCGCCTAGTGGTAGCTTCTGGCGCCGCTATACGGCAGCAATGCGAAGCACGTTTCCGCCTCGGCGACGTCCCACACGCACGCGTAATCCGACCTTCAGCTATTCGCTCTGGAACTCTGAAGGTTATTCTAGTTCTATCGAATGCCTGTCACTATCGTCACCGGAAACATGTTCTTTGCCTTAGCGTTCATCACCTCCGTCGACCAAATCAGAATCATCTGACTTCAGCGAGATACGAGTTAAACTTAACCAAAAGCAGGTGCTAGTTGCTTCTAAGCATTGACTGAGGGCAGGAATCGAATGTATGTCAGCTTTGGTTCGTCCTTTGGGCCGTTTTTAGTACCAATCCCAATTTTATAGCTCAGTTACTTTAGCCACAGAAGTACACTCATCTTCAGAAAAAACAGAAGACCGTGAACCACGAGGTTCACATTCACAGGACATGTACATTAGTATGTTGTGCAGAAATGATTAGCATTTGAACTATGTCGGCCTGCGGCTTCAAGGTCAAGATCGACATCGCAGCTCAACACCATCTACCGGTAAGATGTGCTGCGTCTCTCGTTGTTACTATAAGTCGAAGGAATGACTCAATGTCACTTGAGTATACATATGAGTTTGAAAGAGGAGCATTATTGGCATGAGAGAATTTGATGCACCCATACGGGAAATTGCTGCTCGTGTGGGACGAAGTGTTTCGGCAATGCAACGGGTGCATGCAGAATGGGTCATGGACGGCCGTAGAACACGACGAGATGAGTCAAGTGGCACCACTCAGTCCACCCCCCCCCACCCCCACCCACCTCCCCATCGAGAAGATGGACACCTCATCCGAATGGCATTGCAGGACAGATCTGCGTCCTCCTCGGCTCTGGGGCCTCCTGTCGGGTAGACCGTTTGCCGGGTGCAAGTCTTTCGATTTGACGCCACTTCGGCGACTTGCGCGTCGATGGGGATGAAATGATGATTATTAGGACAACACAACACCCAATCCCTGAGCGGAGGAAATCGAACCCGGGCCCTTAGGATTGACATTCTGTTGCAGTGGCCACTCAGCTAACGGGGGCGGACTGCCCCAACAGTGGAACGGTGTAACACATTGTGCACTATCAGGGATGAGAACCCGTCGCCGTTTATTACGGCATGGGTTACGTGCACGTGGTCCACTCCTCTGACTACCTTTGACGAATATGCAGAAACACGCTAGACGACAGTAGTGTATGTAACAACGTCACTGTGGACACGAATGGCATCAGATAGCGTTTTCAGACGAATTCAGGTTCTGTTTGTTTGAAAGTGATTGCCGCTTTTTGGTTCGAACAGGGGTAGCAGTTTCATAGCGACCGCATTCGCCCAAGACATACAGCGCCAACTCAAGGCCTTATGGTGTGGGGTGTTATTGGGCACAACCACAAATCACAGTTGATTCGTGTCCAGAGCACTGTGACCAGTGCGATCTACGTGGATGACATATTGTGACCAATAGCCATACCATTTCCAGACAACATCCCAGACGCCATTTTTCAACAAGACAATGCACGACCACATGTTGCCGGACGAACACGTGCCTTGTTGGTGTCATAGGATGTCAGCCCTTTACTGGCTCTGAGCACTATGGGACTTAACATCTATGGTCATCAGTCCCCTAGAACTCAGAACTACTTAAACCTAACTGACCTAAGGACATCACACAACACCCAGCCATCACGAGGCAGAGAAAATCCCTGACCCCGCCGGGAATCGAACCCGGGAACCCGGGCGTGGAAGCGAGAACGCTACCGCACGACCACGAGCTGCGGGCTCTGCCCTTTACTCTGGCCCGCCAGATCACCAGAACTGTCGCCAATCGAAAATGTGTGGGATATGGTGAAACGACTGTTGCAGCACTGTGACCCAACGCCAACCACCATGGATGAATTTTTTAAATGAACACACCGCCATTTGACTGTATTGTACTGATAATACAGTCAAATGGCGGTGTGTTCACTTAAAAATTATTGTATGACTGCTGCCCAGCAACATCAACGTCCGCCCCCGGTAGCTGAGTGGTCAGCGCGACAGAATGTCAATCCTAAAGGCCCGGGTTCGATTCCCGGCTGCGCCGGAGAATTTCTCCGCTCAGGGGCTGGGTGTCGTGTTGTCCTAATCATCATCATTTCATCCCCATCGACGCGCAAGTCGCTGAAGTGGCGTCAACTCGAAAGACTTGCACCAGGCGAACGGTCGACCCGACGGGAGGCCCTCGTCACACGACATTCAAATTCAGCAACATCAACAACTGTTTACCATAGACGAACTTTGGAACCGGCTGAGTGCAGCATGGATAGCTATACCACAGGACATCGTTCGCGCCTTGTTCTCCTCCATTCCATCCCACATGGAACAAGTTATTAGGGCCGTGGCGGACCCTGTGCCTAATAGGCAACAGGACGCATGCTGAACCGTCACTGAAATGCTAATCGTTTCTGCACAACGTACTAATGCACATGTTCTGTGAATATGGAAATCCTATCTCTAGTCGCTCAAGGTGTTCTGTTTTTTTTTCTGATCATGAGTGTATATTGTCTGAAAAAAAATTGAAGCGAACTAGAAAAAGGATGAGAAAACTAAATGAAACCAGACGGTTTGAGAGGGTATTTGACGTTATCTCAGTGACTACAAAATCGAGTCCAATCTACAAAAAACTTGTCAGTATGAGCTCATTTATCAGTGTGATGTCACATCTCGTCTCACCTGGCTGCATGCGCTGCTTGCGATCCTTTCCTGAGGCAAGATGGCCCACAACTGTTGAAACTTGTCCTTCGTATCCTCGATGCCGTCACGGGGACGGAGTTGATGTCCGAGGTGGTACGACACATGTTCTACATCTACATCTACGTCCATACTCCACAAGCCAAGTGTGTGGCGAAGGGTACTATGAGACCTCTATCGGTTCTCCTTTCTAATCCAGTCTCGTATTGTTCGTGGAAAGATAGATTGTCGGTATGCCTCTGCGTGGGTTCTAATCCCTCTGATTTTATCCTCATGACCTCTTCGCGAGATATACGTAGGAGGGAGCAATATACTGCTTGACTCCTTGGTGAAGGTATTTTCGCGGTTCTAGGCGCTTCAGTCTGGAACCGCGTGACCGCTTCGGTCGCAGGTTCGAATCCTGCCTCGGGCATGGATGTGTGTGATGTTCTTAAGTTAGTTAGGTTTAAGTAGTTCTAAGTTCTAGGGGACTGATGACCACAGATGTTAAGTCCCATAGCGCTCAGAGCCATTTGAACCATTTTGAAGGTATATTCTCGAAACTTCAACCAAAGCCAGTACCGAGCTACTGAGCGTCTCTCTTGCAGAGCCTTCCACTGGAGTCTATCTACCATCTCCGTAACGCTTTCGCGATTACTAAATAATCCTGTAACGAAGCGCTCTGCCCTCCGTTGGATCTTCTCTATCTCTTCTATCGATCCTATCTGGTACGGATCCCACACTGGTGAGCAGTGGGCAAACAAGTGTACTGTAACCTACATCCTTAGTTTTCGGACTGCATTTCCTTAGGATTCTTCCAATGAATCTCAGTCTGGCATCCGCTTTACCGACGATCAACTTTATATGATCATTCCATTTTAAATCACTCCTAATGCCTACTCCCAGATAATTTATGGAATTAACTGCTTCCAGTTGCTGACCTGCTATATTGTAGCTAAATGATAAAGGCTCTTTCTTTCTATGTATTCGCAGCACATTACACTTGTCTACATTGAGATTCAATTGCCATTCCCTGCACCATGCGTCAATTCGTTGCAGATCCTCCTGCATTTCATTACAATTTTCCATTGTTACAACCTCTCGATATACCACAGCATCATCCGCAAAAAGCCTCAGTGATCTTCCGATGTCATCCACAAGGTCATTTATGTACACTCCTGGAAATTGAAATAAGAACACCGTGAATTCATTGTCCCAGGAAGGGGAAACTTTATTGACACATTCCTGGGGTCAGATACATCACATGATCACACTGACAGAACCACAGGCACATAGACACAGGCAACAGAGCATGCACAATGTCGGCACTAGTACAGTGTATATCCACCTTTCGCAGCAATGCAGGCTGCTATTCTCCCATGGAGACGATCGTAGAGATGCTGGATGTAGTCCTGTGGAACGGCTTGCCATGCCATTTCCACCTGGCGCCTCAGTTGGACCAGCGTTCGTGCTGGACGTGCAGACCGCGTGAGACGACGCTTCATCCAGTCCCAAACATGCTCAATGGGGGACAGATCCGGAGATCTTGCTGGCCAGGGTAGTTGACTTACACCTTCTAGAGCACGTTGGGTGGCACGGGATACATGCGGACGTGCATTGTCCTGTTGGAACAGCAAGTTCCCTTGCCGGTCTAGGAATGGTAGAACGATGGGTTCGATGACGGTTTGGATGTACCGTGCACTATTCAGTGTCCCCTCGACGATCACCAGTGGTGTACGGCCAGTGTAGGAGATCGCTCCCCACACCATAATGCCGGGTGTTGGCGTTGTGTGCCTCGGTCGTATGCAGGAGACGGTTGCGAATGGTCCTCGCCGATACCCCAGGAGCAACAGTGTCCCTAATTTGCTGGGAAGTGGCGGTGCGGTCCCCTACGGCACTGCGTAGGATCCTACGGTCTTGGCGTGCATCCGTGCGTCGCTGCGGTCCGGTCCCAGGTCGACGGGCACGTGCACCTTCCGCCGACCACTGGCGACAACATCGATGTACTGTGGAGACCTCACGCCCCACGTGTTGAGCAATTCGGCGGTACGTCCACCCGGCCTCCCGCATGCCCACTATACGCCCTCGCTCAAAGTCCGTCAACTGCACATACGGTTCACGTCCACGCTGTCGCGGCATGCTACCAGTGTTAAAGACTGCGATGGAGCTCCGTATGCCACGGCAAACTGGCTGACACTGACGGCGGCGGTGCACAAATGCTGCGCAGCTAGCGCCATTCGACGGCCAACACCGCGGTTCCTGGTGTGTCCGCTGTGCCGTGCGTGTGATCATTGATTGTACAGCCCTCTCGCAGTGTCCGGAGCAAGTATGGTGGGTCTGACACACCGGTGTCAATGTGTTCTTTTTTCCATTTCTAGGAGTGTATATTGTGAATGACAACGGTCCGACGACACTCCCCTGCGGCACACCTGAAATCACTCTTACTTCGGAAGACTTCTCTCCATTGAGAATGACACGCTGCGTTCTGTTATCTAGGAACTCTTCCATACAATCACACAATTGGTCTGATAGTCCATATGCTCTTACTTTGTTCATTAAACTACTGTGGAGAACTGTATCGAACGCCTTGCGGCAGTCAAGAAACACGGCATCTACCTGGGAGCCCGTGTCTATGGCCCTCTGAGTTTCGTGGACGAATAGCGCGAGCTGGGTTTCACACGATCGTCTTTTTCGAAACCCATGCTGATTCCTACAGAGTAGATTTCTAGTCTCCAGAAAAGTCGTTATACTCGAACATAATACGTGTTCCAAAATTCTACAACTGATCGACGTTAGAGATATAAGTCTATAGATCTGCACATCTGTTCGACGTCCCTTCTTGAAAACGGGGATGACCTGTGCCCTTTTCCAATCCTTTGGAACGCTACGCTCTTCTAGAGACCCACGGTACACCGCTGCAAGAAGGGGGGTCTTGCTGGGCACGTAAGTATCTCAGCATCACGCATACATGCGCGATGTCTGAACGAGCACTGTCTTGTTGAAAACAGCCCGTGATACATTTGCGTGAGAGGTAACACATGAGGACACAGGATGTGAGTGACGTGCCATTGTGCTGTCAGACTTTCCTTAACCACTACCAGCCATGACCTGAATCCATACACGATGGCTCCGCACATCATGACTCAAGAGTTATATCGCTGTGCCCTCTCAAAACATTGGAAGAATGGGACGTTTCCGAAAGTCGGTACCATACTTGCCGACAATGGTAATCCGAGAAAGGGCAGGGCTACTATTCAACGCTGGGCACGATGTATCACCATTCATCAGCAGTCCGTGCTTCCCAGTCATGGCACCAAGCCAGTTGTGTTGTGGTGCTGATCGCAGCCTACGCATGGGATGATAATTCCCTAGTTCGGCTGCTAGTCTCCTACCAACCACGTGTGTCGTATGACAGACGCAGATGTGAAGGGGTTATGATGTGCTTGATGCGCAATACGACGATCCTCCCTTGTGATGGTCAGACGTGGTCTATCAGAACCTTGACGACGAGTACGCCTGCCCTTACGATCCCTTGCAGTCCAACATTGGGCTACTGTCACGGACAAATGCCTCACAAATCTGGATATTACACGTTTCGACCAGCTGGGCAAATGGAGGTCCAGCCAAACTGATGTTCCCTTCAAAAGCTTTCAGGTGCTGATGACACTGTCTCACAGGATTTCGCGGTATCTCCGTGTCTTTCACAGTGATCATTCACCATCTAACGCTGTTGACTCTGCTTACATACCCCACCAGGGGTGGTAACAATATTAATTACGAACAAAACTACTGCACTCTGGTGGCTGTCCGACCTGTCACAGAGAACTGAAACTCAAATGGCTCTGAGCACTATGGGACTTAACTTCTGAGGTCATCAGTCCCCTAGAACTTAGAACTATTTAAACCTAACTAACCTAAGGACATCACACACGTCCATGCCCGAGGCAGGATTCGAACCTGCGACCGTAGCGGTCGCGCGGTTCCAGACTGTAGCGCCTAGAACCGCTCGGCCACCCCGGCCGGCAACTGAAACTCACCCGCCGATGGTGTGCACATGTACGAAGTTACTTTGACAGCCTACCACGTCTTCAGGGAGCTTCACTCTTTTTGTCAGTCAGTGTATTAGAATACACTTCTACCACTTACCTAGATCGTCTGTCTCTAATTGTCCTGTTTTGGATAGAATGTTAAACCCTAATTTTAGTATCTAAACTGGCCACGCTACTGAACTGCACAACTTTCGTGGCATTACATTCACTTAACCCTTTCAGACGATGTGGTTACGTTTGAAGCCACTTAGGATTTTCTCATTTCGTGGCATAAGCACAATAGTTGCACTTGTAGCCACCCTTTACGTCTCCAGTAGATGTTACCCTGTAGCGATTGCAACTTGAGCAACTTCACATGCTTCGAATTTTAGAAGTTAGACGAGCAAATGTGGAAACCATTTTTGTACGCAGTGCATGAGTGTCTTTTTTTTTTAATTTTTGACTGAATTTGTCTCTACATGAGACTGATGGATTAGGTACAGAAAACTGTCCTGTTGAAATATATACTCTGTGTATTGCGATAATAATTAAATTCATGTGTTTATTTTCATAATTCCTGTGGAGATTCTGTTTGAAACCATTATGACTCTAATGGCAACATGAGTAGCTACGCAAGATTGTTGTATTTCAAGTTTCACACACTACTCTAGCAGAATAAAGGAAAAGGAAATTCTGACTTGCCTTTTGGAAGGGATTTGCTTTGATGCCGACTCAGATTGCCGGTAGCAGTGAAAGTGGTGATGATGTGTTAGCTGAAGACAGTGATCTCGATTTTCGAACAAGGAAACCAGTGTTGTCTTGCATTGTTTCAGGGAGTGAGAGCAAAGAACCATTAGCAAAAAATGTAAAACCGTTTTTCCAGTTGGAAAACATACAACACAAGCAAAGTATCCACCATTACATGGCACCTCAAGGCAGTGTGTACACTGTAACGCAAAGAAGAACATCACAGTAGCAGATGGAAGGGTGCTCTCTGTCAAGCAGCCCTATACCTAACTGCAAAGGAACTTTATTTTACTTTATCACCAAAAACTACATTTCATGCACAGTGGCTCCATTTGAAACCAACACTTATGTGCTCAATTAAGGTATTGAACACTCGTTGTTCACATTGTTCTGTCTCAATATATATCTAATAATCTAATGAAAACAAGAAAATTCAAAAAAGTTAATTTTTAATATTTCGAGAGTGAAAGAATTAAACACTGACAGTAAAATAATACCCACTGTCGTGACAAACGAAACCGTCTTGATCTCAAATGAAACAAGTCAGCGAGGACAGTCCTTTCGAGTCTGAAATAAAAATCCGTAAATCGTCAACAAAACCTGATTATACACAGTCAAGTAGAAAAAAACCTAAATCAAAGGAAAATGAAGTAAGCGAGTACACCACGCACCGGTGATGCAGTATCCGACAAAGCGTGAGCAGAGAAGTGTTGGCCCCTCCCTAACAGCCGCAAGTCACGGGGATGGACCACGCTACTCGATTCGTGGGGCGTGGTCTCTCCAGCAATAACACTCAGTGGTTCTCGTAGCGGCCTCCGCAGCCCTGGCATCTGCTGCAGTGTCATCATTAACCCTTTTGGGTTGATCTTCATTTCTTCCGCCGGGTGTTGAAACATTCGTTCCGGCTGGGCTATGAGACATCTAACCAGAATCTAGCAAGTGACGACTTTTGACGACATCTGTGTGGGTTTTAATCGGCATTCCCCAGCCATCGGCACTTGGGTCAAGTTACCTAAGAATGACATGGCGCTCTACGAGTTTTATGACGTCACTTCCTGCTACTTCACGTTGAGGAGCCATTTCATCAAGTGAAACACAAACTAAGTTTTGTGATATTTCGGTAGCGTGCCACTTAATGTACACTACTGGCCATTAAAATTGCTACACCAAGAACAAATGCAGATGATAAATGGGTATTCCTTGGACAAATATATTACACTAGAACTGACATGTGATTACAATTCCACGCAATTTGGGTGCATAGATCCTGAGAAATCAGTACCCAGAACAACCACCTCTGACCCTAATAACAGCCTTGATACGCCTGGGCATTGAGTCAAACAGAGCTTGGATGCCGTGTACAGGTACAGCTGCCCATGCAGCTTCAACACGATACCACAGTTCATCAAGAGTAGTGACTGGTGTATTGTGATGAGCCAGTTGCTCGGCCACCATTGACCAGACGTTTTCAATTGGTGAGAGATCTAGAGAATGTGCTGGCCAGGGCAGCAGTCGAACATTTTCTGTATCCAGAAAGGTCCGGACAGGACCTACAACATCCGGTCGTGCATTATCCTGCTGAAATGTAGGGTTTCGTAGAGATCGAATGAAGTGTAGAGCCACGGGTCGTAACACATCTGAAATGTAACGTCCACTGTTCAAAGTGCCGTCAATTCGAACAAGACCGAGACGTGTAATCAATGGCACCGCATACCATCACGCCGAGTGATACCTCAGTATGGCGATGACGAATATACGCTTCCAATGTGCGTTCACCGCGATGTCGCCAAACACGGATGCGACATCATGATGCTGTAAACAGAACCTGAATTCATCCGAAAAAATGACGCTTTGCCATTCGTGCACCCAGGTTCGTCGCTGAGTACACCATCGCAGGCGCTCCTGTCTGTGATGCAGCGTCAAGGGTAACCGCAGCCATGGTCTCCGAGCTGATAGTCCGTGCTGCTGCAGACGTCGTCGAACTGTTCGTGCAGATGGGTGTTGTCTTGCAAACGTCCCCATCTGTTGACTCAGGGATCGAGACGTGGCTGCACAATCCGTTACAGCCATGTGGATAAGATGCCTGTCATCTCGACTGCTAGTGATACGAGGCCTCTGGGATCCAGCACGGCGTTCCGTATTACCCTCGAAACCACCGATTCCACATTCTGCTAACAGTCATTGGATCTCGACCAACGCGAGCAGCAATGTCGCGATACGAAAAGCCGCAATCGCGATAGGCTACAATCCGACCTTTATCAAAGTCAGAAACGTGATGGTACGCATTTCTCCTCCTTACACGAGGCATCACAACAACGTTTCACCAGGCAACCCCGGTCCACTGCTGTTTGTGTATGAGAAATCGGTTGGAAACTTTCTTCATGTCAGCACGTTGTAGGTGTCGCCACCGGCGCCAACCTTGTGTGAATGCTCTGAAAAGCTAATCATTTGCATATCATAGCCTCTTCTTCCCGTCGGTTAAATTTCGCATCTTTAGCACGTCATTTTCGTGGTGTAGCAATTTTAATGGCCACTAACAGAAAGCAGGAACGCTCCCTATGTAACAAGCAGAAAGCAAGACTTTATACTGTATTTGTCGTGTTCAGTAGAAGCTCATATCCGCTATATTTTACGTTACACGTTACACCCTATGAATATATGCTGTTTCTAAGAACCAGCACATTGAACGCCTCGAAAACGAGTAGTTATTGGTAAGATTTGTTGCAACAAAATGACGGATACGTCATGTTGGTCACAGAATTTTTGTATTTAATTTTTTTCACGTTTCGCCGTTTTAAGCCAACGACCAATTGAAGATTTACGAAAACGTTTCGTTCTTGGTAGGATTTACTACAATTAAATGACAGTTAATAATATTTCTGCAATTAAAACCTTTGGAAGTCTGTAAAGAAAATTACGAGGTTACTATTTGGAGAGTTTACGTGTAGTGTGGTTGGTTAAGGCTACCCGTTACGGAAGTATGGGTGGAACGGTAGAGGTTTCGTATTCTACTGCATATAGTCTTTTTTTTTTCATCTTCGCGTTCTCTAAAAGGTTTTGGGACTTTCTTATGAAAATAATGGAAATAATTTCTGTAGTATTTCGTGTTATGTGACCATAAGTGCTTTCTCTGTCACTAGCGTGTTTGTTGTATTTGGTGAACTTTTATAAGCTGATTTCCTTATGAGTAGTCATGTATCTGTCATTTTTGTCTTATTACACATTCACGGATATTGGAGTTTTTATTTATAATTACCGCAGACAGAACAATATAAGAGAGGAAATATGCGTTTTAATAGAGCTGGCGTAGGAATTTTGTCCATTTTCTTGAACAAACTGTATTGTTTTGCGAGCAAATAAATCCGACAACAGCCGCTGGAGAAAACTGCGAGAGCAAAATCACGTTAACCATCTCGTCCCGTGTCCTGACAGTGCTGTATTTCGTGATGCTGGATATCCCATCTGCATGCGCGTCAACGTTAGTTGCCTTGCCCTGTGTGCCGACAGCTTAAGTTAGGCCAGCCATTTTTTCATTCCTAGATTATGTGTTATTTTACAATACTTAGAATCGTATACACGAGCGTCCGAAAATTTTATATTCATGTTCCTCCGTGACACACATTGGCGTTAGTATGGAATGGCAGGTTGGGTGCATCCCTGAGCGTTGTTTGTGACAAGCGAAAATAGTCAGGAAGAGCAAACGAAAAGGGGAAGAGAAGTAGAAGAAGAAAGACCTACCATTGCCTGGCACAGATGCACTTGTTTCTCGTTTTCGGATACTAGAAAGAACTACCCTTGTTATACTAAGTGAGCCAATACAGTGAAAATGTAAATATATTACTTTGTGGTCGTTGTTATTATACTGATCGGTAGTGAAGCAAAAGCATAAAGGAATTGCGTTATTATTGCAAGCAGTGCCACTCTGGACTATGGCTTGTTCTATGCTATGAATTTTGTAATATGACAAAGAATTATTGAAATGTGAAGGGAAGAGCTGCGGTAATATCGCGCAGTGGGATAATACTGTGCACCACTTTTTCCGCCAGTCGGGGTGTCCGAGCGGTTCTAGGCGCTACAGTCTGGAACCGCGCGACCGCTACGGTCGCAGGTTCGAATCCTACCTCGGACATGGATGTGTGTGATGTCCTTAGGTTATTTAGGTTTAAGTAGTTCTAAGTTCTAGGGGACTGACGACCTCAGAAGTTAAGTCCCATAGTGCTCAGAGGCATTTGAATCATTTGAACCACTTTTTCCAGTCTCCTAGAAGGAGTAACGGACACTGCACAGTGGTACCACGTAGCGGAAGAAACGTCCGTCAGATCGAGAGTTGTGGTCAGCTTCTAATGGCACAAGGTTGTTCGTAGTGTCTCATTATTTAGTTTCATCTGATTTTGCTGCAGAATGATTCGATCTGAAGTGTAGAGTTATGTTAATAATAACAATATGTGAAGAAACTGTTTTATTACACCTTTCTTGAACTTGTTTTGAACACCAAACATTAGCAGTTAAGCGTCGTGGTTTTTAGGTTATGATGCAGTTGCTGACAGGGCTGCGAAATGTTGAAAATATTTAAATATTTAAAATATTTAAAAATGTAGTCTTGTCGTCACGAGGGAGTGCGGCGCAAGGTGCACGGTATTGTCCCGGGGCTTAACGCTGTTGCGGTATATGGTAATTACGTTTTAGTATTTACGGTGAATAACATTTTTTAAAATCTGTGAAAACTCACAAGTTGGTTTCTTTCACAGATGATGAGAAAAAGAATCAGAACTACAGACAGGAGAAAAGGGTGGACGGAACATGAAATGAATCCTGCACTCAGTGATGTTACTGAAAATGGAAAGCCACAGTGGGAAGCTGCAAGAATGTACGGAACAGCTTTTTCTTCTTTAAGAGGTAGATTAAAAGTTGGAGACTGTTCCGGGAATAAGGCTCAGCTAAGCATGTGTTATTGTTAGCAAAGACATTTTATGGAATATCTTCTATGTAGTTGAGAAGCTGCATACGTTGAAGCAAATGGTATTCAGCATAATTTTAACGTACCATCCAAGATGGCTGGACAGAATTGGATCACTGGGTTTCTTACTAACAATCCATCAGTCAGCATTCGGAAACCTGAGGCTACGAGACTTAATTGGACGTTTTCATGCAAGTGAAGTTAAACTATTTTTCTCTAACCTCTTCTCTGTGCTAGAAATCCACAAATTTGCTGCCTCTAGGGTTTATAATTTTGATTAGATTGGGACATCAGTAGTTCAAAAGCAAGGAAAAATTTTAGCATCCAAAGGAGCTAGGCAAGGTGGCTCAGAAACAAGCTGGGGCCATGGTAAAAACATTACAGTGTGCTGCTCAGTGAGTGCCAGTGCGGCATATTTGCCTCCCATGTTTATTTTCTCTCAGGTTAGGATGATGGAGAGGGGACACCAAATTCAATACATGACTGTAGCAGATGTGGTATGATGACTGAAGATCTCTTTCCAAAGTGGCTCAAGTATTTTGCTAACTTCATCAAAACATCCAACAGCCATACCATTCTTCTTATTTTAGACAATTATACTATCCACGTCTCCGGAGAAGCCTACAACTTTTGCAAGGACAATGGAATAGTAGTCTTTATTTATCATCTCATAGCCTTTAGGTGCGATCTTATACAGCAGCTTGCACGATTTATTTAATCATGAATGTTACAATATGCGATAATTTTATGAAGTGTAGCACCTACCAGAAAATAACACTCTATGACATTTGCTCTATCTTTAGCAAAGGATTCAAGAGAATTGATAATACAGAAAAGGGTGCTTCTGGCTTCCGCAAAATAGAATTTTTTTTTATCTAGAGCCTGCCAGATTTAGTAACGACGGCTTTGTGCTTTTGCGTACAGAAGAAAGACAACTTCGTACCTACGAGTTGTTGAAGATGATCACGCTAAAATGATGACAACAATAAAAAATTTGAGCCTTGTACTTAAAAGACAGCGACTAATGTCTTGGACCATATAGACAAAGCCTTACAAATTCAGCCTGTAATTGGGTTACAGTTAAAAGATATATCTCCATTACCAGGCCCTCTCAGATTCAAGAAAATTGTCAGACAACAGCATTCCTCAATTTTCGCTTGTAATTCTAACAAATAGATATTACAAAAAGCTGCAGAGATTAAAGAAGCAAAATTAAGGAAGAAAGAAGAAAAGGAATCGTCTGTAGGAAAATCAAAGTTAAAAGTCAAGTGAAGAGAATTTTCAGAGGATTTGCATCTAAGATAAGGCCTATTTGACATTACGAAATGTCGTCGGAATATATCTTCTGAGTCTTTATCAGATGATGGTTTAGACCTACCCTTACCCAAATTCTGCAGGGATGATGAGATGGATGTCACACCCTAAGATTTTCGGAGGAACTCACGTCAAAAGACGCAGGGGAACATTTGCTGATAACGATCCTTTCGTCTACTCTGTGAAGTGAAGAGTCTGGGAAAAATGGAGAACTGTATTTTAGATGTGTGTTTTGTAGTGGATAGGAGCATTCTGAGTGTAGTAGATGTGATACTGCTGAATAACAAGTTCGTGACTATTGCCATTTACATTAGGCCTTAAATGTCAACCGAGAAAACTTCAGTTAATTTCGTTCATGTTTTAATTTTCCTAGTAAAAAAATTTTAATCCTTTGATGTCTATCTGCTGTTTAATAAGTAGATGTAGTTTATTGTGTTATAAACAAATTCTGAAGTTCTATTTTGTTGCATTGTTTTATTTTACCCAGTTTTTTCTATTTAATTTATTACATTGTATTACCCCTTGTATTGTCCCATCTCTTGGGGCAATACCACGCAGAGTAACACTTTTGAAAAATAACTGTACAAATGTAAATGGATTTAGTACTCCAAATATCAAACCAAAATCTTGTAGAGAATTGATTGCTTGACAAAATAAGACGATTCACCATTTGATTTGATTTCAGAAAATAATAAATATTTAACACTCTCTACTATGTTTTACTTCACTTTAAAGCCGCTTTGTCTCAATAAACGAATTATGGAATTACTGTACAATTGGACTTAGTATGATGTGTAATGAAAAATCGATATAATAATCCTATTAGCCGATTTCATTGCAAAACTTGTTGGAGAAAAAGTATACCACCAAACCGTCAGGAATTTCACAGAACATAAATTCACCAACAGGAATGGTAGCAGATTCATTGCGTTGTGCCAACAAAAAAATTGAAAAACATGTGGACGTGCATCGAGAAAAACTGTCGAAAGCAAAAGACCTGAAAGAAACCCATACAATTGCTTGACGATTGTCAAATCCATTACGATGATATCGTATACCGTACACAGAAAGAAGGACACAATGTGCAAATCCGTAGAGGTCCTAATGTTGACTCGGGTCATTATCTTATCCACATCAAAATTAAATTTGCAAAATTCTCTCGAAACACTCGCGGAGAAGCGTGGGATAATGTGTTATTTGCCAAATGTGAGCACACTTAGATAATGATGAGGTTGAAAGAGCCTTTAATATTTGCGAATCCTGTATATAATTTTTGTTTCTCCTAGTCATTTGCAGGCCTCTGTGGCCGAGCGGTTCTAGGCGCTTCAGTCCGGAACCGCGCTGCTGCTACGGTCGCAGGTTCGAATCCTGCCTCGGGCATGGATATGTGTGATGTCCTTAGGTTAGTTAGGTTTAAGTAGTTTTAAGTCTAGGGGACTGATGACCTCAGATGTTACGTCCCATAGCGCTTAGAGCCATTTGAACCATCCTAGTCATTTAATACACTGAAATACGTAATTTTTAAATGAACGCACCGCCATTTGACTGTATTGTTGTTTATTTAATTACGACCCAGGTTTCGGCCTTTTATGCCATTTTCAAGTGATTGAGTTTATGCCATTAACACGTATTGCAAGAATGACATAACCCAGGTTTCGGCCTTTTATACCATTTTGAAGTGATTGAGTTTATGTCATTAACATATATTGCAAGAATGACCTAAATTCAATTACTTACGGCATAAAAGGCCGAAACCTGGGTAGCAATTAAATGAACAACAATACAGTCAAATGGCGGTGTGTTCATTTAAAAATTATTGTATGACTGTTGCTCAGCTAGATCAAAAACTGAAATATGTAAGTTGTTCTTTGTAGACTAGTCTACCGTTTTGTTTTGTCAAGTTGTATGTTTTAATACAACTTAACAACAACAAGAACAATTTAAATTTTTTGTGTTATTTTTAGAGAGTTCACATATTTGCTCCCAATTTCTAGTGATATTTTACGAGATTCTTGTGAAATAATTGATGTTAATCATCGTGTTGCCTCCCGTCATTTAGTAAATTTTTTGTAGTTGTTAATGAAGGTCAAGAATCAAGAATTTTTCGAAGGAAAGTACCTGTAGGCAGGGACACCCGCCGGTTTTCATAGTAGCTCCAAAACATTTTCCACACGTATATGAATGAGAACTTCTGAGAACATTGTTATCGGTTCACCATTTTTTCTGTTAGTTTCAACAGTGCAAATTTAATACCTGCTCAATGCTTTAAATATAAACAAGCTAACTGTATAATTATAATAAAATCTATTTTAACATCCACAGATTGTACGTTTTATCGCCGTTTACATTATTTTATATTGGTCCCGTTTAAGCTCTACTCTTCCTTATCTATGTGTTGTTTATAACGTCCATTTATGACACAACAATTCATTCTTTTAATGATGGTGATAACGAGCAATATTTCGTCTTGAAAAACAGCAACAGTGTTCTTCGAGAATGTATTTGTACATGTTGAAAAGAAATTGATGGTTCATCTGTAATATCCATTTGTGGAATATCAGCACTGATGTTTCAGCAAGTGTTTGAAAGATTTTTTAGCTACAGCACGTATTGTCAGACAACAGACGTTCCCTCATTGTCGAGAAAGCCTGTGTGCTGACTTTTATACACCACAAGAGGTCTAAGATGGTTATATAACAGTTTACATCTAAATCTACATCTACATCTACATGATTATTCTGCATTTCACAATTAAGTGCCAGGCAGAGGGTTCATCGAAGCTCCATCAAGCCATTTCTCTACCGCTCCAGTCTCAAACGGTGCGCGGGAAAAATTAGCACTTACATCTTTCTGTGCGAGCTCGGATATCTCTTATTTTATCATGATGTTCATTTCTCCCTATATAGTTTGGAGTCAACAGAATATTTTCGCTATATGAGGAGGAAATTGTTGATTGAAATTTTACGAGAAGTTACCGCCGCAACGAAAAACGCCTTTGTTTTGATGATTGTCACCCCAATTCACGTATCATGTCCGTGGTACACTCGCCCCTATTTCGAGATAATACAAAATGAGCTGCCCTCCTCTGAACTTATTCGATGTCCTTCGTCAGGCCTCTCTGATGCGGATCGTACACCTCACAGCTTAGTGTAAGCAGTCTGTTTAGTAGATATGTTGCATCTTCTAAGTGTTCAGTCAATAAATCGCAGTTTTTGGTTTGCTTTACCCACGACATTATCTACGTGATCTTTCCAATTTAAGTTTTCGCAGTTGTAATCGCTAAGTATTTAGCTGAATTTACAGCCTTTAGATTCATGTGATTTATCACGTAACCCAAATTTAGAGGATTTATTTTAGTACTCATGTGGATAACTTAATACTTCTCATTATTTAGAGTCAAATGCCACTTTTCGCACCATACGGATATCTTGTCTAAATCAATTAAGCTGCTTCGCTGCACGAGAATATTTACTTCTAAGTTACTCATGTTGGTAGTTATTCTAGATTCGAATTCTGGAATATTCACTTCGTCTTCTTTGGTGAAGGAGTTTCAGAAAACCGTGTCAGTAACTTTGCTTTAGTGACAGTGTCATCAGTGACATCACTATTGTTATCATCTGTTGACTTCGCAAGACGGTAAATGACTGCATCATCTGCAAACAATCTAGAAGGGTTCCTCAGATTTTCTCCTACATCGTTTATGTAGATCAGGAACAGCAGACGGCCTACAACACTTCTTTTGGGAACGCCAGATATTATATCTGTTTTACTAGACTACTTTCTGTCAGTTACTACGAACTTTAACCTTCCTGACAGGAAACCACGAATTCAGTCCCACAATTGAGACGATACTCCATAGCCACACAATTTGATTAGAAGACATTTGTGAGGAACGGCGTCGAAAGCCTTCTCAAAATCTAAAAATATGGAGTCGATTTGGCGTCCCCTGTCGCTGGTACTCATTACTTCGTGAGAATGAAAAGCTAGCTGTGTTTAACAAGAACGATATTTTGTGGATCCGTGTTGGCTATTTATCAATAAATCGTTTTCTTCGATGTTCAAGCACAGTATATGTTCCCAAATCCTACTGCAAATCGACGTTAGCGATATGGGTCTATAATTCAGCGAGTTACTCCTATTTCCTTTCTTGGGTATTGGTGTGACTTGCGCAACTTTCCAATCTCTGGATGCGGATATTTCTACGAGCGAGCGGTTGTATATGATTGCTAAGTATGGAGCTGTTATATCATCATACTCTAAAACGAACCTGACTGGTATACAATCTGGACTGGAGGCCTTACCTTCAAAAAGAGATTTAAGCTTCTTCGCCACACGAAAATATTTACTTCTAAGTTACTCATGTTGGAAGTTGTTCCAGATTCAAATTCTGGAATATTTATTACGTCTTCTTTGGTGAAGGAATTCCAGAAAACCGTGTTCAGTAGCTCTGCGTTACTAGCACTGTCATCAGTGACATCACTATTGTTATCGCACGGTGGAGGTATTGATTGCGTCTTGCCGCTAATGTGCTTACACATACTTTACATATGACCAGAATCTCTTAGGGCTTTCTGACAGATTTCGAAACATACTTTCATTGTGGAATCTATAAAAAGCATCTTGCATTGCAGTTCGCGCTAAATTTCGAGCATCCGTAAAACTTCATCTATCTTAGGGCTTTTCTGTTCTTTTAAGTTTGGCATGGTTTTTTCGTTGCTTCTGCAATAGTGTTCTGACCAGTTTTGTGTACTACGTGGAATCAGTACCATCTTTTATTATTTTGTGTGGTATATATCACCCATTTTCCGTCTATACTACTTCTTTGAATTCAAACCACAGCTGGTCCACGCTTAAACAGTCAGATCGGAAGGAGAGGAAGCTGTCTTTTAGAAAGGCGTCTAGCGAATTATTATCTGATTTTTTAAATAGATATACTTTTCATTTATTTCATTAGTGAGATTTCTTCAAAAACATATTGATTTTAAATTAATTATACTATTTCTGATTGCAGTTCCAAATTTCTCTAGTTTTTCATTATTCCAGTTCGGTGGCCTTAAAACTTTTTGGGTCAACGGCCCATTGACCTGAACATAAACGCCTGAGGTTTATTTCACACATATCCGACACAAGTGGTTGTTAGATAAACTTAAGTTTGGAAAAAATTAGTAATACCAGTTATTTCTTTATTAACTGTTGACATACTACAGTTAATCAACTTTTCATGTCATTATATCTTGCAACGAAGTTAATGGAAATGATGAGCTTGCTTATTCATCATATTTTTTTCAGATCTCGGCCGGTTTAAGACCCAAGCGGCACAAGTCGCCCTCGGGGGCACCAAGCTGAGAAGGGCGCCAGAGGTATACATAGGCTGTATCATAATTACTAGTGAAAATAACCTATTTCGAAGCTCACTCCATTTAGAGTTATCTTTAAATATCTTACCAAGTGCCAAAGGAAAGGCAACTACTGTATGAGGGAAGAAGGGGAGGAGAGGGGCGCAAAACGATATGCTGCTTTTTTGAAGAAACGGAGGGGCGGAATCGGAGAGACGCCTGGTGATATGTCACTTGAGTGGAAATGTTCTCGAAGTGGTCCTGGGCACAAGAATAGAAACTGCGCCTCGCATCTCTTTCTATACAGTCATTCGCTATCTATATTTTGTGTTGATGACTGCCAATGCTTATAAACCTATCTGGCGTAATTAAGTTGATGCAAAGGTATCAAAACTCGTAGAGACTTGTGACGTGCTTGTGGATACTCATGCTTCATCAAGCTCCAAAACTGAAGCGCTGATGAGAAAACGAACTTCGATTTCAATTTGGAGTCTCAAGAAACATTAACAGGTCGCTCTTATTTTTCAGCGGAAAGTGTTGATGGAAGCTCTGTGTTGAAAGAAGTTTTATCCAGTTGTGTTGATCAACTTTTTCTGGATAGTGCTTTAGATAGTAATCACTGATTTGAGTTACGTGATCCACAAATACAGACTTAAATTCTTCGCTCAGCTGAAAGTCATTGTTTTCTAAAACCGTATGAAGAGCATGGAAAACCTAATGTATATTTTATTATCCAAAGTTTTCTTCCACTATTGCAGTTTCTTTCTAAAGGCTGAAATCTTGTGTGAGATTTGCAGAATGTTGGTCTCATTACCCTGAACAAATACATTCAGTGAACTGGATTTTTAAAAGGTGTCACAAGGTACAAGAACATGGTAAGAGTAAAGTTCATTCCCAAGTTCATACATCCTGTTCAAGACATTCCCACATGAAAGCCAGGGTTACTTAAAAAAATTAGTAAAATGTGCTCAGCTCCCATATCAACACACATTTATTGAAAACATCCCGGTTAAAGTGGCTAACATTTAATGAAGTTTACCACTTCCATCGCTGACTGAATAACCTCATGAAGGATTGTCCTCGTGCTTTCTGAAGCCAGGGCTTCTCGGGCAATGAAAAAGTGTGTCCAAATACAAGAGGAGCCTCTTTACGGAACAGTTTGCAAAAAAATGTTCAAGTGTATCTGAAATCTTATGGGACTTAACTGCTAAGGTCATCAGTCCATAAGCTTACACACTGCTTAACCTAAATCATCCTAAGGACAAACACACACACCCATGCCCTAGGGAGGACTCGAACCTCCGCCGGGACCAGCCGCACAGCAGCGCCTTAGACCGTTTTTTTTTTTTTTTGCATCTGATCGGGGCGGACGTCGTAAGACACACTTTTAAGTTCGTAGTTGATCTATTAACTCAGTTTTTTTATTACAGAGGGCAGCTAACCGTCTGACCGAACACGCTGAGCTACCGTGCCGGCGACCGCTCGGCTAGTCCCACGCGGCAACAGTTTGCCATCCGACGTAACAGCCATCTATACTACGACCTCCATCTGTACACACGACTGCACAGTTTTCCCAATTTTTTTCCATAAAAAAGTTTTGTAATTGAAAGAGATCTGTTTCTTATATTCGAAGAGTTATTTTCCACCAGGAAAGAAGTTCGTCATGAAATTTCTTGTCACATATAAACCACATGTAACAAATTAGGTGCTCATCATTGTGATTGTCTGTAGCTTCATGCAACCGAATAACGAAATCATCATTATCTTTGAGATTTTGAACCAGCTGATTAATAATATCGTCAGCTACACTATGTGATCAAAAATATCCGGACACCCCCAAAAACATACGTTTTTCATATTAGGTGCATCCTGCTGCCACCTACCTCACGTACTCCATATCAGCGACCTCAGCAGTCATTAGGAATCGTGAGAGAGCAGAATGGGGCGCTCCGCGGAACTCACGGACTTCGAACGTGGTCATGTGATTGGGTGTCACTTCTGTCATACGTCTGCACGCGAGATCTCCACACTCCTAAACATCCCTAGATCCACTGTTACCGATGTAATAGTGAAGTGGAAACGTGAAGGTACACGTAAAGCACAAAAGAGTACAGGCCGATCTCGTCTGTTGACTGACAGCGACCGCCGACAGTTGAAGAGGGTCGTAATGTATAACAGGCAGATATCTATCCAGACCATCACACAGGAATTCCAGACTGCGTCAGGATCCACTGCAAGTACTATGACATGAGGCGGCAGGTGAGAAAACTTGGATTTCATGGTCGAGCGGCTTCTCATAAGCCACATACCACGCCAGTATATATGTAAAACGATGCCTTGCTATATGTAAGGAGCGTAAACATTAGACGATTGAACAGTGGGAAAACGTTGTGTGGAGTGACGAATCACGTCATCTGCCAGTGTGTGTAGTGCCAACAGTAAAATTGGGAGGCGGTGGTGTTATGGTGTAGTCGTATTTTTCATAGAGGGGACTTGTACTCCTTGTTGTTTCGCGTGGCACTATCATTGCACACGCCTACGCTGATGTTTTAAGCATCTTCTTGCTTCCCACTGTTGAAGAACAATTCGGGGATGGCGACTGCACCTTTCAACACGATCGAGCGTGTGTTCATAATGCACGGCCTGTGGCGGAGTGGTTACACGACAATAACATCCCTGTAGTGGACTGGCCTGCACAGAGTCCTGACCTGAATCCTATAGAACACCTATGGGACGTTTTGGAACGCCGACTTCGTGCCAGGCCTCACCGACCGACATCGATACCTCTTCTCAGTGCAACACTCCGTGACGAATGGGCTGCCTTTCCCCAAGAAACCTTTCAGCACCTGATTGAACATATGCGTGCGAGAGTGGAAGCTGTCATCAAGGTTAAGGATGGGCCAACACCATACTGGATTCCAGCATTACCGGTGGAGGGCGCCACGAAATTGTAAGTCATTTTCAGCCAGGTGTCCGGATACTTTTGATCACATAGTGTATATCGAGTGTTCGACGACTAAGGCCGTGTCCTACGTGAGCGACAGAAGCGAGTGACAGAGAGCGACTTCTGGATACGCGACACTCCAGCGACAATCAGCAGCATCGGGCGAAAAGCTTGAGTGTCCTGCGTGCGAGCCACCATGTAGCACTACAAGATGGCTGTTTAGAGCGAACCAGCTGTTTCTATAAAACCGCATCCCTAACCTGTAGAATACTGTAGCTCGAGAGTAAGGCTACAGAATTAGGTTTACTTAAGAAAATAAAGCTGGGCATGAAATTTACAAAGGGAGGAATCTCCATGGAGAATTTCATAAAAATCAACTACGAAATTTCCCAGACAAATTCTTCGAATACACGTGAATGAGCAGAGGAGCATTCGACTGTCTCATCAAAAAATTAAATACGAATGTTTTTCTACATAATCAAGAACTTTTAACAGCCCACAAATGCGGAGGAATGACTACTATATGACTAACTATGCTAAATACGAACATAAGTACACATATTGGTACCATTGGATTGAAGCTAGCTGTGGTGCAGGGGTAGTGTACCTAGTACGTGTTTAAGAGATGGGAAGAGGTCGGGGGTTCGAGTCCGTGCTGTATTTATATTTTTACTGACTCAGTTACAATCTGTATACTAAGTTTTATGTATACTGTTTACACTGTATCGCTAAGTATATTTTTAAGGTCTTGCCAAAGAACTTGATCTTCACACCGTTCCCAATATATCACACACATTTAATTCCTAATAAATTACAATGAAATAAATTACAATTAACCATGAAATTTTACCGATATTTTATGTTGCGAACGTAATTCATCAGCAGTCAATGTTAAGGCCAAGCGTTTCAATTACTCTAAATAGTCTGTAAAAGTAAAGCTTAGAAATTTTTTTAAAAGAAATTAAAACGTTTTGTGTAATGATTTGTATAAAAGTATGAAATAAAAAAAATATTAGGGAAACGTTTGGTGCACCTCATTTTCTGTTCATGATTTCGAGAATCATTCAAAGGCACATAGAACGTTTCTCTGATCTACTTATTTCTTTTGCACAAATCATTTCATAAAATATTTGACTGATTTCTTTCATTTTTTAATTTCAAGTTTTATTAAGAAACCATGATCTTACTGACTCCTCGTTTGCCTTCCTAAGGTACTTGATTCGGAGTAAGCCTTTTTGACATTCAAATACCGCACCAATGTATCTTTTTCTGTGCAAAACAGCTGGTCTTGAACAGATGAAATTTTTGACACTTTGTAGGTAGGCTGTTTAGGTTTTCTTATTGGCAGCGCCACGTGTATGAAAATCACTGGCTGTGCTGTGTGCAATCTGTGGCTGGTTTGCATTGTTGTTGGCTATTGTAGTGTTGGGCAGTTAGATGTGAACAGCGCGTAGCGTTGCGCAGTTGGAGGTGAGCCGCCAGCAGTGGTGGATGTGGGGAGAGAGATGGCGGAATTTTGAGAGTGGACGATCTGGACGTGTGTCCATCAGAAAGAGTAAATTTGTAATATTGGATATCATATATACATATTTTTACACACACACACACACATATATATATATATATATATATATATATATATATATATATATATATATAATGCCTTTTGAACACTATTAAGGTAAATACATTGTTTGTTCTCTATCAAAATCTTTCATTTGCTAACTATGCCTATCAGTAGTTAGTGCCTTCAGTAGTTTGAATCTTTCATTTAGCTGGTAGTAGTGGCGCTCTCTGTATTGCAGTAGTTTGAGTAACGAAGATTTTTGTGAGGTAAGTGATTCATGAAAGGTATAAGTTATTGTTAGTCAGGGCCATTCTTTTGTAGGGATTATTGAAAGTCAGATTGCGTTGCGCTAAAAGTACTGTGTGTCAGTTTAAGCACAGTCATGTATAATTTTTCTAAGGGGACGTTACATATGTCGACCCTTAGCCGAGGATACCTCACTGGAATCTTCTGATTTTTTCTTGTAGTTTGTGTAATTCGTGTAGCTATTGTTTATTGCCAGCGCGTAATTGTAGAGAGAATCTCCTTTGCAGTTGCAGTCTTTCATTGTTGTACAGTAAAACAGTTGTGGCAAGCATGCAGATTTGCACCAAATATTTTGCAGCTGCGCTTGCAATTAACTAGATATTACTTTCAGTGCTATGTTAATGTGTTTTTTTTTTTATTTTGCTCATCAAAATGTGCTTTTCTGTGTTATCGTGTGAAATATGGCGGCAATAATGGCGTGTGAAAAACGTAATATTAGGCTCCAAAGTAAACTGAGAAATGACAGTGAAGACGAATGCAGTGTGTTAGCGCCGCCGAGTAACGAATTAACTAATGTTCAAAGTAGTAATTTGGTAATTGTGCATAGGGAAATGGAACGGGCTGCAAATAATGGTGTACGAGGTGCATTCAGGTTCTAAGGCCTCCGATTTTTTTTCTCCGGACTGGAAAGAGATAGAAACACGCGCATTGTTTTAAAATGAGGCCGCGTTCATTGTCAATACGTCCCAGAGATGGCAGCACCGTATGGCAGATGGAATTTTACCGCCAGCGGCGAGAATGAGAACTGTTTTAAATACTTAAAATGGCGACGTTTTCCTTACTTGAACAGCGTGCAATCATTCGTTTTCTGAATTTGCGTGGTGTGAAACCAATTGAAATTCATCAACAGTTGAAGGAGACATGTGGTGATGGAGTTATGGATGTGTCGAAAGTGCGTTCGTGGGTGCAACAGTTTAATGAAGGCAGAACATCATGTGACAACAAACCGAAACAACCTCGGGCTCGCACAAGCCAGTCTGACGACATGATCGAGAAAGTGGAGAGAATCGTTTTGGGGGATCGCCGAATGACTGTTGAACAGATCGCCTCTAGAGTTGGCATTTCTGTGGGTTCTGTGCACACAATGCTGCATGACGACCTGAAAATGCGAAAAGTGTCTTCAGGTGGGTGCCACGAATGCTGACGGACGACCACATGGCTGCCCGTGTGGCATGTTGCCAAGCAATGTTGATGCGCAATGACAGCATGAATGGGACTTTCTTTTCGTCGGTTGTGACAATGGATGAGATGTGGATGCCATTTTTCAATCCAGAAACAAAGCGCCAGTCAGCTCAATGGAAGCACACAGATTCACCGCCAACAAAAAATTTCAGGTAACCGCCAGTGCTGAAAAAATGATGGTGTCCATGTTCTGGGACAGTGAGGACGTAATCCTTACCCATTGCGTTCCAAAGGGCACTACCGTAACAGGTGCATCCTACGAAAATGTTTTGAAGAACAAATTCCTTCCTGCACTGCAACAAAAACGTCTGGGAAGGGCTGCGCGTGTGCTGTTTCACCAAGACAACGCACCCGCACATCGAGCTAACGTTACGCAACAGTTTCTTAGTGATAACAACTTTGAAGTGATTCCTCATGCTCCCTACTCACCGGACCTGGCTCCTAGTGACTTTTGGCTTTTTCCAACAATGAAAGACACTCTCCGTTGCCGCACATTCGTCAGCCGTGCTGCTATTGCCTCAGCGATTTTCCAGTGGTCAAAACAGACTCCTAAAGAAGCCATGGAATCATGGCGTCAGCGTTGTGAAAAATGTGTACGTCTGCAGGGCGATTATGTCGAGAAGTAACGCCAGTTTCATCGATTTCGGGTGAGTAGTTAATTAGAAAAAAAATCGGAGGCCTTAGAACTTGAATGCACCTCGTAGACAGTGAAACAATTAGTGAACAGGGAAGCATTATCGATCGATCGGTCGGCAACAGCTCGCCTCAGGAATCCGAAATGACAGGACAAAATCTTGAAAATACTGTAGATCCAAGTTTTGCGTCCTCACCATTTTCTCAAATAAGTCAAGACACATTTTCTGCTTGTCAAAATGTGAATGTTGCCGGTGCAAATTCACTGCTGAATAGCACTGAGGAACATGTTTCAGACACCAGTGTATTGTTATTACAGTTAATGCAACAAATGGGACAAAGGCTACAAAAGTTAGACACAACACTTGAACAAAATCAGAAACAAATGGGACAAAATCTTCAAAGGTTAGACACAATGGAACAAAATCTTCAAAAGTTAGACACAATGGAACAAAATCAGAGATAAACACAGCAACAGCTTCAAAAGTTAGATTCAATGGAACAAACGCTTGAACAAACACGTGAAGGTTTAATTGCTGAGTTACTTAAAATCGAATCGAAATGTCAAAAAGTCTGTAATGACGTAAGAACACAAATTTGTGAGCATTTTCAAACTATTTTTTCGCGTCATGAAAATTCATTACAGAATCACGAAGCAGCCATAAAAGAACTACAAACTATTGTTCATGAAAATCACGACACCTTGAAAGCTAAAATTGATTCAGTTGCATCTACCGATTCGGTTATGCAACTTGCAAAAACTCAGGAAAACTTAAAGGACACAGTAGAAACGATTTGAACACAAATGGACACTCTGAAACTCGGTTCAGAAAAACATACTGAGGAAATCAGTTCATTATCAGAGAAAGTAGTCGAACTTTTGGATCAGCTAAATAATTTATCTATGAAGGTAGATGATAATCTGAATGACACAAGACCGGTAGTCTTTAATGATGCAGAAGAGTACGAACAAATTAGGAAATTCAAACAAAATCAGAATCAAATTAATACGCAACACCAAAGAGAAATCCGGGAAGTACAAAATGAGTTGACACAGGTAATACAAGAATTACATATTTCAGAGGACACTCGCGCTCCAATACGGAGAGAGGGACATAGAAATACGGAACAGCCACAAAATAATAACACAGGGCACTTCGGAAATTATGAAAGAAATTGGCAAGGTACACCGAATTTTGAGATGAAACCGCCGAAAAGAAATAACAATGACCGATATGCAACTTGCCGACATGATGATTTTGACTATAAGCTGTTTATTACTACACGTAAATTCAAAACATTTAAGAATTCCGGCAACGGCATTCATCCACAAGCATGGCTTCATCAATTCTTTCATTGTTTTCCTCCCAACTGGTTATTAGAGCACAGATTAGAATTTATGTGTGGCTATTTAGAGAATGAACCAGCTGTAAGAATGCGATCGGTCATTCACGATTGTCACAGTGAAGGAGAATTTGATCATGCCTTCCTCTCAACATACTGGTCTCAAGCCACACAAGACCGTGTAAAACATAGCATCATAATGATGAAACATTTCGAACAATCTGAATTTTCCAGTCTTGTGAAATGTTTTGAAGACATGTTGCACAAGAATCAGTACCTGTCAAACCCATAAGGCCCCTCAGAACTCATCCGCATTTGCTTAATCAAATTGCCTGAACATTTACGACATATTATTTTGGCAGGACGTTGCAAAGACGACATTGAAGTTTTTCAGGGACTCTTACAAGAATTGGAAATGATCACTGACAATCGCGGGACGCGAAAAAAGGAACACAACAATTACAGGTCACATCCATCACAATTCCACGATGAAAGAAATAATAACTGGACACGACAAGGCTATTCTTACAACGTAAATCGTGACCAAAACAGACACCACCCATATGACAACCGTTGGCAGAGTAGTAATAATTACAGGGAAAGTTCACCTCTCCACAGTAATGACTATCACAGAGACAATCAGAGAAACAGACAATATGGGAACCAAAATAATTATTATCAAGGGAGACAAAATAACTTCAGACGCAACGGCCCAGTGCGCATTTACGATTCAGGGAGAAATTCTCCACCACGTGACCGACAAGAAAGAAACTATGGAACCTACCGACATGACGACAGACGATATGATAGTAGCGACAGACCTGAATTGCATCAGAACTGGCGGGATTCAAACAGGGCAGGGCCCTCTCGACCAGGTGAATTTGTGGAAGTTAGGTCTCCAAATCCCAATAACGGTGCACGCCAACAAGGAGACAATAGGCAATGACTCACACCGCTGGCAGCCACAAAAGCTGACGATGTAGCTGCCATGACTAGTAATTACGTAAAAATGGAAGACATTAGGGACATCTTACTCCAGGAACACGACGTAAAACATAACAACATTGCATATCCTGTGATTCACATTACAGTAAATGACGTAAAAGTTATGGCAGTACTTGACTCTGGCAGTCCCATTTCGGTAATTAGTGAAACAGCCTTTAGCAAATGCAACAAATCGAACGATTGCCCCACACTTCCGTTACGTAAGATTAAATTACAAGGTGCAATCGTTGGAAAAAGTGTAGATGTACGCCAACAAGCCAACTTAGAATTCTTTTGTCAAAGCCACAGCTTCTCTATGAACTTTCTTATTGTTCCATTATTGTCAACGGAAATTATGTTGGGAGTAGACTTTTTGAATGAATACAAAGCAATCTTAAAAATTCACAGTGCTGAAATAAGTTTAGAGAAAGAAGGTAAGTCAATAGCTTTGAAATTTGAAGATTTGCTCTCAAACCATGACGAGGAAATTAATCAGCTTTACCTTCTGTTAGACAACAGTTCGGAATTTTCGACGGAACTAGACACTAACAATCACTCTGCAAGTACTGACAGGGATGATATCGATGGCATATTTGATACTAATGAGTTAATTCAGAATAAAATTCAAACAATTGAGAACTGTAATGACACTGATAGGCAGGACCTTTTTGAGAGTTTACAAGCACATTCCACAGTTTTTACTCACAAAACAGGAACAATCAAGGGATTTCAATACCAATTTCGTGTTCGTGAGCATACTAAATTTTGTGTTAGACCATACGTAATTCCGGCACATTATAGGGACCGTGTTAGAACAGAAATACAATCTATGGTTGACGAGGGCATTATTGAGTCTGCAGTTAGCGCATACAACAATCCATTACATGTTGTTGAGAAGAAAAATGGATCGATCAGGCTTGTCTTAGATTCGAGACAAATCAATACTATCATCATTCCTGAAACAGACAGGCCGCAAAGGTTGGAAGAACTTCTTCAAAATTTTAATGGTGTGAAAGTGTTGTCTTCTATTGATCTCAGATCCAGCTTTAATCAGATCGAACTTCATCCAGAATGTAGAAAATATACAGCTTTTCTTTGTTTCGGCGTTTGTTATCAGTTTCAGAAACTTTCTTTTGGTTTGAACATTTCTTCGGCAGCATTCATTCGCGGATTAAATTCCATATTACCTGATTTCTTAAAACGTCACATCACCTTATATGTGGATGATATTCTAATAGCAGAAGTCTCATGGGAACAACATAATCGCATCCTCAACAGTTTGTTACGTATTTCTGAAGAATCTGGAATTACAGTTAACTTGGAAAAGTCTGAATTCGGTAGGTCAAAGGTGAGGTTTTTGGGACATATTATTTCTTCTGAAGGCGTTCAGCCGGATCCTGAAAAGTTAGAAGCAATCAGAGCCATTCCAGTTCCATCCACAAAAGGACAAGTCCACAGTTTTCTAGGTCTCGTAAAATTTTACCGTCGGTTTCTGAATATGCAAATTCTAGTTACACCAAAACTTTGTTCTCTCACTGGAAAAAATACTATTTGGAACTGGGACGAACAAGCACAGTTGGAATTCAATTCTTTGAAAGAACCGCTACTTAACGCGCCAATACTAGCTCATCCAGATGTGTCACAAGATTTCTGCCTTAGCACGGATTCTTCTAAAGTCGGTCTTGGTGCCCATTTATTTCAAGAAGCCATAGAAAATGACACTACTGTTCAGAAAACCATTGCTTTTGCTAGCCGAGTGCTAACAAACACTGAAAAAAAAATTATTCCGTTACTGAATTAGAAGTTTTAGCTATCGTTTGGGCATTTAAAAAATTCCGTTTCTTTCTTTCTGGTAAGCACGTAAAAGTATACAGTGATCATCGTGCATTACAATTTCTTATGTCTTCAAAATTAAATCATGACAGGTTAAAACGTTGGGCATTGTTTCTGCAAGAATTTCACTTCACAATAGTCAACATTCCCGGCAAGGAGAACATTGTTGCGGAAGCACTGTCACGCGCACCGGCTGGGCTTGAGAAAAGTAACACAGAAGGCAACCTCGAGAAAAATTTCAGTATTCCTTACATTCAGAAAGTCGCCTTTGAAAACTTCATCACCACATCTTTAAAGGACATTGCTCATGAACAAGATAAAGATCCGATTTGGAAAGACATCAAAAGTAAATGGCATGAAAAGACACACACACAGATTCGGCATTATTATCTGGTTAGAAACAACATACTCTTCAAACGCTGCACTGTTGATGACAAGCTATGGGTACTTTGCATTCCAGACGATTTTGTTAATAAGCTCATTTGGTACATTCATTTCAGCTACGCACATTTTGGTCCACGAAAATGTTATCATATTCTTCGGACGACTTGTTATTTTAACAATATGGAAAAGAGAATTCGAAGAGTCTTGTCTATTTGTAAACTTTGTCAAAAGGCTAAACCATCTACTGTCTCACATCGTGCTCCGTTGTTTCCTATCATTCCTTCTAAATTAAAAGAATTTGCTGCTGTGGATCTCTTGGGACCCCTTGTCAGAACATCTAATGGATTTTCGTATGTTCTAGTCGCTGTTGAACTTACTTCAAAATTTGTTTCTTTCATACCGTTACGTAAAGCCGCTGGAAGGTCTGTATCCAACACCTTTGTTAAAAATTTCTTACGTGAAGTTGGACACGTCAATAAAGTCATTTCAGATAACGGACCGCAATTGAGGTCTGCTGTTTGGTCACGCATGCTTCGGAATCATAAAATCAAACCTGTTTTTATTTCATTGTACTCACCACATTGTAACCCGTCTGAACGGATTATGAAAGAAATCAATAAGCTTTGCAGACTTTATTGTCACAGAAAGCATCAGCATTGGGACAGATATTTACACTTGATTCAAAACGTGCTGAATGAAATGCCTCATGACTCCACTGCTTTACCACCTAGTCTTGTACTGAAGAATGAAGAACCACCGAACAGAATCAGAGTGCTTGTACCTTTCCCGAATACACGTAAACTTCGACACAAAGACATAATTGATTTGGTTAAAAAAAATATAAAATCTGCAGCAGACAAAAGGAGAAAACTACACGGTAAAGCAAATGCATAGAAATTATATATTGGTCAGAAAGTTCTCATTAAAGCTCATTCATTGTCACATAAGAACAAACACTTGAGTCACAAATTCTTTCTGATTTACAATGGACCTTACAGAATCCGATGTATACCACATGATAATTGCGTTGAAGTTGAAACTCTGCGTACTAGGAAGAGTAAAGGATTGCACCACATTTCACATGTAAAACCGTTTATTGAAAGATAACCTGCTTTTTAACTTAGTCTTTGCCATAAAATTTTTCGCTTCACGCTACTAGTGCAATCTGTCACACTGAGAAACCGTTAACATGCAACACTGTTTTGAAGTTAACTATCCAGTCTAGAACTAGGGACCATATTTAGACAGTATTTACGAGTGCATTGTTATAGTGAACAGACGACACAGTGTTATTGTGTGTGTACATTCTTGCTTGTTAGTTGCACGATTACGTAACGACTATAAGGCTCACATACTTAGAACATATACCGGCACTGCTAATGAGATTTTAATGCAACATTTTGGTTTACTTGAAAATACATTCTGGATTTAAAGTATTTTCTGAGAGATACCAGATGACACAGTGGTTAGTTTATTTGACAGCTACACGATTATATCATGACGCTACTAATGAGTGACACAATTTATATTATTGCCATTGCACTGTATCTGTTTTATATCTGCACAGTTTTTCTGTATTATTCTGGAAAGTAAAACATGTTTTAGTAGTAACTTTTGTGGTATAGCTACAATGAGACAGCCATTTTCGTAGCACAACAATACGTTACAGCACAGTACTTTCTTCATCACGGCAATACGCGTAATAACTAAGAACTCTATACGCAAAGCATTTCACTTTTGTTTATGAGGAGGTGAGTACATTGACTTCAGCAGAATTTTGCTTACAGAGGACGATAACTACGACACTTCCACAGAATTATCTTACAGCAAGATGCACATTTAGCGCTACAGGACACGCATTTGAGTGATTAATTTTGTACTTAAAACATTTATTTTTAAAGATTTTTGAATTACAATGATACGAAGGTTTTCCGTGATACATTTCATTTCATTGCTGTAATCTGTAACACCTGAGGGTATAATTACATTAATCCTCAAGGGGGTACACGCTTACTTTGTGTACCATGTGTTTGGCAAGCACAAGGAGCCCTAGCTAATATGGTATTTGCTTATACAACTTTACACATCGGTACCATATTTCTGTAACACAGAATTACACAGTTATCTCATCATTTAACTGAGAGAGACGAACTTTTTTTACTACATCAGTGACATATGTTAACGTAATTACACAGCTGGATAACTTCACACTTATGAAATTGTATTTTGTCTGTACTTTGTGAACTGTTCATATGTTTTTTGGAACCATTGTGGTACTATGAGAGCTTTGAATGACGAATTTGGTATGGGATCATGATTTTTAAAGTACATTTGAGCTAGATGACACTACTGAAATGAGCAGAGAATTTTTTGTAGGTTTTGAAATTATTGCAGAAAGCTACGACGTTTTTGAGATTTGGATGAGTTTTTATGATGTTATTATTACGATGACAATGTGTATTATGCTGTTGCGGTATGTTTATGATCAATAAGCTGATGCTATATGAGGAATGTGATTACGTGTCTATATGTATATGAATAATGAATAGAAGTTAGGGACTCTGGTTTGTGAAAAAGGATGTTGGAAACCAAGAATCGTACTTTAAGAGTTATAACTTGTGTGTCCATGCGTGAATGTATCACAACACTGCTATTCATAAGATATAGTTTCTACGCATTTCTACTGTAATTTTTCCATCTGTGAATTTTTTTTATATGAGACTGTCACTGTAGCGCAAACTGTTGTCGATATTTCGGTAAGAAAGCTAAGTGACCTTGACGTAATGTGTTGTGAGCGGCCAGCTGTGCCAGCCGCCTGAAAAAAGAAAGCCATTAAGTAGAAAAAAAAAGAGGCCATTATCCTCGCTATTGACATTTCTTTAATACGATACGCTTAAACGTGAGAACATATGATTACACTGTGGAGCTCTTAATTTATGATATTTACTAAAATGCCTAATGAATGATGAGAAACATTTTACGTCTATTGCCTTTCTAGTTGAGAGATTGCTCATTTTGTTTAATATCTAGTTTCTAGCTGCACTGCAGCATTGGTTAAAATAAAATTTAATAGATGTACTAATATAGTTATTTTATGCCTACAGATCGAGTAAATAATAATTTTATGATCTACTTCCAAAAAAACGAGGGAGCACAAAAAGACATTTCCACTTCACAGGAATGGCATACATAATTTTTGCCAACGATTTGATAACTTTTTGCAGAGTAAATTTTTGTGATGCATCACTCTAGTGTTAAGATGTGACATAGGTATTAGACATGGCCATCTTTACTGTACTATTTTTTCTGCTTGTGGGTTTGTCGTGTATAGGTATAAGTTATTGCATTTTCTGCTGCTGTTTGCCAGGCATAGTTCTACTGAATATTACATTGTATTAAGCTAGTTTTACTACTGATTTATTTTTCTTGTTGCTGCTCATTGCCTCGTATTAGTTTTATTTGCTTTGCTAATTTCTATAATGCTGCTTGCTTTGCCAATTTGCATTTTTTGTCATTGCTGTTTGTGTTAATTGTTTTGTGCTGTTGCATTGCCTCGTCCCTTAGTTTATGCATCTGAGCTCAGTAGATTTAAGTTAGCTTAAGATGGGGTAGGCTATATAAGAGAACGAGTGGTGATGAACTGGAAGAAATGCATTGAGAAGCTATAAGAAAATGGTTTGGCCAAAAAAGTATTTTGAAAGAGGATATGAACAAAAAAGTAGGGTTTAGGGGCAACAGGTTTAGGTAGGATTTTCTTGGAAATAAATTATGAGGTAAGGTAATGGAAAATAAATAATGAGCTAAGAAATATGTGAACATATAAATACAGAAAGCATGCTTGGATAGGATTTTTTTGGTAGAAACAAATGTTCAAATAAGAGGAAAGATCTATGGAATGAAGTTTTGGGTTGGACTGCAGTACCAAATGTTACCCTGAAAACGAACCCTGTCTTTCCTTTTGTATTATTCCGCTATGTGTTTATGTATCCTTGTATATTTGTCTTTTTCCTGCCTTTATGTGTTTAGCTAATAAGATTTATGTTGTAGATTTTTTTCAAATACTATGTTATTTTCTTTGTAAAGATGTTTAGACATTATTTATTCTGTTCTGTTTTAATGCTCATGTGTGAAATTAATGTTTTGAGAACTATTATCATTATTTTATATATTTACTTTTGTCATAATTCCTGTAACACTGATGTATCTGTTTATTTCTGTTCTTTTGTAAAGCATGTACTACTACAAAAGTTATCTGTATTGTTATGTTCTTTAATGATATATTTTGTACCTTTGTTAATGTATTCTCATGTTATAAAATTGTAATTGACACCAGTTCATCAAATTAAGTAAGTTGTAAGCATTCATTTCACTGCACATATTTCTGATGGTCATAGTATATGCAGAATATGTGAGAAGTTGGGACTGTTAGTGCTTGCACGTGTGTTAATAATTCAGCAAGGGACTGGTTAACATCATTGCTGGTTCTAAGGACATTTCAAAAAAAAATTTTTGTGATTGCACAAGTGGTGGTTCATGGACTTGCTATATTGTCCGCAAGACTCTTCGATGGTGATTGTGCACCTGCACAGTTGCAACAGATGGCTGCTGGCCATCTCTACGAGGACTACGGTGGGCCTGCATCTTTGATGGCCCATCAATACCATTATTTCTACAAGGACTACAGTGGGTCTGCATCTTTGATGGCCCACCAATACCATTATTTCTATAAGGACTACAGTGGGTCTGCATCTTTGATGGCCCACCAATACCATTATTTCTATAAGGACTACAGTGAGTCTGCATCTTTGATGGCCCACCAATACCATTATTTCTACAAGGACTGCAGTGGGTCTGCATCTCTGGTGGCCCACCAATAACATAATCTATACCGATACTACAGTAGGTCTACTCTGTGATGACCCACCTACCAATATTCTTCAAAACTTCGACTAACTCTGCTGTGGGTTTGCTCTGCTGTGGCCCATTACCTGTCTGCATGTCAAGAGTCAGCACTGTCTTTCCGTTGGAAGGACAACACTACTTCTTCAAGACTGCATGGAAATCCACTACTTTCGTGTGCATATTCTTTTACTGCTCAGACTTTGAGAAAAACACTGCAATTTTACTGTGATGAATGATCAGGACTGTCTTTATGGACTGTGAGAAAATCTTTGCTTTTGACCAACAGTGTATCAATAAGTGTGTGCATTGGATATCTTTGTTATTGTAATTATGAAAATTTTTTAAAAATCTGTATTGGCTACGGCCCAAAATAATTTGTAAAATTTTCCGTGGGGAGCATGGGGGCTATGTAAGTAGGCTGTTTAGGTTTTTTTTATTGATAACGCCACGTAGTGCTCTGTATGAAAATCACTGGCTGTGCTGTGTGCAGTCTGTGGCTGGTTTGCATTGTTGTTGGGTATTGTAGTGTTGGGCAGTTAGATGTGAACAGTCAGCATGTAGCGTTGCGCAGTTGGAGGTGAGCCGCCAGCAGTGGTGGATGTGGGGAGAGAGATGGCGGAATTTTGAGAGTGGACGATCTGGATGTGTGTCCATCAGAAAGAGTAAATTTGTAATATTGCATATCATATATACATATTTTTACATATATATATATATATATATATATATATATATATATATATATATATATATATAATGCCTTTTGAACACTATTAAGGTAAATACATTGTTTGTTCTCTATCAAAATCTTTCATTTGCTAACTATGCCTATCAGTAGTTAGTGCCTTCAGTAGTTTGAATCTTTTATTTAGTTGACAGTAGTGGCGCTCGCTGTATTGCAGTAGTTTGAGTAATGAAGATTTTTGTGAGGTAAGTGATTCATGAAAGGTATAAGTTATTGTTAGTCAGGGCCATTCTTTTGTAGGGATTATTAAAAGTCAGATTGCGTTGCGCTAAAAGTACTGTGTGTTAGTTTAAGCACAGTAATGCATAATTTTTCTAAGGGGACGTTTCAACTTCATTTAGAGCAGCTTTTCGTGAAAATTTTCAATTTTTCCTCTGCTTATTAATTAAGTTTTCGTTAATTACCCTGATTACTTCCAAGCAGTTAAATATTTTCATTCCAAACTAGACCTCATGCTGGTCACTTTGATACCCAGTTTACCTGTTTCTCTACCTTTGTTTCGCTATGAAAATTTGGACAAAACCTCATGGTGTAAGTTATAGGGAGTCTTGTTTTCGTCTCTGCTCACGAGTTTACAAAAACGTATCGAGTGTTAATCATATGATAGAGTATTCCTTTCTGCGTCCTGTCATTTCCAAAATCCGTCGTTTCGATATATTGAACCTTTTATGAGATACGACAATTTTTGCGACCACTTGATTCCCGAAGCGCAGGAATGGTTCGGACGCACCGCGAGCGACCCGTCCGCGGATATAACAACGAATATCTCAAGAATGAAAAGAGATATCATTCCGGTCTCAACTTTAAATACAATTTAGATATATTGGTTACAATTCATACCCAATAATGTATGGCCTTAAATGAACTATAAGGAAAGTCTACACAATGTGATTTTACCTCTGCAAATTTTTAAAAATTTCGTGCGGCCATGTACTCAATTTCGTGCAGCACGGTAAATATGACGAATAACGAAAATTATTTCAGACCTTTAACGTTTAAAGATGTCAAGCTATAGGTTGCAGAAGAATCAAAGTTTTTTCACCGAATAGTTTTCTTAAGATCGGAAGTTAAGTAATTCATAGCTGCTGTCACGTCCACTCCACTGCTTTCCCAAGAAGACACGTGACTGTCGCTCTTTGTCGCGCGTGCTGCAGCGACAAGATTCAAACATGTTTGAATTCAAACGGTCCCAGTTGCAGCGGGAGACAGGCAGCGACACAGATGTCGCTCACCAAGGAAACTTCCGTAACTACACCTGTGGTTGTGTTTTGTCGCCTGAAGCTGTCGCGCGCTATCGTTCGCTTCTGTCGCTCACGTAGGACACGGCCTAGTAGTGTTGTCTGAAAAAAATCGCATTGCCAATTGCCAGTTGCTTGAGAGTTGAGTCAAAAACCACAAAAGAGACCATGCTTAGAGCAGCTGATAAATTAATGTCTTCCTTTATGATGTGAGGTTTCTAGCTCTTTGGTACACCGTAGTCAACTTAGTGCATTTCCGTCTATTACTGACTATTTGAAATACCATGTTTTTTAATTACATTCAATGACTTGTTCATGGTGACTGAGGAATACAAGACAAACAGCAATTACAAACGATGAAAATTCGACAAAACTAATCTCCAAACTGACTGTTACGAAAAAAAACCAACTGAGACACATAATATGATTCGACTGCCATCTACAATGCTGCCTTAGTGACGACACTTACTTGCTGGCTTACTAATTATCACTACTAGAGCACACGTTGTTCCTACACTCAGAAAGCAAACAAACGAAAATCCCTGCTCTATTTCATTTTACACTTCATTTTACATATATTTATATTATTGTCACTTTATTTTATCCATATTTTCATGCAGTTTTAGTGATAATTTTCTTCCAAGGCCTGTGGTTACGCGTCCTTTTTCATATTCGTAGAGGAATCTCATTCTCACTAGAGACAGCTGTCACCACTGCTTCCCGCCCCCCCCCCCCCCCTCCGCCCCTCCGCGGGTTCCAATGGCTTGAAGTAAAAACTAATAGAGGATACACATACCAAAACCTTCAAAACTTCCCAAGGAGGCTCCTACACACACACACACACACACACACACACACACACACACGAGCGCGCGCGCACACACCCGCGAGAGCGCGCGGGAGCGAACGCGCGCGCAGTCTCTTACGTCCATCAAAGACGAAATCTACAAACGTATCCTTAGGCTCAAAACCACCATCTTGGGGAAATGGCATCACTGTAGAGTTACTGAAGCACATATTGACAAACACACTTGAGGAACTTACACAAATCATGAGACATATTTCGCACACAGAAAAATAGCCTGAAGATTGGAAGTACGCACACATCCACACACTCCACAAGAAAAGTGACAGGCCAGATGTAAATAATTACAGTAGATCCATCTCCTTCAAGTCACATGCAAGGTATTCAAGACCAGCGAATACCAAGCGAGTTCTCTACAAGACTTACAAGCAAGATTATGGCAAACTTTGGCAGATTAAAGGCTATACCATGGATCAGACAAGTTGAAAAGGGCCTCCAGATAGAAGCAGTGGACGTATCGATAGGAATCTGTTCAGTCAAAAGATAAACTGTTAAGCAGAACGAAGTTTTTTTACAAGTGAACAGATGACAGAAACATAGCCTACATGGAGAGAGAGAGAGCCATATGTAGGATCAGGAAAATGAATCTAAAAGCATTGCATGATCCAACAGGGGCCACATGCAAAGAATAATTATACAGAACAGATATTATTTGTTAATTATAAATTAGTAACAGTGCATACATTACTAACTAGCAATAGAAGAAAAAGGGCTTAATTAAGAGTCTAGAAAATATCCGTTTCAAGAGTTACGTTGTGCTATAATTTCATTTTTTTATTTCTTTGTTTTAAGCGCAGAAAATTCATTGATTAAGTCACTGAATTCAAATGTAATAGCTGCGTCGTATCGTATGGACAAGATGTTAGAGTTAACACTCTTCTCTCACCCAGGATGCTACAGCCCCTGGCAAAGCTATTTCGACGGTTGTATAAGCATCTCTTAATGCATACTTTGAAAAACCTTCAAAATATCCAAATAAGAATAAATTTCAGTGCTCTTCATCTGCTCTTTCACCTAGAACTTTAATGCAGCTATTGCTTTAACTAGCTACACTGCATTAGTATCACTGCTATATTTGGCGCAAATAGCAGTTGCACATTTAAGCCTTTTCGTGGTAGAAAATTAAAGTCAGATGAAATATTTGGATATTTGTGAAATCTATTTTCCATTGCGCTCATTATTTTGTTAAATACTTTAAAGCACTCTAGCTCAACAGTCCTTAGTCGGCAAGAATCGGATGTCTACAGTCAAATAGCATCATCTCGCCAGCGTTTGAGATACTACAATACCATAGCGAAGTTGCTGCAACATCTCTGTTAAGTAGCCGTTTCTTCATCATACTGCTAAGGACGAAATGATACTGTAGTTGACAGTGTGACAATAGCGTGCATTTACAGTCTCCGGTCGAGGGAAAGGCTTCTTCTCGTAGGCAAAAGATAGGATAACGAGTAGTAGAAGAACTCACATATTCCTCCCGGAAAATTTTTAAACCGCATTTTTTTAACTGGTCATATTTTGCGCCCCCCTCTGTGCCTCCGCCCTCGGTGGAGGCCTATCCTGTGATGCCCTCGACACGGCTGTGGTGGCAGTTACGTGACAAATTACACATTGGGTGCTGAATTATTCTGTAGTGATGTTTATGTTTCATATTTATATTGTCGAGTAACAGAATTTATTCATATCATCTTAGTGGGAATGTCATCTCGTGGAAAATCGAGAAAATCGAATGAAGGTTGAAGGGCATAGGTTGCACTATTCGAATGAAGGTTATGATGTTGCCATAGGTGCCATTACAAAAAATGGATTTGCGATTTCTCCAGTGAAGGGCAGGCGTACGATTAAGCAGTGAGTCTGGGATGAATATCTACACCGGCGGCGATGAATGTATTACCAAATACAACTAATTCAAAGTCACCTAAAGTACCTAGTAAATTAATTACTAATATATTGATTTTTCATCAGAATTTGCTTGTTGTTTCGGTGGAGTTATTGTTTAACATGTAGTTGTAATCTATGTATTACTAATTTAGAGGTGAATACTACTGATCATTCGTTAGTTACTACCAACCTCAATGTTACTTGCAGGAAGGGAATAACAATGTCTTAAACTCACTGCGACACTCTCGCATACTAACAGAATATCATATGGCATCACCAACTGTGGTTCACCTGAAAATGTTGCTACCAGGAACGTAACACCCAGCCAGGTGGAACGATTTTATCACTGGAAGGCATGAAACGCTGCATAATGCTCTTGCCAGCAGCATCCTTCAGTCTCTTCCGTTCTGAATAGTTCTGGTGGACAAAACCTACGACTGTCGATTTGAGTCCCAGACAAAGCAATAGACGATAATGTGGAAGCTTCTGTCGTCATCAGTAACAGAGCATTTCGAACATAAGTCTATGCTGGAAGATGGACTTGATTCTCTAATAATGTGTTAATACAGACAGGTCCTGTTAGTGATGGCAATGATATACCGAAACATCAGTATTCCGTAGAAATAATATAAAAATTTATGAACTAATGTTATATTGGCGATGTATCGACAGTATGGTTACAATTCCCCGATATATCAGACTTTCATAATTATGTTTTCTATATACACTCCTGGAAATGGAAAAAAGAACACATTGACACCGGTGTGTCAGACCCACCATACTTGCTCCGGACACTGCGAGAGGGCTGTACAAGCAATGATCACACGCACGGCACAGCGGACACACCAGAAACCGCGGTGTTGACCGTCGAATGGCGCTAGCTGCGCAGCATTTGGGCACCGCCGCCGTCAGTGTCAGCCAGTTTGCCGTGGCATACGAAGCTCCATCGCAGTCTTTAACACTGGTAGCATGCCGCGACAGTGTGGACGTGAACCGTATGTGCAGTTGACGGACTTTGAGCGAGGGCGTATAGTGGGCATGCGGGAGGCCGGGTGGACGTACCGCCGAATTGCTCAACACGTGGGGCGTGAGGCCTCCACAGTACATCGATGTTGTCGCCAGTGGTCGGCGGAAAGTGCACGTGCCCGTCGACCTGGGACCGGACCGCAGCGACGCACGGATGCACGCCAAGACCGTAGGATCCTACGCAGTGCCGTAGGGGACCGCACCGCCACTTCCCAGCAAATTAGGGACACTGTTGCTCCTGGGGTATCGGCGAGGACCATTCGCAACCGTCTCCATGAAGCTGGGCTACGGTCCCGCACACCGTTATTCCGTCTTCCGCTCACGCCCCAACATCGTGCAGCCCGCCTCCAGTGGTGTCGCGACAGGCGTGAATGGAGGGACGAATGGAGACGTGTCGTCTTCAGCGATGAGAGTCGCTTCTGCCTTGGTGCCAATGATGGTCGTATGCGTGTTTGGCGCCGTGCAGGTGAGCGCCACAATCAGGACTGCATACGACCGAGGCACACAGGGCCAACACCCGGCATCATGGTGTGGGGAGCGATCTCCTACACTGGCCGTACACCACTGGTGATCGTCGAGGGGACACTGAATAGTGCACGGTACATCCAAACCGTCATCGAACCCATCGTTCTACCATTCCTAGACCGGCAAGGGAACTTGCTGTTCCAACAGGACAATGCACGTCCGCATGTATCCCGTGCCACCCAACGTGCTCTAGAAGGTGTAAGTCAACTACCCTGGCCAGCAAGATCTCCGGATCTGTCCCCCATTGAGCATGTTTGGGACTGGATGAAGCGTCGTCTCACGCGGTCTGCACGTCCAGCACGAACGCTGGTCCAACTGAGGCGCCAGGTGGAAATGGCATGGCAAGCCGTTCCACAGGACTACATCCAGCATCTCTACGATCGTCTCCATGGGAGAATAGCAGCCTGCATTGCTGCGCAAGGTGGATATACACTGTACTAGTGCCGACATTGTGCATGCTCTGTTGCCTGTGTCTATGTGCTTGTGGTTCTGTCAGTGTGATCATGTGACGTATCTGACCCCAGGAATGTGTCAATAAAGTTTCCCCTTCCTGGGACAATGAATTCACGGTGTTCTTATTTCAATTTCCAGGAGTGTAGTTTTACTAGATACTGGATGCAAGCAACCGCTTAGTTAACGTTCTGTGTGACTGAAGACTTCGAATCGGTGATTCCCCTACTTGTCTGACGCCAGTCATGCGTCCCCAACTATTTACTTCGTCCCTTCAAGTAAGTGCATATGGTATGGTGTGAGTGTGAATTATTGGCTTGCAGTTGATGAAATGATACATTTCATATTTGTTGATTTTTTCCTGAATGTGGTGTGAGTTACTAAACGATGCTTTTAAAAGCGATACGTGCAGTCACTTCCCAAAAGAACGGTAGAACTGGTGTTATGTGCAGAATATTTGCGATGACAATTTGACATATTACCGAATACTTCAGGCATAAAGACACGCTTGCAGCTTCACACATTAAAAGAAAAAGCAATTCATGTAAATTGTAAATCAAGAGCAACCACATCAGGTGTGACCGACATCTGTTAAATAGTGACCAGCATTATGCCATCGTAAGACGCTGGTTCTACATCTACACCTATCCTGCCGTCAGAGTCGATAAGTTCAAATGCCGAAAATTGGAGAAATTCGAATATTTCTGCTGCTCCCTCATCGTCTCACCCGAGTATATCAAACGACTAATCACCAAATGCCTGATTTCTTGTTTAGTAATGATGCCTATCTTGGTGAGAGTTTGTTAATAGTCATTTGTATAAGCATTCCTCTTCTCCCAAATCAATTTCTTAAGGTCATCACACAGCTATTGAAGCGTCTTTATTTGTTGACACTATTACTTTTTATGGCCAACACTTCCAGAACAGTTTTACAAAATTTGTTTATGATTCTTATATTCTTTTTCAGTATTGTTTCCTTCGGAAATCGTGTTTAATTCGCATTTTAATCTTCGTCGCAGTTGCTTTGTAGGCTTTTACCAGAAATATTTACCCTTAGACAATGTGTCTAATAGTGTATTTTAAATACGACAGTATGCCATCTTAAGCACTGTATAACATTAAAACACTTGATAACGGCACTTTAAAGCCCAAATCATGATCGTGTAAATGTAACACTGCAAATAAAAAACAGTCTAATGGCGGTACTGACTTTAAAGAAATATATTATGACTGTGGCCCCACATTATGAAAACATTATCGAAGGGGATAACATTAACCACTAGTAACTGTCAGGTGATATTGTAATGCACTGAGGGAGATCGCGCAATGGTTGCCTTCTGGAACAGGCACGTTGACGCCCAACCGACTGTCATGTTTTAGGTTTCACGTCGTTGCCTCCAATGAAACCAAGCAAATGTGGGGGATAGCTCCTCACAATTCACTGTTCTTTCTTCTAAATCGTCGATATCCGTCTCCGTCATGCACGATGTCGATGGGACACTAACTAACAAAGCCGGTCGAGGTTGGCCGAGTGGTTCTAGGCGCTACAGTCTGGAACCGCGCGACCGCTACGGTCGCAGGTTCGAATCCTGCCTCGGGCATGGATGTGTGCGATGTCCTTAGGTCAGTTAGGTTTAAGTAGTTCTAAGTTCTAGAGGACTGATGACCTCAGAAGTTAAGTCCCATAGGGCTCAGAGCCATTTGAACCATTTTTGAACTAACAAACTTTTAACTTTCCTATTACGTCAAAGTGGGACTCCAATTAGAGGCCTCCTTTAACGTGTAACGTCTTTCTAATTTGTGTAATGGTACAGTCTAAGAAAAAAAAAGACGCGCCAAAAATGAATTATTGAAATGGAACGGAATTCGGCAGATGTGATGTGCATGATTTTAGTTTTAGGAGAATTGGATAATTTACTCAAGAGAAAGAGCTTCACAAATTGAGCAAGTCAATAACGCGTTGGTCCACTTCTTGTCCTTATGCAAGTAGTTATCCAGTTTGTCGTTGATCGACAGAGTTGTTGGATGTCCTCCTGAGGGATATAGTGCCAAATACTGTCCAACTCGCGCGTTAGGTCGTCAAAAATCCCGAGATGCTTGGTGAGCCGTGCCCATAATGCTCCAAACGTTCGCAACTGGGGAGAGATCCAGCAACGTTGTTAGCCAACGTACGGTTTCATAAACTTGAAGACTAGCAGCAGAAACTCTCGCCATCTGCGGGCGGGCAGTTTCTTGCTAAAACGTAAGCCTAGCAATGAAGGGTAATAAAGTGGGGCGTAGAATATCGTCGACGTACCGCCGTGCTGTAAGGGTACCGCGGATGACAACCAACGTGGTCCTTCTACGAAAATAAATTGCACTCCAGACCATCACGCCTGGTTCTCGGGCCGTATGACGGACGACAGTCAGGTTGGTATCCCACAACTGTCCGAGGCGTCTCCAGACGCGTCTTCAAATCCCATTGACTGGAGTAGAGTCGTCTTCAGTGATGAGTCCCGCTTCGACCTGAGATCTGATGACCACCTGAGACGTGTTTGGAGATACCCTGGACAGCTGTGGGATACGAACCTGACAGTCACCCACCATACAGCCCAGCGACCAGGTGTGATAATCTAGGTGCAATTTCCTTTCATAGGAGGACCGCTTTGGTTGCCATTCGTGGCACCCTTACAACACAGCAGCACATCAACGATATTTTAGGATCCGTTTTGTTGCCCTTCATGGCAAACCATACTGGGCTTGCATTTCAGCAAGATAATGTCCGCCTGCACATGAGGAGAGTTTCTTACTGCTTGTCTTTGTGCTTGCAAAACCCTACCTTGGCCTGCAAGGTCGCCGGATCTCTTCCCAGTTGAGAACATTTGGAGTATTCTGGGCAGGGCTGTCCAACCATCTGGGGATCTTGGCGAGCTAACGCATTAATTGGACGGAATTTGGCATGATATCCCTCAGCAGGACATCCGAGAACTATACAAACAGGCGGCAGGAACCGGAAATCATTTTTCAGTTTTTATAAGGCTACACTCGGGATATCACTATCGACTACCTAATACATGCAAAGTGCCCCTCGTCAGAGGCCTTAGGCGCATGCTTGCCTGAATATCTTGCTTTCGTCGTGGGAATCCCTTCCGAGCACATTCGAAGATTCACCTGAATTAGCTTGTAAATTGTCAATGACTCAAGCTACAGGGGTACAAATAGTAATCGAACAAGAGTGCTTTCCTCCTCTTTGCTCAGGATAGGTGCTGGCCCATGGCATGTTTTGGTATATTTATTACTCAGTCGGAATTGTAACGTTGATCTGGGAATCCCGTACATTCTGTACGCTGCTTTGAATGAGATGCCTTTCTTTACTTCTTGGAGTGCTTTCTGAAGGTTTTCTTCACTATATGAATCTTTTCGCCTAGGACCCGTATTTCATTCAGTTTACTTCTATAATGAAGAAAGAGATGGAGAAAAATATTAAAATCAATGCCAATTATTGGTTAATAATTTTCCTCTTATTGGTACCTAATTTTCCAGTTAGTGGCACACAATTTTCTAGCTGTTGGCACTGTGCCATTTACTGGTTACAGTTGTCATTTCAAGGTGCTTTTTTTACAGATGCATTTATTTCCCATTCTTATCAAGATTAAAATGACTTACACTCTGAAAGTGAATCAATGCAACATGCCAGTTGTTGGTACCTGATGTCAATTATTAGAATTGCAGGCTTTGCAAAATCCAGTTATTGGCACAGCTTAAACTTCTACACTTTTGAAAGTTGGAATGTTTGAATTTATTCCAGTAACTTCATATTGATTGTATTTTATAACCATGGTATCATAATTTTGAAATATGAGATGTCCACGCAATTACAGCACTTAATATACTGCAGTATTTCTAAAGTTACCTCTTAGAAAATCCTTTCTTGCACAGAGAACTTCGGAACAATCTGCTTGATGCCAGCTTCCCGCCAAACCAGTTCCCAGAAGGCGTTGAAACAAATGCAGCGCAACAAGCGAAAATAGAGATCTTCATCTGTTTCTGAAAAAGCACTACCAACTTAAAAATGTCCTTACTACACCATGTTTGTTTCTTAGCAGGGTGCCAATTATTGGAGGGGTGCCAATAATAGGGTCGATATTTGATACGTTGCCCGGTTTCTGAGTTAATTAATTAGCATTGAAGTTAGCCAATCAGGCCACTGCGAGCTCAAATTCAAGCGGTCCGCCAGAGAAGGTGTCGTCAAACCTGTACTTCGTTTGGTTTCCCAAAACCGAACAACACAGCGATAAAAAAATTGGACATGGGACGGTAGTAAGGGTCGGACCTGAGATAAAGTCTGAGCAGTCTCGTGTGCTGTCACTTAAGAGATGAGAACAACTGACACTAATTTTATGTGACAGGCCACTTGAATTTGCGCTTGCTAAGACCAGACTGGCTAACAAATGTTTCAAATGGCTCTGAGCACTATGGGACTTAACGTCTATGGTCATCAGTCCACTAGAACTTAGAACTACTTAAACCTAACTAACCTAAGGACATCACACAACACCCAGTCATCACGAGGCAGAGAAAATCCCTGGCCCCGCCGGGAATCGAACCCGGGAACCCGGGCGCGGGATGCGAGAATGCTACCGCGCGACCACGACTGGCTAACATCAGTGATAATTAACTCGGAAACGGCGAACGTATCGAATTTGTTGCTTAACATTTATTTCTCAGCACAACCTACCCTACAACACTCTTGCAAACTTTTCAGACTGTTTCTGGTCACCCTGTTTACGACCTAGTAGATAACGTCGGCAGCTCCATCAGCCTGATTATGCCATTGTATAGAGAGGAGTCACAATACTAGAAAATTGTTGTGAAATGCAGGAACATTTGCAAAATGGCTCTGAGCACTATGCGACTTAACATCTGAGGTTATCAGTCGCCTAGAACTTAGAACTAATTAAACCTAACTAACCTAAGGACATCACACACATCCATGCCTGAAGCAGGATTCGAACCTGCGACCGTAGCGGTCGCTCGGCTCCAGACTGTAGCGCCTAGAACCGCACGGCCACTCCGGCCGGCGAACTTTTGCGGAAGATCGACGCTTGGTTCCGGGATTTACATTTGATCCATAGCATAAACAAATGTAACTTAGTGCGACCAAATAGGCGGAAAGACCGGTTATCGAACTATTACACGATTGCAGAACAATCGCTGAAAACACTCACATGCATTAAATATCAGCGAGTAAGCGTACGAGTATAGAGCAATTTAGAATAGAACGACCACATAAAACTAATCTTAGGAATAGCAGTTGTCAGATTGAGATTCATTGCAAGAAACTTCGACAATTCTACCCAAGAAGGAAGTAGGTCATAAAACCCTCGTTCCAGTGATATTTGAATATTAATCCACACACTGGAATCCTTACCAGGTAGAGCTGATGGAGGAAATAGAGAAGTTCCAAAGAAGAGCAATGTGTTTCGTTCCGGATTCGTTTCGCCATGGATTTGTTTCGTCATGGGCTCGTTAGGATATGCTCACACAACTCCAATGAGAAACGTTATAAGAGAGACGTTGTACATCCCTGTGTGGTTGACAATTAAATCTTCGAGATTGTAAGTTCCCAGAAGAGTCAAAAAACCAAATTACACAATATGGGCGTATGAGGCCACGCGAAGCTACAAGAAGTACAAGGAATAAAAACAAGGGACGGAAAGAAAACGAGCTCTCGTGTTAATCGTATACTGTCTAAAATACAAAACTAAGTACGACTAACAAAATACAGCTCCTACATAAATCTCGCGGAAAGACCATGAAGGTCAAATTAGAGAAATTCTAGCTTCTAATAAGACTTACCAACAGTCATTCTTCCTACGCACGACTTGTTACTCCGGCCGGAGTGGCCGAGCGGTTCTAGACGCTTCAGTCTGGAACCGCGGGACCGCTACGGTCGTAGGTTCGAATCCTGCCTCGGGCATAGACGTGTGTGATGTCCGAAGCTTAGTTAGGTTTAAGTAATTCTAAGTTATAGGGGACTGTGACCTCAGAAGTTAAGTCCTATAGTGCTCAGAGCCATTTGAACCATTTTTGAACCACTTGTTACTCGAACGGAAAGGTGGGGGGGGGGGGGGAGGGAGAGGTTGGACGGGACAGTGGCAGACTCCCTCTGCCAAACACCGTAAGGTAGGCTGAAAAGTACAGATGTTGATGTGTAGTTGCTGCTCCACCAGTTTTCTGTACACTGGACTCTCCGAAGCGTACATTTCACTGCCAAGTTAACAGTTATTTATTGACTAATATTCTCCCACACAATCCAATTACATCTACAAAAATTATATAGAGCGAAAATTATTTATCGAGAAATTGTTCTAGCTTCCTGTGCTATGAAGGCCTCAGTTTCTCGTAAGTTTATATCTAAAATGACAAATTTCTTCCAATTTTGATGACGCCTTTCGCAAAACATTTCTGTATGCATTACTTTGCCTTTCCTGGCACTACGTCATGTTGTAGCATGCATTAAACGTAGGTGAGGTCTTCCATCAGAAGGCAGATCTGTTGCAGCTCTCCACTCTACCCTATCCTGTGCGGGCCTCTTCATCTCCGGAGAACTACTGCACTCAAAATCCATTTGAACATATTTTCTTTAGTCATCCCTTGGTTTCCTTCTACAATCCCCTCCCACCCCCCCCACCCCCCCAAATTCTTAACCTCAATTAAACTCACGATTCTTTCATGCCTCAGGATATGTCCTGTCAACCGATCCATTCTTTTAGTTCAGTTGTGCCGTATCTTTTCCCAGTTCGATTCTGTACTTTCTCATTTATTATTCCACCTGCCCATCTAATCATCAGCAATCTTTAGTAGCACCACATTTCAAAAGCTTCTATTCTCTTCTTGCCTGAATTGCCTATCGTGCGCGTTTCACTTAGGTACAAAGCTACACACCAGACGAAAATCTTTAGAAAAGACTTGCTAACGCATACATTTATATTCAGTGTAGCAAATTCCTCTTTTTCAGAAATGTTTTTCGTGTTATAGCGAATCTACATTCTATAGTCTGCCCCCGGTAGCTGAGTGGTCAGCGCGACAGAATGTAAATCCTAAGGGTCCGGGTTCGATTCCCGGCTGGGTCGGAGATTTTCTTCGCTCAGGGACTGGGTGTTGTGTTGTCCTAATCATCATCATTTCATCCCCATTGATGAGCAAGTTGCCGAAGTGGCGTCAACTCGAAAGACCTACAGCCGGCGAACGGTCTACACGCCGAGGCCCTAGCCACACGACATTTACATTCTATATCCTCTCTACTTCTGCCAGCATACATTATTTGTCTGCCCAAATGGCTAAACTCATCTACTGGTTTTAATGTCTCATTTCCTAACTCATTCAGCATCACCTGTGTTCATTCGACTACATTCGATTATCCTTTTCTATCCATTCCATTCAACAACTCTTCAAAATAATCTATTGTCTCTGACAAAATTATTATCTTGTTGAAGAATCTCAAAGTTTTTATTTCTTCTCCCTGAACATTATTTCCCTTTCCAAATTTGTCATTAGTTTTGTTTACTGCTTGCTCACTGTACAGACCGAATAACATCAGGGATAGGCTACAACCCTGTCTCACTGCCTTCAAAACAACTGCTTCCCCTTCACTCAAGAAATAAGCAAAATAATTAATTGCGAAAAGCACAGATGCCTTTGGTTTTGTTTAGACGCCTCCACGATAAGGTTTTATTTTTTGGGATCCAACAAATGACTCTTTTGGCCTTCCAATTATTCTCAGGTGTGCAGCTGGATCCCGTCGACTTCGTGCCATGCTATTTCGGCCCAGAGACATCTGGCAATCTTCAGGTGAGCAGACAACTACTAAAGAGCCCAGGTGTATTCATGGTATTATTGCCGAATCCCGCGCATGCGAAATGTGCAGGCGTCTTTCGGCGCATGCGTCAGGTGATGACATGCTCGGGGCAGCAGAGTTGTGTGTGCTGCCCTCGGTGGTGAAAGTGAGAGATGATCTAATCATTGATTATCGAATGACCCCATCGTTTCCGCTGTGACTGAATAATTTTAATTATAGAATTCCAATTTTCATCCAGCTGAAAGCTGTTGTCACGATTTATAAGATTATCGGTAAGACGTATTTCCACCGATTCTTTGATTACTGCGTCCCAGAAACTGGAGCTAAAATTTTTCTTTTGTTGTATTCTGTTGAGTGTCTCATGAAAATACAGTGTTCTGCTACTGCTGATTTTAACGGTTGCCGAAGACGAGTTCTGTACAACGCTCCTGGACAGTTCGTGTCATCTGGTCTATAAATGCAGCGCCACACACAGGGAATTTTGTGAATGCCCGCTTTTTTCAGTTGTAACTCGTCTTTAAAGGATCCAACCAGGGCCACGCTCTTCGCCGGTGGAAGGAAGATAATCGTAATTTTACTTTTCCGAAAGAATCTACCTATTTTAGCAGACACATTCCCGCCGTACGGGAGGAACTAATTTGATTTATAATCGTCATCCGTGTCCTCAGTGCGTTGCTTCTTGTAATTACAGCTGTGCATGGCCTTCCTTATCTGGCGTGAAGTGCAGCCATTTTCTTTAAAAACCTTCTCCAAGTGTTCTACTTCTGAGTGGAGGTTTTTATGCTACGCCGTGTCAGCGGAAAGCGTCGGTTTCTTTCTCTTAGAAACAAAATTAACTTTAACTTGGAATTTTAGGTGCATATTCGATAGAACGGTCCCGAATTAGTCTAGTACAATATTCGCTTCTTCGATATGTGTCAACAGGGACAGTAAAACACAAATAGCAACAAGTACTCTAACAGCGACTGAGCATCGCTACTGCATGGCAGTCGTTAGTGCGGTGCTCTCGCTGCCGGAGTACTGGTTATTCTTCGTTTTTCACCATTCCTTTTAATAAATATCGATAAAACGAATATTGCACTAGGTTAATCTGGCGTCGCTCTGTTGAAGAGACACATCAAACCACGAATGAAAAATCATTTTGTTTGTAACGTCGATACTGAAAGTTGCATGAAAGACGTGATGAGCAGTATTTGTTTGGGGTGACTCTAGCTACGCATTGCAAAAACGATGCTTCAGATATCTGTCGGAACTCCAGAGAAAATGCGCCTAAGGACTCTGACGAGGGACACCCTGTATGTATTAGGTAGTCGATAGTGATTTATTTATTTATTTATTGTTCCGTGGGACCAAATTAAGGAGAAGTTTCCATGGTCATGGAACGAGTCAATACATGAAATTATAACGCGATAGTAGAAACAGATAAAATAAATATAAAAAAAACATATTCAGGTGACAAGTCGTAAGTTTAAATGAAGACAATCAACAATGTAACACTGGAATTTGCTTAATTTTTTAGCTCTTGCAGGAGCTCCTCGACAGAATAGAAGGAGTGAGCCATGAGGAAACTCTTCAGTTTAGACTTAAAAGAGTTTGGGCTACTGCTAAGATTTTTGAGTTCTTGTGGTAGCTTATTGAAAATGGATGCAGCAGAATACTGCACTCCTTTCTGCACAAGAGTCAAGGAAGTGCATTCCACATGCAGATTTGATTTCTGCCTAGTATTAGCTGAGTGAAAGCTGCTAACTCTTGGGAATGAGCTGACGACAAACGACATTAAAGAAAATATGTACTGTGAGGGCAATGTCAGAATTCCCAGACTATTGAATAGGGTCCGATAAGAGGTTCTCGAACTTACACCACACATAGCTCGAACAGCCCGTTTTTGAGCCAAAAATACCCTTTTTGAATCAGACGAATTACCCCAAAAAATAATACCATATGACATAGGCGTATGAAAATATGCGAAGTAGACTACTTTTCGTGTTGAACTGGCACTTATTTCAGATACTGTTCTAATGGTAAATAAAGCAGCATTTAGTTTCTGAACAAGATCCTGAACATGGGCTTTCCACAACAGCTTACTATCTATCCGAACGCCTAGGAACTTGAACTGTTCCGTCTCGCTTATAATATGCCCATTCTATCTGATCAATATATTGGTTCTGGTTGAATTGTGAGTTAGAAACTGTAAAAACTGAGTCTTACTGTGATTTAGCATCAAATTATTTTCCACAAGCCACGAACTTATTTCATGAACTACATTATTTGATACTGTTTCAATATTACACACAAGATCCTTCACTACCAAGCTGGTGTCATCAGCAAACAGAAATATTTTTGAATCACCTGTAATACTAGAAGGCATATCATTTATATAAATAAGAAACAGCAGTGGCCCCAGCATCGACCCTTTGGGAACGCCCCACTTAACAGTGCCCCATTGGGACTGAACATCACTATCACTCTCAATATTGCGGAGACTTACCTTCTGCTTTCTGTTCTTAAAGTAAGAGGCGAACCAATTGTAAGCTACTCCCCTTACTCCATAAATATTTTGTGGTCAACACAGTCAAAAGCCTTCGTTAAATCAAAGAAAACACCTAGAGAAGCTGAAGAAACTGAAACTTGCAGCAAACGACATCCTGGTCAGCTTTGATGATGTTTCGTTATTTACGAAAGTGCCACTCAGTGACGCTCTGGAGCACATCGGTTCCATGTTCCCGCAAGACATCAAAAAGCTCTTCCATGCGTGTCTCACCACGAGCTATTTCACGTGGAATGGCGATTTCTACGAACAGCTGGAAGGTGTCGCCATGGGTAGTCCTCTCAGTCCAGTGGTGGCCAACTTCTTCATGGAACAAATCGAAGCACAGGCACTGGACTCGGCGACTTGCAAACCTAAGGTGTGGTACAGGTACGTCGATGATACTTTCGTGGTGTGGAGCCATGGTGAAGAACAGCTCGGTGACTTCCTAAGACACTTGAACAGCCTCCATGCCAATATAACATTTACCATGGAAGTAGAAAAGGACAAGAAACTGCCATTTCTAGATGTGCTGGTCACAAGGGAAGACGAAAACCTGGGACACAGCGTGTATCGAAAACCGACACACACGGACCGATACCTGCACAAACTGTCAAACCACCACCCGAGCCAGAAAAGAGGCATGATTAGTACGCTCGTAACGAGAGCAGGACGAATATGTGAGCCGCAACACCTCAAACGAGAAATGCAACACCTGGAAACTGTTCTGAGGAGCAATGGGTACTCCACAAATTACATTAGAAGTGTAACAGAGCCAAACACTCGGCGAAGTAAGGAACCAGAAAAAGAAATGTCGGGTACGGCCTTTCTGCCATACATTCCCAGAGTGACGGACAGAATCGGCCGTATATTGCGCAAACATGGCGTAAAGACGATTTTCAAACCGACAAGGAAGTTCAAAGAGTGTCTTAGATCGGCGAAGGAGAAAAGAGACCCACTTGCATTGTCGGGAAAATACCGTATACCATGCACATGCGGAAAAGTTTATGTTGGAATGACTGGACGATCAATTAACACCAGGATCAAAGAGCATAAGCGACATTGCAGGTTGGGGCAGGTGGAGAAATCGGCCGTGACAGAGCACGCACTGAATGAGACCGACCACGTAATAAAATTCCCCGACACGGAAGTTCTGGCTGTAGAGAAGCACTATCACACGCGCTTGTTCAGAGAAGCTGAAGAAATACAAAAACATGCGAACAGTTTCAACAAGAAAGAGGAAAGCCTTAAGGTAAACGGATCCTGGCTTCCCGTACTGCAGCGAACGACCGTCGCAGGTAGCAAGAGGAGAACCGCACCGGAAAAAACTGCGGAGAAGCCCTCGGACGTTGGCGCGCCAGGTACATACAGTCTGCGGCCGCGGTCTTTCCCTGTTCAGGAAGCCAGGGAAAGACCACTCCCTCCCACAAAATTACCGACCCATCAGTCTGCTGTGCTCGCTCAGCAAGATTCTTGAGAAGGTAATACTAAAACGTATCACTAGGCATTGCATAGCCAACGACACCCTAAGACCGGAGCAATTCGGCTTTAGGAATCACCACTCGACAACACAACAACTCCTCCGCGTAGTCGAACATACAGTATTTTTGTGTCCAAAGTGGGTTCTTGGAAATAGCCAGCAGGTTTAGACACACAATGGCAAAAACACATTTTTCCTTGGCTATAAATAGTAACCCTTGTAAGCGTCCAAAATAGTTTTTGTTGGTTGTGTTTCACATCTCTGATAAATCTTAGAAATGACATACTGTAACACATAAAGCTACTGTATAATTTACTTTTAATGTACTACCGGTTTCGGTCAGAGGCGATTCTCCAGTGCTAGTTTTTGTTATTAGGAGGTATTACACATATATATCGTAAAACAAATGTCGAAATAAAGCATCTGTAAATAATATTTCGGTATAAAGAGTTAAATGCATGAAGTATCAAAAAATAAAAATGAAAACTTTCAAAGTGCCTTTTCTAGCTGGAATGTGTTACCAATATCAGTTTGCCTGGGGTAAAACCACAGGCTCAGACTGGCAAGGAAAAATACCTTTTGTCGATGGGGATGAATAACAGGTAGGTTTCCCCTGCAGTTCAAAGATCTTTGGTGGCATGTAACTTCTTCCTGTGGGGTTTCATTAAGGACAACGTTTATACATCAGCACTACCACAGAATCTAGAAGAGTTGAAGAACAGATCCGTACTGCCATAACATCCATGTCAATGGACATGCTTACCTGCATATGGAAGGAATTAGAGTATCTATGTGATTTTGTTCGTGTTGCTTTGTCCCGGCTATGAATAGCAGCCCTTGCAGGCTTGGGCTTACCTGGGAGAAACCTTCCTTTTTGTTGGCTATGAACACATCAAGTCTGGTTTTATAGTGTCACGCGTTGTGGAGGCCGCGAAGCAGCTGTACAGTGCAAGTGCTCTGGATTCAGTGGAGTGAGGTGTGGGGAAGCAGCAGAAGCAGGGAAAGGGGAAGCCAGAGCAGGCCAGTGGTAAGTGGGGGAACGGGTGGGAAAAATGGCTCTGCGGCCCTGCTGTGACGTCACACGTTGCATGGCATTCGCAAGTACTGTCCAGTGGTATCAGTCAGTGATGCAGTCCATAGACAGTGCGCTCCCGAACTCTGGCAGCTAGAGTAGCTGGAAGGTTACACGACGGATGGCGCTACGGCAAGAGCAGATACCACACAGTAGAGCTATAGAGCTAGCACTGCTGGTGTGAACACAGCAGCAGTGCAGCAAGGCACAGCAGATGCCCACGATGTGCCAGTGGGCTGGCACTCTGGTGCATGGCATTAATTAACTGAAGCCTGGTGCAGACTTCACATCTGACCCCACAGAAGAAACCCTCCCCTAGTGTAGTAATTGTTTAAATAAAGTCATAAAAGTTGGACACACATGAAATCCGTCGACCATGCAGGCTGTACCAGTATCCCATGGTCAGCCTTCTTGAATTCTTACATTATGCTATTGGGAAAACCCCAGGAACTCTGACAAAACATGCAGGCTGTACTAGTATCCTAAGGATTTTCAACTAGTAGAATATTTGCCTATATCGGATTTTTTAAGTTGCCATATTTTTTTGTAATTTTCATGCATTCTGTAGATAGGGAAATTGGGCTATTTTCAACATCCCGCCAATTTTTTAGTTTTCGAAAATTTTTGAATTTCCTGCCATTTTATACATAGGGCAATTGGCCTATGTCAGCGGTGGGAGGGGAGAGGGAAATTTGTCAACAGTACATGACGTCATAGGGGAGATGAGAGGGAACTTGGGCAACAGTGCAGACGTAACCCAAACCTGCGTACCCACACTAGTCTTATTTACCGACCGTTATGGTTATACTTTCAGAAAAGACTTCCTGACACTTAAATCTACATTCGATGCTAACAAATTTCTCTTCTCCAGGAAAACCTTTCTTGCCATCGCATGTCTACATTTTATATCCTCTCTACTTCGGCTCTCATTAGTTATTTTACTGCCCAAATAGCAAAACTCATTTACTACTTTGTGTGTCATTTCCAAACTTAATTACCGCAGCATTGCTCGATTTAATTCGACTACATTCCATTATCCTTGTCTTGCTTTTGTCGATGTTCATTTTATATCCTCCTTTCAACACACTTTCCGCTCCGTTCATCTGCTTTTCCAAGTCCTTTGCTGTCTGACAGAACTAGTGTGATCTGCAGTCCTCAAAATTTTTATTCCTGCTGCGTAAACTTTAATTCCTACTCCAAATTTTTCTTTTGTTTCCTTTACTGTTTGCTCAGTGTACAGATTGAATAACATCAGCAATAAGCTACAGCCATGTCTCACTCCCTTCTCAACTACTGCCTCTTCCATCTTGCACACCAGGTGAAAGAGTTTTGTCATGGCTGGTTCTCCCAAGACTGTCAGTAGTTCTGATGGAATGTCGTCTACTCCCGCGGCGTTGTTTCGACTAAGGTCTTTCAACGTTCTGTCAAATTCTTCTCGCAATATCATACTTCCCGTTGCATCTTCATCTACGTCCTCTTCTGTTTCTATAATATTACCTGCAAGTTCATCTCCTTTGTATTGACCCTTATACTCCTTCCAACTTTCAGCTTTCTCTCCTTTGATTAGACTAGTTCTCCATATGAGCTCTTTATGTTCGTACAATTGCTTCTCTTTTCTCCAAAGGTCTCTTTAATTTGGCTGTAGGTGGTGGCTATCTTTCCCCTGTTGTTACATGGTTCTAAATCCTTACGTTTATCCTCTAACCAATCCTGCTTAGCCATTTTGTATTTACTGTCAATCTCACTTTTTAGACATTTGTATTCCCTTTCGCCTGCTTCATATACTGTATTTTTATATTTTCTCCTTTCATCAATTAAATTCAATATCTCCTGTGTTATCCAAATATTTATACTTGGCCCTGTCTTTTTCCTTTTTGATCCTTTGCTGACTTCACTATTTCATCTCTTAAAGCTACCCATTCATCTTCTACTGTATTCCTTTCCCTTGTTCTCATCAATTGTTGCCTAATGCTCCCTCTGAAACACTCAACAAAGTTAGTTCTTTCAACTTAACCAGGTCCCATCTCCTTAATTTCCTACCTCTTTGTAGTTTCTTCAGTTTTAATCTGCAGTTCATAATCAATAAATTATGGTCAGAATCCACATATGGCCCTGGAAATGTCTTAGAATTTAAATTCTGGTTGCTAAAGCTCTGTCTGGAACAAACAACGTCTATGTCCGTCTGCTATTTTGTCAGATGACCACCTTATCCATCTCCACATGGCCACCTGTACTAGTAATAGGCTGTATATAAACGGAGGGGGCGCCCCAGTTGGAAACTCGTAGTTACTCACCAGTTACTTGCATCCGCTAAATAGTTTTACACGACTTAAATGGTCGCCGCCACCATTTACTCTGGCCAGCTTCCAATTTGCTCATCACCACCTACGATAGTACTGTATGCAACAGGAACAAGAACGCTAGTTAGTAACTTCAGCTTGCACTTCGGTTAACCATTTCTGTTACCTATCCGTGTCAGTAACTCTACTTGTCCAATAAATAGCTGTTCCTGTACTTACGAAACTGACCTCTCAGCTATATCTAAGAGGGGCTCCAAAACCCGCCGTATGTTTCAGCTCCCAATGACCAGCATACATACCGTCCATTTGTTCAGATCATTCAGGAACATTGGCCTCAGTCCCAAGAGACGAGGTAATCCTTGCTGGCTGATATGCACTCACAGTATTGGGCAGTACCACGTATCTGTTATTAAGGCGTAAGGGGACAGCCGTGGTCCAATATCCAAAAGCGCCTTTCGTTCAGAGGCAATGGATTTTTCTCCAGTTGATAAAAAGCAAATGTAGCACAGGACAGCAGCTTGAAGTTCGTCAACTGTGGTCAACACATCTTCTGAATGTTTCCATTGAGTGCCCCCGGGAAATGTACACAACAAACACGAGAGGTGGGCTGTCCGCGAATGAATGGTTTCAAGGGAACGATCCACTAAAGTAAACGGAAGGACAGAGGAAGGACTTCTAAGGATCGTCGTTGATGGTTACAATGTCTGTGTTTATACAGCGTCTGTAAATTCACATTACAATATTCTTCAAACATGCAAAAATGTTATGTAATGGATGTAATGTGAAGATACAGACTCTGTATAAACATAGACACTGTAACCATCATTGATGTATCCGTGCCTCGACGGGCTAAAACGACGATAAAATATTTGACTCCCTGTGCAGGAATCACGAATTGTGCGTGCATAAAGGGTTGTGGCTACGTGACATATGGAAGTAGGCACCAGTCCTGGAGGTGTGCTCAGATAGCTGAAATGGTTAAGGCGACCGCTTGCTATCAAGCGGGAAATCCGGGATTGAGCCCAGGGCTGGCACAAATTTTCATGTGTCGCAAACAGCTGATAAGCAATGCCTAGACGCAGAATACAGATCTACACTGACGAAAGAAATTATGTCACCAAAAAGTAATTAGTGAGGAGTAACGAAATTTCGGGAGTACATTTGTTTAGGTAACATATGTAAGTGAATAACGTTGCACGAGATAAGTTATTTCAAATGTAAAATGCTGGAACGTTAATAACCGGTGCAATCACCAGAATCTTGAATGCAAGCACACAAACGTGCATGCATTGTGTTGTACAGGTGCCGGATGTCAGTTTGTGGGATGGAGTTCCACGTCCGTTGCACTTGGTCGGTCAATACATGGACCGTTAATGATATTTGTGGATGACGCTGGAGTTACAGCCCGATGATATCCCATATGTCCTCTACTGGAGGCAGATCTGGTGATCGAACAGACCGTAGCATGTCGACCCTATGTAGAACATGTTGGGTTACAACAGTGTTATGTGGGCGAGCGTTATCCTGTTGGACACCACCCCATAGAATGATATTCATGAATGGCAGCACAATAAGTCGAATCACCCTACTGACATACAAATTTGCAGACAGGGTCGTGGGATCACCACGAGAGTGCTACTGCTGTCATACGAAAACGAAAACGCACCCCAGACCGTAACTCCAGGTGTAAGTCCAGTGTGTGAGGCATGCAGACAGATGGGATGCAGGCCCTACACTGCCCTCCTCCTAACCAACACACAGCTATCGCTGCCGCCGAGGCAGAACTAGCTTTCATGAGAAAACAAAACACTCCTTCAATGACCTCTCACTTGACACTACTGAAGTCGCAAATGGCGATGGTTTGCATTCAGTGGAATGAACAGTACAGGGCGTCTGGCTCGGAGCTGTCCATGAAGTAACCGATTCGTAACAGCTCGTTATGTTGCAGTGGTGCCAACTACTGCTGAGACTGCTGCTGCAGATACAGTATGATGCGACTAAGCCATACGCCGAACGCTGTGGTCTTCCCTCTCAGTGGTGCCACGTTGCCGTTCGGAGCCCGGTCTTCCTGTAACAGGACATTCTCGTGACCACCGCTGCCAGCAGTCATTTACAGTGGCTACATTTCTACCAAGTCTTTCTGCAATATCTCAGAAGGAACATCCAGCCTCTCGTAGCCCTATCCACGACCTTGTTCAAACTCAGAGATGTGGAGACAGTGGCGTCTTTGTCGCCAGAAAGGCATTCTTGACTAACTTCAACTCACCACGTTCAATCTCAAAGGCAACTACACCAGACTCTCGCTGATCTGGCTCTCAGTAGTCGGGCCTCTCAGTAATCCGACGCACATCCAGAAACACATGCACAATGCATTATCGTGCGCAATAATGCTTAGTTAAACAATGCTTTATATACTGTATTTGAAATTGTAGCTTTCTTTACAGTTCGGAATCATGTCTTCTAAAAGGAAACACGTTACGCTAGACCTCAAGCAGAAACTCGAAATTTTAGATAAGATAAATCGAGGTTCGCAGAAAGCCACTGCTGCTGAGTTCAATGTTGGACGAGCAACTACTTATGACATAAAAAAGAAAGAAGATGTTATTCGACAGTACTCAACACAAATGGATAGTGAGTGGGGAAAACGGAAGGTTGTGCGAAAGAGTGTGAATGAAGAACTGAACGTAGCTGATTATACACTACTGTCCATTAAAATTGCTACACCAAGAAGAAATACAGATGATAAACGGTTATTCATTGGCAAATATATTATACTTGAACGGACATGTGATTACATTTTCACGCAGTTTGGGTGCATAGATCCTGAGAAATCAGTACCCAGAACAAACCACCTCTGGCCGTAATAACGGCCTTGATATGCCTAGGCATTGAGTCAAACAGAGCTTGGATGGCTTGTGCCCGTACAGCTGCCCACGCAGCTTCCACACGATACCACAGTTCATCAAGAGTAGTGACTGGCGTATTGTGACGAGCCAGTTGCTCGGCCACCATTGACACCAGACTTTTCAATTGGTGTGAGATCTGGAGAATGTGCTGGCCAGGGCAGCAGTCGAACATTTTCTGTATCCAGAAAGGTCCGTACACGACATGCAACATGCAGTCGTGCATTATCCTGCTGAAATGTATGGTTTCGCATAGATCGAATGAAGGGTAGAGCCACGAGTCGTAACACATCTGAAATGTAACGTCGCTGTTCAAAGTGCCGTCAATGCGAACAAGAGGTGACCGAGACGTGTAACCAAAGCCACCCCATACCATCACGCCGGGTGAAACGCCAATATGGCGATGACGAATACACGCATCCAATGTGCGTTCACCGCGATGTCGCGGATGCGACCATCACAATGCTGTAAACAGAACCTGGATTCATCCGAAAAAAATGACGATCTGCCATTCGTGCACCTAGGTTCGTCGTTGAGTACACCATCGCAGCCGCTCCTGACTGTGATGCAGCGTCAAGGGTAACCGCAGCCATGGTCTCCGAGCTGATAGTCGATGCTGCTGCAAACGTTGTCGAACTGTTCGTGCAGATGGTTGTTATCTTACAAACGTCCCCATCTGTTGACTCAGGGATCGGGACGTGGCTGCACGATCCGTTACAGCCATGCGGATGAGATGCCTGTCATCTCGGCTCCTAGTGATACGAGGCCGTTTGGATCCAGCACGTAGTTCCGTATTACCCTCCTGAACCCACCGATTCCATATTCTGCTAACAGTCATTGGATCTCGACCAACGCGAGCAGCAACGTCGCGAGACGATAAACCGCATTCACGATAGGCTAGAATCCGACCAGGCAACGCCGGTCAACTGCTGTTTGTGTATGAGGAATCGGTTGGAAACCTTCCTCGTGTCAGTACGTTGCAGGTATCGCCACCGGCGCCAACCTTGTGTGAATACTCTGAAAAGCTAATCATTTGCATATAACAGCACCTTCTTCCTGTCGGTTAAATTTCGCATCTGTAGCGTCATCTTCGTGATGTAGCAATTTTTATGGTCAGTAGTGTAGATGGTTCGTGCAACAACGCAGTAAAAGAATTCCACTCAGTGGCCCGATTATAAAGGAAATAGCAAGTGCATTTAACAAACAACTTGGCGGTAGTAACTTGTTTGCAGCGAGCGAAGGTTGGTTATCAAACTGGAAAATACCACATGGCATTCGGGTGCTGACAGTCACTGAGGAAAGTCGCTCAGCCAACAATAAGAATGCTGATGAGTTTGTAAGCCAGATACGGAAGATAACAGAGCAAGAAGATTTAACTGCTGGTGCCTTGTATAATGCTGATGAAACAGGACTCTTTTACAAGATACTTCCTTCAAAAACATTAGCTGCCAAGAACGAGAAGGAAGCTCGTGGTTACAAGCAACAGAAACAGCGCGTAACATAAACGGCGTGTTTTAATGCAAATGGATACATAAACTACCGCTTATGGTGATTGGAAAATCCCAACAACCACGTTGGTTTCAACACACTGACATAAATACTCTACCAGTACAGTATTGCACTCAGAAGAAAGCGTGAGTGGACAGACAAACATTCTCTCGGTGGTTCCATGAAACGTTTGTACCAGCAGTGAGAAAAGAGTTAAAGAAGAAGAAGCTTCCACTGAAAGCTATCCTCATGATTGACAATGCTCCCAGCCATCCTTCAGATGTTTCTCCAAAGTCCGATGGTATACATGTACGAGCACTTGTTCTCCCATCCAATGTGACAGCCTTAATTCAGCCCATGGACCAGGGAATTTTGGAATCAATTAAACGTCATTATCGACATTCACTTCTCGTCCCCTTTCTGAACGAAAGTGAAAACGACTCTATCGAGACAGTACCGATGTAATGCTTGTGAAGTGGTTGCATGGTAAAGCATGCCACCGTCGCGTATCATCATTACGACAGTTAAAAATTAGGTAAATATTTTATAGTGAGTGATACGACTGTATAATTATGTAGAGTATGCACTCAAGGACTGAGTTTGTTTTGAAAAATAATATATTTTTGGATTTAATAAAGTCCCTGTGTTTTAAGATTGTATCCTTCGGTTTAATAAAATACAGTACACTATATCCCCTATGTTTTCAAAATAAATAAAAGGTAAAATAAATGACTAAAATAAATTCAGACATTCAGTAATCTGGCACTTCCGCTAATCCGGCACCCATATATGCCAGGAATGGCCGAATTAGCGAGAGTCTAGTGTATTGCTCAAGACCATTACAGAGTGTATTTAAAACAAACCTGATTTGCAACCTCATGATGGGGCTACTAGCGATTAGAGCGAAATTTGAATAGACATCATCTTTGAGATGTAGAAACTCTCTTCCTTGAGATGAAGAAACAGGCCTACCAACTTTCGTTTATGTCTCCCAACTCTTTCCTGGTGGTGTGACTTTTTTCCGTCAGTGTATTTCATAAAGTTTACTACAGCTGTAACCGTAAGTGACAGTTTGTTCCTTCAGAAATGCATGCGTGTCTGAAGGGCACTGTAATGTGAAGTTACAGACACTGTATAAACGCAAACATTGTAACAATTAATTACGTATTCATGCCTTCACAGGCTAAAATAACGATATAATATTTTTCTTCCTGTGAGGAAATCACGAATTGTGCGAACGTAGGGTTTGTGATTAAGTGACATACGAAAGTTTGGACTGGTCCTGGAAGCGTGCTCGGAAAGTCAAAGTTGTTAAGGAACCCGCTCGTGATAAGTGCGAAATTCGAGTTCGAATCACGGTCTGGCACCAATTTTCATGTGTGGCAAACAATGCATAACCGCAGAGTACGAATCTATTTCGTAATGCTCTAAAGATCGATCGTTCACTTTTCACTTCGTTCGCTATCGATATTGTTTCCGTCTTAGTTGTAGTTCCGCTGTTCCTCGTTCCTTTCTTAGTCTCGTTCTTTTTCGGGTAGTAACTCATTCCTCGTACTACTTCCACTACTCCCAGTTCAGCATTGACTTGTCATTTGTGTGTTCACTGCGCTCGCCTGTTCCCATTCTGTTTGAAACTGTTATCGTAATCTCTACTTCTGGTTCTTTGAATATTGTATTTAGCATCCACGACCGGTAATTTATAACTTCTTTTATAATTATATAATTTATATAAAAATTCAATTGTATGTAATACATATATATTTCTCAGATAACAAAAAGAGAAATCTGTTTATCTCTTTATCGTTTTGATTTATTGTAGAACACTCACTTATCACAAGGAAAGTTATAGTTTTTTATTTGTAGATGTCTTTAGTTTGCATTTACTTGATTTTAAGTTTCTAAGACCCCTTTTGATCATTTTTTAATTGTAGTGTAAGAATGTTTACGTAAAACTGGCAATTTTCACACTTTCTCCAAAAATAAAACATATCATATACAGAGGGGCTTTATTTTTTAAGTTTGGTTCTTTCTTTTTGCTACTCCCTAGTTCGGTTCCTTTGCACAAAAAAATGAGTTGCGCGTGATTTGGCTCAGGATGAAAACGGGAAAGGGTACCTCTCCATTAAAAAAAACTTAGATTGGCATAAAATAATATTTACTTTTTATCTCAAAAAATATTTTCCACAAGTCCAGAAGTAGCTTTTTAACCAAACACTTTATTGCTTTCAACTCAGTTATTAATACCGTGTTGCTGTTGCTGCATTAATTTTAATAAGCCTATAAACCTACTACTTACTAAGCGTGTGAGGCAAGTGTAACGAGAAAAACACATTTTCTTTTCAAAAATATTCTTCTAGAAAGTCTTTGTTTTTGCCCTGGAACCTTATGGATATACTCAGACACAACCTGAAGAAAAAGGAAAAAAAAAAAAATTACTTGTTACAGCGTTCCATGAGATTAACACCTGCCTCAATTGGAGAACTTACAACTTCTACTTTGGTAACTAGGTAACGGTGAAGAATCTGTCTTTAGGATCTTTCCTCTCAAATCAAGCCTGCTTAAAAATACTCTCCTTTTATTAGAAACGAACTGTTCATTTCCGTTGTTCATAAATTTTGGGATTTGACCGATTCCTACATGAATCATATGTTCTCGTCTATTAGTTCTGTTTCACAATAGAGTGTAGTTTTCATTTTTGATTCTGAAGCTTGATGTACAGAACAGGGAGCAGGAACCATAAACCATTTTTAAATTTTTATAGAGCCACACACGATCGCCCTCATCTTAATACAGCCGTCAGGCGTAATAACATGAGACTTGGGGGTGCGCTGATGACAGAAGACATGAGTCACATTTAAGTGGTGTCGGTGGAGTCTATCAGCAGGACAGGTTTCACTAGACATGGCCTGCACCTCAACAGGTATGGAAAGGGGAGGTTGGCAAAGCTTATAGGTGACAAATGGTTCGAATGGCTCTGAGCACTATGGGACTTAACATCTATGGTCATCAGTCCCCTAGAACTTAGAACTACTTAAACCTATCTAACCTAAGGACATCACACAACATCCAGTCATTGCGAGGCAGAGAAAATCCCTGACCCCGCCGGGAATCGAACCCGGGAACACGGGCGCGGGAAGCGAGAACGCTACCGCAGGACCACGAGCTGCGGACTTATAGGTGACAGCATAGGAGTATTGGGACACGGCCGGCACCATTCCAAAATACCGAATGTATCCGGTACGTGTTGCCTCTCTAGTCGTTATTACCGTAGCGGGTTGCGACATAGAGAGAGTCCTTTCCTAAGCATCGTTAGTAGACAGCAACAAGGTCGCACGCAGTGTATCCGGCAAGTGTTGACTCTCTAGTCGTTATTACCGGCGCGGGGTTGTGACATAGAGAGAGAAACCCTTTCTGGAACTCGAACCCTGCTCCTCCTGGGTGGAAAGGCCAAGTGCTCCCACCTAACACAATTAAACCACCAGACACACATGGAATTGATGGGAAATTAAAAATGCCGGAGCCCTTTCTGGGACTCGAACCCTGGTGCTCCTGGACGGAATGCTCAAGTGCACCCCCAACACATGAAACCTGTCTAGATGCGGGAGAGGAAGGTTAGGTTAGTGTACTTTATTTATTTTGGTCGAGAAACTGACGCAAAGATCGATCCTAATTGCGTAATTAATCACAAAGATAGGTCCTAATTACACAACTATATGCAAAGCACTACAGAAGGACGGCATCGGCATAAAATCGCAATACGCCGCGGAAACTGACGATACCATACAACTGGTGTTATCCTGCCAAGAAAAAAATTCGCAGAACCACTCGAAACCAGCGACAGAAACATCGAAACTCTACCCTACACCTACAAGCTGCCAGAGTCGATATTAGCTAACTTTGAGACGGGTGTATTTCCTGCTTTTCATGTATGCGTGTTTCTACTGCATTACAGAGAAGTTATTATCAGAGTTTTTTTTTCTTTGTATACGTCTACGGCATTGCATGTTTCGAATTCTTTAAGTTCAATGGGCCCCATGTACAATTAATCTTAAATAGAGTGATGGTAGAACTGCTGTCTGGACGCTTCCATATGAGGTCTACTTTTTTCGTATTTGGTCTTCGTGGTCCTTATGCGCAATTAATGTTAGCTGCAGTAGAGTCGTTTGGTAGTTACCTTGAAATGAGGGTCTCTAAATTTAGTGCTTACAGTTCCTAGGAAAGAACACCGTCCTCCAAGGACTTCTGTTTGAGTTCTGAAAGCAGCTCCATGGCACTTACAGGTAACAAATCTAGAAGCCATTCATCACACCAAATGGAAATTTTGTCTAAATCGTCTTGTGTCCTCCTACAGTCACTCAGCTTTGATGACTTATCGTAGACCGCTGCATCGTCGGCAGACTATTGACCCGCCAAATCATTTAAGTATAAAGAGAACAGCAGCTATCCAATTGCACTGGGCTGCATATTGGATATAGCCACTCTCTTATCTCTGAGCCTGTTAAATATGCTCGTGCCTTCGTTAACGGGCTGCGATGGGAGATCGTGTCATATACCTTCCTGAAATCTAGAATATGTAATCCACCTGTTACCTTCCTTTATAGTTCTAGATATATCATGTGAAATAAAGGCATGCCGAGTTTTGAACGAATGATGCTTTCTAAAATCAGGCTGATTCATCAACATAAACAGCTTAGCCTCAAGAATGTTTATTATATTCGAACTGAGAATACGTACAAAGATTCGGGAGCAGTCCGAAGTTAGGGATATTGGTCTGTAATTTTGCGGTCTGTTCCTTCATCTTTCTTGTATACTGGAGTGACCCGCGCTTTCTTTCTTTCCTTTATACCATTCGTTTCGATCTTCGTGTTGGATGAGAAAGAAAGAGAGAGGGAGAGAGAGAGGCGGGGTGATGGACCAATTCCCTGGAGTACTCCTTCTAAAATCTAACAGGAATGCCATCCGGACCAGATGATTTGTCTGTTTTTCAAATCTTGACGGTACTTCCTTATGTCAGTTACACATCTTCCATACGGGGGTCCGTCCGAAGGTCAAGAGACTGCATGTTTGTACGGTTTTCATGCTTGAACGATGTCTTAAACGTGAAATTTTAAACTTAGGTTCGGCTTTTGCTATCTTCAACTGCCGCACCAGACTGGTCAACAAGGAACTGATTGGAATCCTTAGACTCGCTTACCGATTTTACACACGGCCTGAAAGTTCTCGGCTCCCTGCCAAATCTTTTGCTAAGTTGTGACGGTGGCAGTTACGTGCTTCACGCATTAATATTTCGGCAGCCGGCTAATGGCTTACGAGGCCTCGATTCAATCTATTAAACGTGCTTGATTCGATTATTCTATTCCCTACAGCTTACAGCCATGAAATATCGGTCAAATTATACATCATCTTCGTTTTCCATTAATGTCGATGGTACTTCATTCCTAATATACGGCTTACAAGTAGTATTGTTTAGTGCTCGTCGCAGTTATGAGTACCGGTAACTACAAGCGAGGTTCATTACAAAAGCGATTCATTACAAAAGCGATACTGTCTGACTCGAAATAGCCAGGTATCTATGACAGGGTATGCTAATACACAGAAAATTCGGTGCATAACTGATTCTTTGTCTATGTGATGCACAAAACTAATTTCATTTTGTTTTGATGTTATTTATTTATTCATTGATTTTAGTTTCAGAAGCTATCCCCGATAGCTCCGCATCGCCGTCACCACTACCATCACTGCCAAGATGGTACTTACTTCCGGAGGAGGGGTATGGAAAAGATGATAATGATGACGATGACGACGATGTAATATTTCTCTGTGAAATAATAAATATCGACTAAAAGCACTACATATTTTGGAACACAACCTACGAGCAGCTTAGAGACAGAAGTGATGACACTTTCTGCGGGACCTGACCATCATTTTGCAGAACAATGCTCAAGCACGTAGAGTGCAAACTGTTACTGGTTTGTTTGACTGATGGGACTGCTGAGTGCTGTACCACCTACTGCGGTCCCCTGACGTAAGTCCTCGTGAGTTCAACTCGATTTCTGACTGAAGGAAACACTTCACGGCATTTGCTTGACGACTGCTGCAACTCATCGATTAACAGACCGCGCCACTCGAACTGTCGACACATGTGACACTGCTAAGAGCATCACTGGCAAGGGTTATACACTATGCTGGAGACTACTTTGAAGGTCAATAAAACTTTGAAAGACATATTTATTTTGTACGAGCTGTAAGTAAATAGTTTTTCCACTGTTAAATTTCCAATCCTCGTATATAAACTCTCTCCTAGTATCCACCATCTTCTACAAGACGAGTCCCTTACAACAGAGTATACCACAGAGGTGCATGTGTGTTTGATGCTTTAGAAATACGCAGTGTGTTGCCTCTACAGTTGCTAAATTCATCATAGCATCCACAGTGAGTAAATGATACACTGTCACTGTTGCGGCCAAAGATGTCAATACAGAGATAGAATGTCTTGTACTTAAACTGCCAACAGCCTTGTTCAGTCTATTTCAGTAATGTCCAGCCTCGTACCTATCCATATATCCTCAATTTACACTATAACTTTGATGCCACTGGCTGATCTCCATGACAGCAGCAATATCTCCCTCCCTGTAATACTAATACTTGGAGTGCAATAAGACTCTCTTCACCAACTGTTCGGTGTTGTAATCAAGGAAGAAATTAACCGCATATTTACCTTCTCAGAGGAACCGAAAGTATAGGACCACTCGGATTACGTTTCGCAGACTCATCCATCATTCAATTTGATTTCGTTTGGCTCCCATACAGCTCAGCTGATGACGCCATTCTTACGTGCTCTCCGTCCCACTCAGCAACTTGTGTGATGAAGACGCTCGATCTGCTCACCACACAACGAATTCAACCACTGATGGTGTTAAAGATTAATATGTTTTAGAACAGTTAGTCTAATTCTGAAGACGACGCTAGTTTGACTGATTATGGCATTGGTCTTCCGCTCCTAGTCTGCTTCTGTCTGTAACGGCAGGCTCAATTCAACGTCATGCTTATCTGTTGAACAAAACAAGAGTTAGTTTTACACGCTACAACAAGTAAAAATCAGTGATAGTGGTCAAGGTTCATGGCTGGACTTGAGAGCATCTATCTTTTGTGGTGACCTTCATTATCATCCTTTAAACTGACTGGCGTGTTGTTTTAGCGTCTCTGCTTAACTCAAATAGTTAAGCCTAGACTCGGCTAGCGTCGCTAATACGTCTCTACAACACTCCTACGGCCCAAATCATCAATAAGCTCTGTCGATCACGCTATTGCGTGCGACCAGCCACCTGATTTACGTCTTTCTATGACGGCTCAAAACTCGTCTTTTCACACAACATCCTCATCGCACCGATTACGAATTATCCATGTTTGATGCGTCCCTATCGCCTAATTTCGATTGACTGGCCACCGGATAGTCGTTTTGATCACCGTACTCACACTATCAACACAATTGAGATAACAGGTGCGTCTCTAACACTACTGCGTCGGACAGACCACCTCATAATTATCACCCGAAACACCCACAATCACCATACGCCGATAACGCAACGGGTGGGTCCTGAACACTACCGCATCGGACGTCATACCCTGCACTCGTCTCAAGAAACGCAACACATTCGGTGGGACGCAATATCCACCTACCACATCACAACACGCTCAACACAGCCCAAATCCATCCACCACAGAGCCAGATTTTATCCTGAAAGCTCTCCTGTCCAATAGCCTTGCCATAAAATTTTGTATAGGAAGTTATCTACATAAGATAACCCCTTCTATAATTAATCTAATACTTCTAAATATTGTTTGTGTCATAGCTGAAGCAAATTTTCTATACTAAGCGACCCAGTGGTCCCCATACAACAAAATTTAACATCAAACACATAATATACACACAATCCATGCCAAAATAAGACAAGCACATGAAAATAGGAAAATAAATACACACAACATAAAACAAATAATCACAAAACACAAATAAAACAGTGCCTATACTAATACAAATAAACATCGCCAACAAATCACAAAAATCTAATGTAATTATACACTTCTTTGTTCCCGGCCGCGTTCTTCCGCTGCCGAGGGTGCCGCCCTAGTCATTCTTGTCTGTTTTGCGCAGTTTGCGTACGGCCAGGGTTCGCCGGACGTATTTTGATTATTTGTGTAGGTTCTGGATTGCGGTCTTCACTCGCTCTCCAGTTCTGCACTGGTTGATCCCTTCCATTTTTATTGGTTGGTTTCCAGTTATTATTACCCTGGTTCCACCTACGTTCCTGTGGCGGATAATGTTTGTCCTCTATTATCGCGTCACTTCGGATTGTTTCTTCAAGTTGCATGCTTTGTGGGCTGCACCGCGGAACTTACCCGTAAGATGACAATGATCTCTACGAGGAGTCTCAGCTTTTCTATCTAAGGCCAGCCCGCAAATATGACAATTAACAGCCTTTTCATACAAGTCATCATTTTCCTTTGATTTGGTCATGGGAATATTGATGCTGTAGAGCTTGTGAACTTGCCATGAAAGTTTTCCAAGCTCAGTGAGAAGCCAAACCGCCAGATCGCCCCCTACATAAGACTGATAGCTATTAAGTTTACAATCATATGCGCATACAACTTGGAACGCAGTCGCATAAGGTAAGTGTTTTTGTGTGAAGGTTGTGTGTGAGGCTAAGGGGTTCCCTTCACAACGAGTAATAGGAGCCAGCAAGCATCAAAATCGGCGTACACAACAAAAGGACAACGCTGCTCGTGGTGAGCATTTTTAAATTTAATGAAGTTATTTTCCTCAGTGGGCATAACAACACGTACCGGGTCCATGCATGCACAATCTAATAGATGTGTTGCTAATAACTCTTGAGATGAAAAATAATTCAAACACCTTATACAAAACTGTTGTTTATGTTCATTTTTACTTAACTGGGAGGAAATGAGTCGGGACATGTCTTTGATCCAGACGTAGTGATAATTATCACGTTCGGAGAAGAGCAGCATGTTGACATGCAACTCTCGCTCACATGCAAATTTTGAGAAATGGAGGGGGCCTTCTACTGTATGCTTGTTCTGCTCATCTGACTTGCTTTTCCTCTCCAGGCCACAAATGTGGACCGATATTGCGGTATTCTGAGCTTAAAACTTAGGTTGTGAGAGAGAGAGTTAGCGCCATCTCCTCCCCCAGCGCTGTCGCAACCGTTTGGCTGCGCAGCCCGTCCGCCGTCGCCACAGCCAGGCCCTTCAAACCGACTGTCACCCCCTCCTCCTCTAGAAGCAGCAGCTTGCCGCCCATGCAAGGTATGCGTTCCGAGACGTATACCTCTCCCCGCAAATGATGATGATTACGATCACCCATCACCAGTCCATTCATCTATCGGGTGGACTCCTAGTTGTAGCAACAGTAATAATAGTAATTTCCTTATGGCTAGCGGTAGTTCTCTCCCCCGTCCTATCGATAACGAATTCGATCAGAATAACGGCGTAATGACTCCCTTAGAATACTCAGCAGTTGCTAGAGCGTTTGAGGGGCGAATCTCTTTCACCAGAATTGAGAAACCATGCGGGAGGTATCGCGATCCTGTAAGGTTTTTGGAGGCGTGCCTCCCCGTCTTGGAGACCGAGCTCCTCAAACTCTTAGAAGATCCGGAATTTAACGCCTTTAAATGCAGTGCGGTATTATGCAGTGAACTGAGTCACCCCCCTAAACATCAAGGTGACGCGGAGACGGTTACTCTGCATTATATATGGGGTGAAAATGGTGTTATTTCTCGGAGCACATCGATTGCTGAGTTGTACCGAGAATCCACCTTGAGCGCTATTATGGCCCGATTTTCCGAGATGGAAGTACGTGGATCCGCTAAAGCGCTCAGCAGTATACCACACCTCGACATCCATATACATGTCTATGATCCAATGAATGGAGGGTTCAGTTATATTAAACTCCCTATAGATATTGAGAAAAAGCAGGCGTGCATTAATGTTCAAAATAAGTATGATAATGCGTGTTTTGCATGGTCAGTCCTGGCTTGCGAGAGAAATTACAAATACAATTACAAACATCATCCCGAGCGTCCCAGCAGTTACAAAGTCAAAGATATTAAGAGACAGTACAACTTTGATGGAATAGAGTTCCCTTTAAGAATCCAGGACATACCTAAGTTTTAAGCTCAGAATACCGCAATATCGGTCCACATTTGTGGGCTGGAGAGGAAAAGCAAGTCAGATGAGCAGAACAAGCATACAGTAGAAGGCCCCCTCCATTTCTCAAAATTTGCATGTGAGCGAGAGTTGCATGTCAACATGCTGCTCTTCTCCGAACGTGATAATTATCACTACGTCTGGATCAAAGACATGTCCCGACTCATTTCCTCCCAGTTAAGTAAAAATGAACATAAACAACAGTTTTGTATAAGGTGTTTGAATTATTTTTCATCTCAAGAGTTATTAGCAACACATCTATTAGATTGTGCATGCATGGACCCGGTACGTGTTGTTATGCCCACTGAGGAAAATAACTTCATTAAATTTAAAAATGCTCACCACGAGCAGCGTTGTCCTTTTGTTGTGTACGCCGATTTTGATGCTTGCTGGCTCCTATTACTCGTTGTGAAGGGAACCCCTTAGCCTCACACACAACCTTCACACAAAAACACTTACCTTATGCGACTGCGTTCCAAGTTGTATGCGCATATGATTGTAAACTTAATAGCTATCAGTCTTATGTAGGGGGCGATCTGGCGGTTTGGCTTCTCACTGAGCTTGGAAAACTTTCATGGCAAGTTCACAAGCTCTACAGCATCAATATTCCCATGACCAAATCAAAGGAAAATGATGACTTGTATGAAAAGGCTGTTAATTGTCATATTTGCGGGCTGGCCTTAGATAGAAAAGCTGAGACTCCTCGTAGAGATCATTGTCATCTTACGGGTAAGTTCCGCGGTGCAGCCCACAAAGCATGCAACTTGAAGAAACAATCCGAAGTGACGCGATAATAGAGGACAAACATTATCCGCCACAGGAACGTAGGTGGAACCAGGGTAATAATAACTGGAAACCAACCAATAAAAATGGAAGGGATCAACCAGTGCAGAACTGGAGAGCGAGTGAAGACCGCAATCCAGAACCTACACAAATAATCAAAATACGTCCGGCGAACCCTGGCCGTACGCAAACTGCGCAAAACAGACAAGAATGACTAGGGCGGCACCCTCGGCAGCGGAAGAACGCGGCCGGGAACAAAGAAGTGTATAATTACATTAGATTTTTGTGATTTGTTGGCGATGTTTATTTGTATTAGTATAGGCACTGTTTTATTTGTGTTTTGTGATTATTTGTTTTATGTTGTGTGTATTTATTTTCCTATTTTCATGTGCTTGTCTTATTTTGGCATGGATTGTGTGTATATTATGTGTTTGATGTTAAATTTTGTTGTATGGGGACCACTGGGTCGCTTAGTATAGAAAATTTGCTTCAGCTATGACACAAACAATATTTAGAAGTATTAGATTAATTATAGAAGGGGTTATCTTATGTAGATAACTTCCTATACAAAATTTTATGGCAAGGCTATTGGACAGGAGAGCTTTCAGGATAAAATCTGGCTCTGTGGTGGATGGATTTGGGCTGTGTTGAGCGTGTTGTGATGTGGTAGGTGGATATTGCGTCCCACCGAATGTGTTGCGTTTCTTGAGACGAGTGCAGGGTATGACGTCCGATGCGGTAGTGTTCAGGACCCACCCGTTGCGTTATCGGCGTATGGTGATTGTGGGTGTTTCGGGTGATAATTATGAGGTGGTCTGTCCGACGCAGTAGTGTTAGAGACGCACCTGTTATCTCAATTGTGTTGATAGTGTGAGTACGGTGATCAAAACGACTATCCGGTGGCCAGTCAATCGAAATTAGGCGATAGGGACGCATCAAACATGGATAATTCGTAATCGGTGCGATGAGGATGTTGTGTGAAAAGACGAGTTTTGAGCCGTCATAGAAAGACGTAAATCAGGTGGCTGGTCGCACGCAATAGCGTGATCGACAGAGCTTATTGATGATTTGGGCCGTAGGAGTGTTGTAGAGACGTATTAGCGACGCTAGCCGAGTCTAGGCTTAACTATTTGAGTTAAGCAGAGACGCTAAAACAACACGCCAGTCAGTTTAAAGGATGATAATGAAGGTCACCACAAAAGATAGATGCTCTCAAGTCCAGCCATGAACCTTGACCACTATCACTGATTTTTACTTGTTGTAGCGTGTAAAACTAACTCTTGTTTTGTTCAACAGATAAGCATGACGTTGAATTGAGCCTGCCGTTACAGACAGAAGCAGACTAGGAGCGGAAGACCAATGCCATAATCAGTCAAACTAGCGTCGTCTTCAGAATTAGACTAACTGTTCTAAAACATATTAATCTTTAACACCATCAGTGGTTGAATTCGTTGTGTGGTGAGCAGATCGAGCGTCTTCATCACACAAGTTGCTGAGTGGGACGGAGAGCACGTAAGAATGGCGTCATCAGCTGAGCTGTATGGGAGCCAAACGAAATCAAATTGAATGATGGATGAGTCTGCGAAACGTAATCCGAGTGGTCCTATACTTTCGGTTCCTCTGAGAAGGTAAATATGCGGTTAATTTCTTCCTTGATTACAACACCGAACAGTTGGTGAAGAGAGTCTTATTGCACTCCAAGTATTAGTATTACAGGGAGGGAGATATTGCTGCTGTCATGGAGATCAGCCAGTGGCATCAAAGTTATAGTGTAAATTGAGGATATATGGATAGGTACGAGGCTGGACATTACTGAAATAGACTGAACAAGGCTGTTGGCAGTTTAAGTACAAGACATTCTATCTCTGTATTGACATCTTTGGCCGCAACAGTGACAGTGTATCATTTACTCACTGTGGATGCTATGATGAATTTAGCAACTGTAGAGGCAACACACTGCGTATTTCTAAAGCATCAAACACACATGCACCTCTGTGGTATACTCTGTTGTAAGGGACTCGTCTTGTAGAAGATGGTGGATACTAGGAGAGAGTTTATATACGAGGATTGGAAATTTAACAGTGGAAAAACTATTTACTTACAGCTCGTACAAAATAAATATGTCTTTCAAAGTTTTATTGACCTTCAAAGTAGTCTCCAGCATAGTGTATAACCCTTGCCAGTGATGCTCTTAGCAGTGTCACATGTGTCGACAGTTCGAGTGGCGCGGTCTGTTAATCGATGAGTTGCAGCAGTCGTCAAGCAAATGCCGTGAAGTGTTTCCTTCAGTCAGAAATCGAGTTGAACTCACGAGGACTTACGTCAGGGGACCGCAGTAGGTGGTACAGCACTCAGCAGTCCCATCAGTCAAACAAACCAGTAACAGTTTGCACTCTACGTGCTTGAGCATTGTTCTGCAAAATGATGGTCAGGTCCCGCAGAAAGTGTCATCACTTCTGTCTCTAAGCTGCTCGTAGGTTGTGTTCCAAAATATGTAGTGCTTTTAGTCGATATTTATTATTTCACAGAGAAATATTACATCGTCGTCATCGTCATCATTATCATCTTTTCCATACCCCTCCTCCGGAAGTAAGTACCATCTTGGCAGTGATGGTAGTGGTGACGGCGATGCGGAGCTATCGGGGATAGCTTCTGAAACTAAAATCAATAAATAAATAAATAACATCAAAACAAAATGAAATTAGTTTTGTGCATCACATAGACAAAGAATCAGTTATGCACCGAATTTTCTGTGTATTAGCATACCCTGTCATAGATACCTGGCTATTTCGAGTCAGACAGTATCGCTTTTGTAATGAATCGCTTTTGTAATGAACCTCGCTTGTAGTTACCGGTACTCATAACTGCGACGAGCACTAAACAATACTACTTGTAAGCCGTATATTAGGAATGAAGTACCATCGACATTAATGGAAAACGAAGATGATGTATAATTTGACCGATATTTCATGGCTGTAAGCTGTAGGGAATAGAATAATCGAATCAAGCACGTTTAATAGATTGAATCGAGGCCTCGTAAGCCATTAGCCGGCTGCCGAAATATTAATGCGTGAAGCACGTAACTGCCACCGTCACAACTTAGCAAAAGATTTGGCAGGGAGCCGAGAACTTTCAGGCCGTGTGTAAAATCGGTAAGCGAGTCTAAGGATTCCAATCAGTTCCTTGTTGACCAGTCTGGTGCGGCAGTTGAAGATAGCAAAAGCCGAACCTAAGTTTAAAATTTCACGTTTAAGACATCGTTCAAGCATGAAAACCGTACAAACATGCAGTCTCTTGACCTTCGGACGGACCCCCGTATGGAAGATGTGTAACTGACATAAGGAAGTACCGTCAAGATTTGAAAAACAGACAAATCATCTGGTCCGGATGGCATTCCTGTTAGATTTTAGAAGGAGTACTCCAGGGAATTGGTCCATCACCCCGCCTCTCTCTCTCCCTCTCTCTTTCTTTCTCATCCAACACGAAGATCGAAACGAATGGTATAAAGGAAAGAAAGAAAGCGCGGGTCACTCCAGTATACAAGAAAGATGAAGGAACAGACCGCAAAATTACAGACCAATATCCCTAACTTCGGACTGCTCCCGAATCTTTGTACGTATTCTCAGTTCGAATATAATAAACATTCTTGAGGCTAAGCTGTTTATGTTGATGAATCAGCCTGATTTTAGAAAGCATCATTCGTTCAAAACTCGGCATGCCTTTATTTCACATGATATATCTAGAACTATAAAGGAAGGTAACAGGTGGATTACATATTCTAGATTTCAGGAAGGTATATGACACGATCTCCCATCGCAGCCCGTTAACGAAGGCACGAGCATATTTAACAGGCTCAGAGATAAGAGAGTGGCTATATCCAATATGCAGCCCAGTGCAATTGGATAGCTGCTGTTCTCTTTATACTTAAATGATTTGGCGGGTCAATAGTCTGCCGACGATGCAGCGGTCTACGATAAGTCATCAAAGCTGAGTGACTGTAGGAGGACACAAGACGATTTAGACAAAATTTCCATTTGGTGTGATGAATGGTCGCTAGCCTTAAATGCGGAAAAAATGCAAGTTAATGCTGATGAGTAGGAATAATAAACCAGTAACTTTCAGGTGAAGTATTACTATCGTCCTGCTTACTTCACTGGTGGGATTGATCCGTTCCAGGTCATGTTGAAGAATTTCGGCGAATGGCTTCTAGATTTGTTACCTGTAAGTGCCATGGAGCTGCTTTCAGAACTCAAACAGAAGTCCTTGGAGGACGGTGTTCTTTCCTAGGAACTGTAAGCACTAAATTTAGAGACCCTCATTTCAAGGTAACTACCAAACGACTCTACTGCAGCTAACATTAATTGCGCATAAGGACCACGAAGACCAAATACGAAAAAAGTAGACCTCATATGGAAGCGTCCAGACAGCAGTTCTACCATCACTCTATTTAAGATTAATTGTACATGGGGCCCATTGAACTTAAAGAATTCGAAACATGCAATGCCGTAGACGTATACAAAGAAAAAAAAACTCTGATAATAACTTCTCTGTAATGCAGTAGAAACACGCATACATGAAAAGCAGGAAATACACCCGTCTCAAAGTTAGCTAATATCGACTCTGGCAGCTTGTAGGTGTAGGGTAGAGTTTCGATGTTTCTGTCGCTGGTTTCGAGTGGTTCTGCGAATTTTTTTCTTGGCAGGATAACACCAGTTGTATGGTATCGTCAGTTTCCGCGGCGTATTGCGATTTTATGCCGATGCCGTCCTTCTGTAGTGCTTTGCATATAGTTGTGTAATTAGGACCTATCTTTGTGATTAATTACGCAATTAGGATCGATCTTTGCGTCAGTTTCTCGACCAAAATAAATAAAGTACACTAACCTAACCTTCCTCTCCCGCATCTAGACAGGTTTCATGTGTTGGGGGTGCACTTGAGCATTCCGTCCAGGAGCACCAGGGTTCGAGTCCCAGAAAGGGCTCCGGCATTTTTAATTTCCCATCAATTCCATGTGTGTCTGGTGGTTTAATTGTGTTAGGTGGGAGCACTTGGCCTTTCCACCCAGGAGGAGCAGGGTTCGAGTTCCAGAAAGGGTTTCTCTCTCTATGTCACAACCCCGCGCCGGTAATAACGACTAGAGAGTCAACACTTGCCGGATACACTGCGTGCGACCTTGTTGCTGTCTACTAACGATGCTTAGGAAAGGACTCTCTCTATGTCGCAACCCGCTACGGTAATAACGACTAGAGAGGCAACACGTACCGGATACATTCGGTATTTTGGAATGGTGCCGGCCGTGTCCCAATACTCCTATGCTGTCACCTATAAGTCCGCAGCTCGTGGTCCTGCGGTAGCGTTCTCGCTTCCCGCGCCCGTGTTCCCGGGTTCGATTCCCGGCGGGGTCAGGGATTTTCTCTGCCTCGCAATGACTGGATGTTGTGTGATGTCCTTAGGTTAGATAGGTTTAAGTAGTTCTAAGTTCTAGGGGACTGATGACCATAGATGTTAAGTCCCATAGTGCTCAGAGCCATTCGAACCATTTGTCACCTATAAGCTTTGCCAACCTCCCCTTTCCATACCTGTTGAGGTGCAGGCCATGTCTAGTGAAACCTGTCCTGCTGATAGACTCCACCGACACCACTTAAATGTGACTCATGTCTTCTGTCATCAGCGCACCCCCAAGTCTCATGTTATTACGCCTGACGGCTGTATTAAGATGAGGGCGATCGTGTGTGGCTCTATAAAAATTTAAAAATGGTTTATGGTTCCTGCTCCCTGTTCTGTACATCAAGCTTCAGAATCAAAAATGAAAACTACACTCTATTGTGAAACAGAACTAATAGACGAGAACATATGATTCATGTAGGAATCGGTCAAATCCCAAAATTTATGAACAACGGAAATGAACAGTTCGTTTCTAATAAAAGGAGAGTATTTTTAAGCAGGCTTGATTTGAGAGGAAAGATCCTAAAGACAGATTCTTCACCGTTACCTAGTTACCAAAGTAGAAGTTGTAAGTTCTCCAATTGAGGCAGGTGTTAATCTCATGGAACGCTGTAACAAGTAATTTTTTTTTTTTTTCCTTTTTCTTCAGGTTGTGTCTGAGTATATCCATAAGGTTCCAGGGCAAAAACAAAGACTTTCTAGAAGAATATTTTTGAAAAGAAAATGTGTTTTTCTCGTTACACTTGCCTCACACGCTTAGTAAGTAGTAGGTTTATAGGCTTATTAAAATTAATGCAGCAACAGCAACACGGTATTAATAACTGAGTTGAAAGCAATAAAGTGTTTGGTTAAAAAGCTACTTCTGGACTTGTGGAAAATATTTTTTGAGATAAAAAGTAAATATTATTTTATGCCAATCTAAGTTTTTTTTAATGGAGAGGTACCCTTTCCCGTTTTCATCCTGAGCCAAATCACGCGCAACTCATTTTTTTGTGCAAAGGAACCGAACTAGGGAGTAGCAAAAAGAAAGAACCAAACTTAAAAAATAAAGCCCCTCTGTATATGATATGTTTTATTTTTGGAGAAAGTGTGAAAATTGCCAGTTTTACGTAAACATTCTTACACTACAATTAAAAAATGATCAAAAGGGGTCTTAGAAACTTAAAATCAAGTAAATGCAAACTAAAGACATCTACAAATAAAAAACTATAACTTTCCTTGTGATAAGTGAGTGTTCTACAATAAATCAAAACGATAAAGAGATAAACAGATTTCTCTTTTTGTTATCTGAGAAATATATATGTATTACATACAATTGAATTTTTATATAAATTATATAATTATAAAAGAAGTTATAAATTACCGGTCGTGGATGCTAAATACAATATTCAAAGAACCAGAAGTAGAGATTACGATAACAGTTTCAAACAGAATGGGAACAGGCGAGCGCAGTGAACACACAAATGACAAGTCAATGCTGAACTGGGAGTAGTGGAAGTAGTACGAGGAATGAGTTACTACCCGAAAAAGAACGAGACTAAGAAAGGAACGAGGAACAGCGGAACTACAACTAAGACGGAAACAATATCGATAGCGAACGAAGTGAAAAGTGAACGATCGATCTTTAGAGCATTACGAAATAGATTCGTACTCTGCGGTTATGCATTGTTTGCCACACATGAAAATTGGTGCCAGACCGTGATTCGAACTCGAATTTCGCACTTATCACGAGCGGGTTCCTTAACAACTTTGACTTTCCGAGCACGCTTCCAGGACCAGTCCAAACTTTCGTATGTCACTTAATCACAAACCCTACGTTCGCACAATTCGTGATTTCCTCACAGGAAGAAAAATATTATATCGTTATTTTAGCCTGTGAAGGCATGAATACGTAATTAATTGTTACAATGTTTGCGTTTATACAGTGTCTGTAACTTCACATTACAGTGCCCTTCAGACACGCATGCATTTCTGAAGGAACAGACTGTCACTTACGGTTACAGCTGTAGTAAACTTTATGAAATACACTGACGGAAAAAAGTCACACCACCAGGAAAGAGTTGGGAGACATAAACGAAAGTTGGTAGGCCTGTTTCTACATCTCAAGGAAGAGAGTTTCTACATCTCAAAGATGATGTCTATTCAAATTTCGCTCTAATCGCTAGTAGCCCCATCATGAGGTTGCAAATCAGGTTTGTTTTAAATACACTCTGTAATGGTCTTGAGCAATACACTAGACTCTCGCTAATTCGGCCATTCCTGGCATATATGGGTGCCGGATTAGCGGAAGTGCCAGATTACTGAATGTCTGAATTTATTTTAGTCATTTATTTTACCTTTTATTTATTTTGAAAACATAGGGGATATAGTGTACTGTACTTTATTAAACCGAAGGATACAATCTTAAAACACAGGGACTTTATTAAATCCAAAAATATATTATTTTTCAAAACAAACTCAGTCCTTGAGTGCATACTCTACATAATTATACAGTCGTATCACTCACTATAAAACATTTACCTAATTTTTAACTGTCGTAATGATGATACGCGACGGTGGCATGCTTTACCACGCAACCACTTCACAAGCATTACATCGGTACTGCATGTATCTGGTTGTTGCATAATGTACTCCAGGAAGACGGCAGCTTCAGCAGCAGCAGTGTGAGAAATTTCCATGCTCCCTCCTCCTGTGTCCTTTTCTTCATCACTTTCATCATTACTTTCTTGACGCTTTTGATTATTTCTTCATATGTTAAAGTTTGGTCCGTATCACAGTTATCCTCATTCAGCCACTTAGTTAATTTTCATCATCAATTTCTTCTCCGCCTGGAGGGTTGGGGAACATGTCAGTGTACAAAATAATTCATAATTCCGAATTGACTGGCTCATCGCTGTCACTCACTATTGGATCCAACTCGGCATCAATGGATGGCCACAATTTTCTCCGGCTCTTCTTTATGGTAGTGCTCTCCACTTTAACCCATGCTTTGGCTGCTTGGAAAACCACGCATGTTAATTGCTTTCCACACCTTCAGCATAGTCTCGATAGAGTCGTTTTCACTTTCGTTCAGAAAGGGGACGAGAAGTGAATGTCGATAATGACGTTTAATTGATTCCAAAATTCCCTGGTCCATGGGCTGAATTAAGGCTGTCACATTGGATGGGAGAACAAGTGCTCGTACATGTATACCATCGGACTTTGGAGAAACATCTGAAGGATGGCTGGGAGCATTGTCAATCATGAGGATAGCTTTCAGTGGAAGCTTCTTCTTCTTTAACTCTTTTCTCACTGCTGGTACAAACGTTTCATGGAACCACCGAGAGAATGTTTGTCTGTCCACTCACGCTTTCTTCTGAGTGCAATACTGTACTGGTAGAGTATTTATGTCAGTGTGTTGAAACCAACGTGGTTGTTGGGATTTTCCAATCACCATAAGCGGTAGTTTATGTATCCATTTGCATTAAAACACGCCGTTTATGTTACGCGCTGTTTCTGTTGCTTGTAACCACGAGCTTCCTTCTCGTTCTTGGCAGCTAATGTTTTTGAAGGAAGTATCTTGTAAAAGAGTCCTGTTTCATCAGCATTATACAAGGCACCAGCAGTTAAATCTTCTTGCTCTGTTATCTTCCGTATCTTGCTTACAAACTCATCAGCATTCTTATTGTTGGCTGAGCGACTTTCCTCAGTGACTGTCAGCACCCGAATGCCATGTGGTATTTTCCAGTTTGATAACCAACCTTCGCTCGCTGCAAACAAGTTACTACCGCCAAGTTGTTTGTTAAATGCACTTGCTATTTCCTTTATAATCGGGCCACTGAGTGGAATTCTTTTACTGCGTTGTTGCACGAACCATCTACACTACTGACCATAAAAATTGCTACATCACGAAGATGACGCTACAGATGCGAAATTTAACCGACAGGAAGAAGGTGCTGTTATATGCAAATGATTAGCTTTTCAGAGTATTCACACAAGGTTGGCGCCGGTGGCGATACCTGCAACGTACTGACACGAGGAAGGTTTCCAACCGATTCCTCATACACAAACAGCAGTTGACCGGCGTTGCCTGGTCGGATTCTAGCCTATCGTGAATGCGGTTTATCGTCTCGCGACGTTGCTGCTCGCGTTGGTCGAGATCCAATGACTGTTAGCAGAATATGGAATCGGTGGGTTCAGGAGGGTAATACGGAACTACGTGCTGGATCCAAACGGCCTCGTATCACTAGGAGCCGAGATGACAGGCATCTCATCCGCATGGCTGTAACGGATCGTGCAGCCACGTCCCGATCCCTGAGTCAACAGATGGGGACGTTTGTAAGATAACAACCATCTGCACGAACAGTTCGACAACGTTTGCAGCAGCATCGACTATCAGCTCGGAGACCATGGCTGCGGTTACCCTTGACGCTGCATCACAGTCAGGAGCGGCTGCGATGGTGTACTCAACGACGAACCTAGGTGCACGAATGGCAGATCGTCATTTTTTTCGGATGAATCCAGGTTCTGTTTACAGCATTGTGATGGTCGCATCCGCGACATCGCGGTGAACGCACATTGGATGCGTGTATTCGTCATCGCCATATTGGCGTTTCACCCGGCGTGATGGTATGGGGTGGCTTTGGTTACACGTCTCGGTCACCTCTTGTTCGCATTGACGGCACTTTGAACAGCGACGTTACATTTCAGATGTGTTACGACTCGTGGCTCTACCCTTCATTCGATCTATGCGAAACCATACATTTCAGCAGGATAATGCACGACTGCATGTTGCATGTCGTGTACGGACCTTTCTGGATACAGAAAATGTTCGACTGCTGCCCTGGCCAGCACATTCTCCAGATCTCACACCAATTGAAAAGTCTGGTGTCAATGGTGGCCGAGCAACTGGCTCGTCACAATACGCCAGTCACTACTCTTGATGAACTGTGGTATCGTGTGGAAGCTGCGTGGGCAGCTGTACGGGCACAAGCCATCCAAGCTCTGTTTGACTCAATGCCTAGGCATATAAAGGCCGTTATTACGGCCAGAGGTGGTTTGTTCTGGGTACTGATTTCTCAGGATCTATGCACCCAAACTGCGTGAAAATGTAATCACATGTCCGTTCAAGTATAATATATTTGCCAATGAATAACCGTTTATCATCTGTATTTCTTCTTGGTGTAGCAATTTTAATGGACAGTAGTGTATAATCAGCTACGTTCAGTTCTTCATTCACACTCTTTCGCACAACCTTCCGTTTTCCCCACTCACTATCCATTTGTGTTGAGTACTGTCGAATAACATCTTCTTTCTTTTTTATGTCATAAGTAGTTGCTCGTCCAACATTGAACTCAGCAGCAGTGGCTTTCTGCGAACCTCGATTTATCTTATCTAAAATTTCGAGTTTCTGCTTGAGGTCTAGCGTAACGTGTTTCCTTTTAGAAGACATGATTCCGAACTGTAAAGAAAGCTACAATTTCAAATACAGTATATAAAGCATTGTTTAACTAAGCATTATTGCGCACGATAATGCATTGTGCATGTGTTTCTGGATGTGCGTCGGATTACTGAGAGGCCCGACTACTGAGAGCCAGATCAGCGAGAGTCTGGTGTAGTTGCCTTTGAGATTGAACGTGGTGAGTTGAAGTTAGTCAAGAATGCCTTTCTGGCGACAAAGACGCCACTGTCTCCACATCTCTGAGTTTGAACAAGGTCGTGGATAGGGCTACGAGAGGCTGGATGTTCCTTCTGAGATATTGCAGAAAGACTTGGTAGAAATGTAGCCACTGTAAATGACTGCTGGCAGCGGTGGTCACGAGAATGTCCTGTTACAGGAAGACCGGGCTCCGAACGGCAACGTGGCACCACTGAGAGGGAAGACCACAGCGTTCGGCGTATGGCTTAGTCGCATCATACTGTATCTGCAGCAGCAGTCTCAGCAGTAGTTGGCACCACTGCAACATAATGAGCTGTTACGAATCGGTTACTTCATGGACAGCTCCGAGCCAGACGCCCTGTACCGTTCATTCCACTGAATGCAAACCATCGCCATTTGCGACTTCAGTAGTGTCAAGTGAGAGGTCATTGAAGGAGTGTTGTGTTTTCTCATGAAAGCTAGTTCTGCCTCGGCGGCAGCGATAGCTGTGTGTTGGTTAGGAGGAGGGCAGTGTAAGGCCTGCATCCCATCTGTCTGCATGCCTCACACACTGGACTTACACCTGGAGTTACGGTCTGGGGTGCGTTTTCGTTTTCGTATGACAGCAGTAGCACTCTCGTGGTGATCGCACGACCCTGTCTGCAAATTTGTATGTCAGTAGGGTGATTCGACTTATTGTGCTGCCATTCATGAATATCATTCTATGGGGTGGTGTCCAACAGGATAACGCTCGCCCACATAACACTGTTGTAACCCAACATGTTCTACATAGGGTCGACATGCTGCGGTCTGTTCGATCACCAGATCTGCCTCCAGTAGAGGACATATGGGACATCATCGGGCTGTAACTCCAGCGTCATCCACAAATATCATTAACGGTCCATGTATTGACCGACCAAGTGCAACGGACGTGGAACTCCATCCCACAAACTGACATCCGGCACCTGTACAACACAATGCATGCACGTTTGTGTGCTTGCATTCAAGATTCTGGTGATTGCACCGGTTATTAACGTTCCAGCATTTTACATTTGAAATAACTTATCTCGTGCAACGTTATTCACTTACATATGTTACCTAAACAAATGTACTCCCGAAATTTCGTTACTCCTCACTAATTACTTTTTGGTGACATAATTTCTTTCGTCAGTGTAGATCTGTATTCTGCGTCTAGGCATTGCTTATCAGCTGTTTGCGACACATGAAAATTTGTGCCAGCCCTGGGCTCAATCCCGGATTTCCCGCTTGATAGCAAGCGGTCGCCTTAACCATTTCAGCTATCTGAGCACACCTCCAGGACTGGTGCCTACTTCCATATGTCACGTAGACACAACCCTTTATGCACGCACAATTCGTGATTCCTGCACAGGGAGTCAAATATTTTATCGTCGTTTTAGCCCGTCGAGGCACGGATACATCAATGATGGTTACAGTGTCTATGTTTATACAGAGTCTGTATCTTCACATTACATCCATTACATAACATTTTTGCATGTTTGAAGAATATTGTAATGTGAATTTACAGACGCTGTATAAACACAGACATTGTAACCATCAACGACGATCCTTAGAAATCCTTCCTCTGTCCTTCCGTTTACTTTAGTGGATCGTTCCCTTGAAACCATTCATTCGCGGACAGCCCACCTCTCGTGTTTGTTGTGTACATTTCCCGGGGGCACTCAATGGAAACATTCAGAAGATGTGTTGACCACAGTTGACGAACTTCAAGCTGCTGTCCTGTGCTACATTTGCTTTTTATCAACTGGAGAAAAATCCATTGCCTCTGAACGAAAGGCGCTTTTGGATATTGGACCACGGCTGTCCCCTTACGCCTTAATAACAGATACGTGGTACTGCCCAATACTGTGAGTGCATATCAGCCAACAAGGATTACCTCGTCTCTTGGGACTGAGGCCAATGTTCCTGAATGATCTGAACAAATGGACGGTATGTATGCTGGTCATTGGGAGCTGAAACATACGGCGGGTTTTGGAGCCCCTCTTAGATATAGCTGAGAGGTCAGTTTCGTAAGTACAGGAACAGCTATTTATTGGACAAGTAGAGTTACTGACACGGATAGGTAACAGAAATGGTTAACCGAAGTGCAAGCTGAAGTTACTAACTAGCGTTCTTGTTCCTGTTGCATACAGTACTATCGTAGGTGGTGATGAGCAAATTGGAAGCTGGCCAGAGTAAATGGTGGCGGCGACCATTTAAGTCGTGTAAAACTATTTAGCGGATGCAAGTAACTGGTGAGTAACTACGAGTTTCCAACTGGGGCGCCCCCTACGTTTATATACAGCCTATTACTAGTACAGGTGGCCATGTGGAGATGGATAAGGTGGTCATCTGACAAAATAGCAGACGGACATAGACGTTGTTTGTTCCAGACAGAGCTTTAGCAACCAGAATTTAAATTCTAAGACATTTCAGGGGCCATATGTGGATTCTGACCATAATTTATTGATTATGAACTGCAGATTAAAACTGAAGAAACTACAAAGAGGTAGGAAATTAAGGAGATGGGACCTGGTTAAGTTGAAAGAACTAACTTTGTTGAGTGTTTCAGAGGGAGCATTAGGCAACAATTGATGAGAACAAGGGAAAGGAATACAGTAGAAGATGAATGGGTAGCTTTAAGAGATGAAATAGTGAAGTCAGCAAAGGATCAAAAAGGAAAAAGACAGGGCCAAGTATAAATATTTGGATAACACAGGAGATATTGAATTTAATTGATGAAAGGAGAAAATATAAAAATACAGTAAATGAATCAGGCGAAAGGGAATACAAATGTCTAAAAAGTGAGATTGACAGTAAATACAAAATGGCTAAGCAGGATTGGTTAGAGGATAAACGTAAGGATTTAGAACCATGTAACAACAGGGGAAAGATAGCCACCACCTACAGCCAAATTAAAGAGACCTTTGGAGAAAAGAGAAGCAATTGTACTAACATAAAGAGCTCATATGGAGAACTAGTCTAATCAAAGGAGAGAAAGCTGAAAGTTGGAAGGAGTATAAGGGTCAATACAAAGGAGATGAACTTGCAGGTAATATTATAGAAACAGAAGAGGACGTAGATGAAGATGCAACGGGAAGTATGATATTGCGAGAAGAATTTGACAGAACGTTGAAAGACCTTAGTCGAAACAACGCCGCGGGAGTAGACGACATTCCATCAGAACTACTGACAGTCTTGGGAGAACAAGCCATGACAAAACTCTTTCACCTGGTGTGCAAGATGGAAGAGGCAGTAGTTGAGAAGGGAGTGAGACATGGCTGTAGCTTATTGCTGATGTTATTCAATCTGTACACTGAGCAAACAGTAAAGGAAACAAAAGAAAAATTTGGAGTAGGAATTAAAGTTTACGCAGCAGAAATAAAAATTTTGAGGTTTGCAGATCACACTAGTTCCGTCAGACAGCAAAGGACTTGGAAAAGCAGATGAACAGAGCGGAAAGTGTGTTGAAAGGAGGATATAAAATGAACATCGACAAAAGCAAGACAAGGATAATGGAATGTAGTCGAATTAAATCGAGCAATGCTGCGGTAATTAAGTTTGGAAATGACACACAAAGTAGTAAATGAGTTTTGCTATTTGGGCAATAAAATAACTAATGAGAGCCGAAGTAGAGAGGATATAAAATGTAGACATGCGATGGCAAGAAAGGTTTTCCTGGAGAAGAGAAATTTGTTAGCATCGAATGTAGATTTAAGTGTCAGGAAGTCTTTTCTGAAAGTATAACCATAACGGTCGGTAAATAAGACTAGTGTGGGTACGCAGGTTTGGGTTACGTCTGCACTGTTGCCCAAGTTCCCTCTCATCTCCCCTATGACGTCATGTACTGTTGACAAATTTCCCTCTCCCCTCCCACCGCTGACATAGGCCAATTGCCCTATGTATAAAATGGCAGGAAATTCAAAAATTTTCGAAAACTAAAAAATTGGCGGGATGTTGAAAATAGCCTAATTTCCCTATCTACAGAATGCATGAAAATTACAAAAAAATATGGCAACTTAAAAAATCCGAGATAGGCAAATATTCTACTAGTTGAAAATCCTTAGGATACTAGTACAGCCTGCATGTTTTGTCAGAGTTCCTGGGGTTTTCCCAATAGCATAATGTAAGAATTCAAGAAGGCTGACCATGGGATACTGGTACAGCCTGCATGGTCGACGGATTTCATGTGTGTCCAACTTTTATGACTTTATTTAAACAATTACTACACTAGGGGAGGGTTTCTTCTGTGGGGTCAGATGTGAAGTCTGCACCAGGCTTCAGCTAATTAATGCCATGCACCAGGGTGCCAGCCCACTGGCACATCGTGGGCATCTGCTGTGCCTTGCTGCACTGCTGCTGTGTTCACACCAGCAGTGCTAGCTCTATAGCTCTACTGTGTGGTATCTGCTCTTGCCGTAGCGCCATCCGTCGTGTAACCTTCCAGCTACTCTAGCTGCCAGAGTTCGGGAGCGCACTGTCTATGGACTGCATCACTGACTGATACCACTGGACAGTACTTGCGAATGCCATGCAACGTGTGACGTCACAGCAGGGCCGCAGAGCCATTTTTCCCACCCGTTCCCCCACTTACCACTGGCCTGCTCTGACTTCCCCTTTCCCTGCTTCTGCTGCTTCCCCACACCTCACTCCACTGAATCCAGAGCACTTGCACTGTACAGCTGCTTCGCGGCCTCCACAACGCGTGACACTATAAAACCAGACTTGATGTGTTCATAGCCAACAAAAAGGAAGGTTTCTCCCAGGTAAGCCCAAGCCTGCAAGGGCTGCTATTCATAGCCGGGACAAAGCAACACGAACAAAATCACATAGATACTCTAATTCCTTCCATATGCAGGTAAGCATGTCCATTGACACGGATGTTATGGCAGTACGGATCTGTTCTTCAACTCTTCTAGATTCTGTGGTAGTGCTGATGTATAAACGTTGTCCTTAATGAAACCCCACAGGAAGAAGTTACATGCCACCAAAGATCTTTGAACTGCAGGGGAAACCTACCTGTTATTCATCCCCATCGACAAAAGGTATTTTTCCTTGCCAGTCTGAGCCTGTGGTTTTACCCCAGGCAAACTGATATTGGTAACACATTCCAGCTAGAAAAGGCACTTTGAAAGTTTTCATTTTTATTTTTTGATACTTCATGCATCTAACTCTTTATACCGAAATATTATTTACAGATGCTTTATTTCGACATTTGTTTTACGATATATATGTGTAATACCTCCTAATAACAAAAACTAGCACTGGAGAATCGCCTCTGGCCGAAACCGATAGTACATTAAAAGTAAATTATACAGTAGCTTTATGTGTTACAGTATGTCATTTCTAAGATTTATCAGAGATGTGAAACACAACCAACAAAAACTATTTTGGACGCTTACAAGGGTTACTATTTATAGCCAAGAAAAAGTGTGTTTTTGCCATTGTGTGTCTAAACCTGCTGGCTATTTCCAAGAACCCACTTTGGACACAAAAATATATTTTCCCAGTAATGTAGAATGCACTCAATCGTGCAAGGACCTGCAGGGCTATTTACAGCAGACGCACGAAAACTGACTCGTCAGGAATGTGGAGACCTACGTTACTGAAAATGCTTGGCGTCAAATGATAAATGAAGGTCGTAAACCTTACGAAACTTTGAACGATAATTATACAGAGTGTCTTAAAAAGAATATATGTGTTTCGAGTGCATGTATTTATTAAACTATAAGACATAACAACTATGAAACTTGGGACACATATTTACGAATATCTCAAGTTTATATTACAGATATCCAATATGTCCTCCACCACCAACGAGAACAAAATCACATCGATACTCGAATTCCTTCCATATGCGGATAAGCATGTCCATTGTCACGGATGTTATGGCAGTACGGAACTAGTACTTAACACTTCTAGATTCTGTAGTAGGGTTGGTGTATAAAAATTGTCCTTAATGAAACCCCAGAGGAAGAAGTCACAGGCCGTCAAATCTGTTGGCCATGGAGGCCAGATGAGAGGTGCTACGTCACCGGCTGTTTGACGACCAATCCAACGGCTCAGTGAAGCTTTATTCAGATCATTCAGATATTCACGCATTTGGCGGTTTCAGTGAGGGGATGCCCCGTCATGTTGAAAAATGAAGATGTCCCCGTTCAGCATTGGAAACAACCTGTTTTGTAACATAGCAAGATGCTGCTAACCGTTAATCATGTTTCCTCCAAAGAAGAATGAGTGGTAAACACATGAGCGGGATGTCACACGAAACACATTGACTTTGGCTGAACCTCGCACTTGTTCATGTGGGTTCTGTAGGCCCCAAATTCAAACATTTTGTTTGTTTGCTTTCTCACTAAGGTGGAAGGTTGCTTCATCGCTGAAAATGATGCGCTGTGCGAAAGTGTTGTCATTGTCAATAGCAGTTTGATGCTCGTCAGAAAACGCCACACGTTTGCGTTTGTCATCATGACGTGGAGTCTGTAACAGCTGTAACTAGGACGGCTGCATAATCAACCAACGCCACAAAACATGTCAAATTGTTGTTGTAGGCAGTTGTACCTCCTGACTGGCATAACGAGATGATTTTGTAGGACTACGTTGGAAAGCGGTTTGAAGTAGTACGACATTTTCAAAGGAAACACGATGGTGGCCAGGACTCTTGTCTTTAAATGCACATCCTGTATCTACAGACTGTCGATACCATCTGCGAATGTTTCCATCCTTTCAGAGGATCAGAATGGTACCTGATCCAGAAACGTCTTTGCACTGTAATCGTGTAATTACACTTCACAAACTCGAGAACACAATATGATTTCTGCCTGGGAGTAGCCATTTTGCAGCATGTGACGGTAACCAAATAAACCGAAGACAACGAACATCTGGCGGCAATGAATATAAACTAGACAATGTATTCCTTCTTCCAATAATCGAGCAGTGGCGCAGCGACCAATAGTTTTGTCAACTTAATGCTTTATAATATGTATATGCTTTCTGAAACATTCTGTACATCAAACACTGAAGAAGTCCAGAAGGACGTGTGACCTATGTAGGGCAGTTGGTATACACATAGCAGTTGTAGATTCAAACAGTAGTTGCTATATAGAGTTGTGGTCGTAGATTCATTCCGTAGATTGTAACACTAGGTTGCGTTATCTTCCACCTAGCAAAGATTCTGTTATTAGTTACCGACAGATAAGTGCTACACACCAGTCGTACACTTTGTTTTACGAAGCTACTCACACTGCTTTCCGAAAATAGTATATAAACTGACAATAAAAAAAAACAGTTAGAGTTGGCAATGTGCGATCGACGTGTTGACATTGCCGCGTAAGTATCATCAATTTTCTTGCTCTAAAATTCCCCTTAAAAGCGTACAAGACTTGTAGAGGTGACTGAGCAGACAATATCTGGATCGGAACCCATGTCCGTAAACGTACCGTTTCCTTGTTACAGCGTTTGAAAACATATTTACTAGGTGGCTATGCAACGGGTTAGACATGGTAGGGGTTCTTAGGTCGTATCGGCTGATATCATTTTATGTCTATCCTACCTCTCTGACCCGATACGAACCTCATTCATTCACGTGTCTGTGAGTGTTGGAGCAACATGGTTGAGTATACGTTTGCAGAATACACCGACACGATCCTGCTGTATGGCGAAGCTCACGGTAATGGAAGAGCTGAATGGTGAATGAGGCTCGAATCAGGCAGAGAGGTAGGACAGACGACAACTGATGTCAGCAGATCCTGCTTAAGCACCCCCTCCCCACCTCCATGACGATTACTCTGCTGCACATATACCTAACAAACATGTTTTCAAACGGCAGGAGAACGGAAACGGTGCGTTTCCGAACATGTGTTCCAGTTCAAAATATTGTCTACTCAGTTCCCTCCACAAGTCCGAGAAGTTTGTAAGGGGAATTTTAGAACAACCTGTATGTTTGTATGGTATACTCTACGGGCATGGCTTAACTCGTTTTACCCCTGATGAAGACATCTCTACAGGACTATACAGGGTGTCCCAGCTATCTTGTCCACCCAAAATATCTCTGGAACAATAACAGCTATTGGAAAACGACTTTCACCGGTATCAATGTAGGGCTGGGGCCCATGAATGTACATATTTGGAAACATTCTAAAACGAAAGTATATGTGTTTTTTAACACAAACTTACGTTTTTTTAAATGGACCTCCTATATTTTCTCTTCAGCAATCCATAGTATGACAAAGCACATACACAATGGTGTTGATTGCATCGCAATATTCCCATTACATGCCGAGTATTGAGACGCGAAGTTGACGCTTGAAACACCCGACATGCGCTGCTAGCGCACGTCCCGAGGCTCAGGCGTGAATCCCATGCTGCCCGTAATCGCGATGTAATTGACATGTGTAATCACATCTCCATACTTATCAAGAGGTCCGAAACGAATAATACGGTCTGCTGCCATCAACTCTCATAAGCACATAATGGTTTCCCTCTTGCACGTTTAACGTATTTACGTACACAATGTGAACCAGTACCGATCGGTGTACACCCGTCAGGTTGTCTTATTTATCGTGCACACCCAAAATAAGGTTTATCTAGTGCGTTATATGACCCATTGTGCCTGTCGCGCAGGGCCTGGCTCTACCTAGTCAAGTGTCCAACGTAGTTCCCACTACTGCCACAGTTACCAGTTCGCTTTGTTTATGATTTGCGACACATGCAAACTCCTGTACTCCACCACCCTCCGAGCATCCCATTTGTTGTTGCTTTGGCGTTCAGTACACCGCTTGCCAGTGTAGTCGTGCATCAGAGTAATCTAGTGACGGCACGGAGGTAGTACACATTGTGAATAAACTTGTGTTGTGGAACTTGTACTGTACAGTATAATGTACACACATGAAGATATGGTAGAAATGCTGCTGATCTATGGAGAATGTACGTTGACGGGAAATACGTTATGAGATTGCTTGTTTGTTGATAGTACTGTTAGCGAACATTATGATTATTAAGTTAATACGTCTGTTTTCTACCCTACTCTACATACCTGTACTGTACCCTGTTGTAGGTGGACGAATGCTGTTCAGGCAGAACGACTGTACAGAAGACGATTCCCTGACAAGCCATCGCCTTCGCGCCGGATGTTTGGTCGTCTCACATCTCGTCTACGTGAAACGGGAAGCTTAGATCCAAGACCTCGACATCGTCCTAGAACACGCACAGATGAACGTGCTGAAGTTGCTGTGCTCGCTACCATAGCTGTGAATCCTCAAATCAGCACACGTCAAATTGAACGTGAAGTTGGTGTGTCGAAATCAAGTGCACAGCGTATTCTTAAACGTCATAAATTTCATCCTTACCATGTTCATTTACACCAGAATCTTCATGGAAATTACTTCCGCAATAGGGTAACATTTTGTCAGTGGGCTCAGCAAAAACTTCTGACTAATCCAAATTTTTTTGCAGATGCTCTCTTTACCGACGAGGCATCATTCTCCAACAAAGGAATTGTCAATATGAGGAATATGCATTATTGGTCCGCAGACAATCCAAAATGGCTCCGTCAGGTAGAGCATCAACGTCCGTGGAAAGTTAATGTTTGGTGTGGGATTATTGGAGATACCATTATCGGACCTTTCTTTATAAATGGCATCCAAAATGGCAGACAATACTCCAGATTTATACGACACAATCTTCCTGTTCTCTTGGACACCGTACCTCTGAACCGGAGAATGGTCATGTGGTATCGGCATGACGGATGCCCTGCACATAACGCCTTACGAGCACGACGACTTCTGAACCGTAAGTTCCCTGGTAGGTGGATTGGACGAGGTGGTCCAGTTAGGTGGCCTGCCCGATCTCCGGACCTTACACCGCTGGATTATTTTCTTTGGGGAGCAGTGAAGGATGCAGTTTACCAACATGAACCAACAACACCAGAGGACATGAAACAACGCATTATTGATGCTTGTACAGCCACAAAGAGGAAACAGTAGCACGAAGTAGGGCATCCTTCATCCGCAGAGTGACCCTATGTATGCAAGCCAATGGGCATCACTTTGAGCATGAGATGTGAACGCTATGTTTAGTATGTAGTGCTGGTATCACAGTGGAAGTTTCTACAAAGGGCCATTTTACCCAGTGATGTTAAGAAACATTTGTTTGCAACAATTTGTCATTTAACGCATTAGATAAACATAACATTGATAATTATGAGATAATAAAACTAATTTGTTAAACATGTTTACATTCATCTTCTATGTCCTACCTGAACTTCCCAAATCAAAACATTTTTACCTAAACAACGGTAAAACTTTTAGTCCACTTGCTCGTTTAACTAAAACCATTAACATGAATTTTACTATTACGAGTGAATGATTAACTGTCACTTGCGCTAGATCTACAGTAAAGTAAAGTTTTAACGTTGAACGGCATTACCTTTTTAGTAACGGATTAACGATAAGCGAAGTTAACTTATTGATTGGCGACTCCATGTTGTCTTGTGCACTACGACCAGGTAACAGGTATACTTGAAAAAAGAGACAGCATTGGTCGTATATTTTTCTATTGCAAAATCGATTTTCTGTCACTGAGTGACCATCTTCAGTGCTATATTGTATAACAAATTGGGATGCACTGTTGTTACTAGGCTTACGGCAATCACATCAATGTGATTGCCGTAAGCCTAGTAACAACAGTGCATCCCAATTTGTTATACAATATAGCACTGAAGATGGTCACTCAGTGACAGAAAATCGATTTTGCAATAGAAAAATGTACGACCGAAGTTAACTTAGTGACTAACGTTGCGGTACACAGATATGTTACAGAACCCCATCACCCCTAGCCTATGGGATAAATACCTGCTGGAATGCACGACGTTAATGCAGGACGGCAGCAGACCGTATTATTCGTTTCGGACCTCTTGATAAGTATGGAAGTGTGATTACGCATGTCAATCACATCGCGATTACGGGCAGCATGGGGTTCACGCCTGAGCCACAGGACGTGCGCTAGCAGCGCACGTCGGGTGTTTCAAGCGTCAACTTCGCGTCTTAATATCTCGGGATGTAATGGGAATATTGCGATGCAATCAACGCCATTGTGTATGTGCTTTGTCATGCTATGGATTGCTGAAGAAAAAATATAGGAGGTCCATTTAAAAAAAACATAAGTTTGTGTTAAAAAACACATATGCTTTCGTTTTAGAATGTTTCCAAATACGTACATTCATAGGCCCCAGCCCTACATTGATACCGGTGAAAGTCGTTTTCCAATAGCTGTTATTGTTCCATAGATATTTTGGGTGAACAAGATAGCTGGGACACCTTGCATATCCATACTCATTCGCCTTTCATCTAAAATTCGAGCGAAGTAAACGTGTCAGCATCGCAATTTTGTCTGACCATGAATTCAAGCCAGTTCTGACTTCTGTAAAACCTTGTTATTGTGGCCCTAAAACAATATTATGCTCTGCAGACTGGTGTCAGCTGTGCGATAACTCGATCACAATCGCAGGCATGGTTACTCGAAATACTCATACATCAACAGTGGTACACTGGGTGATCACAAGATCGATGCAGGCGACTTCTCATGAACAATCGAATGTTTTAACGAAACTTAATCGACTTGCCTGCAGGAATGGATATTCAAAAATTTAATATATACCCGTATGCTACACAGCATGCACTCGAACAAGTGCATGTGTACAGCTTCTGTGAAACATTGTGAATTAATTTACTAGGGCTGTCGCGACAAACGCTGAATTCCACCGATGGAGTTGGTAGGTGGTGAGGTTGGATGAAGACTGAGATGTACAAACAAAAGGTGAATATGTGAGATGAACTGCTGGACCACATCATGGACGCAGCTACCTTCATTAGGGAACATGCATGACACTCAGCCGAGCAACAGAACACATATTCCCAAGAGCGCACAAATGCGTTGAAGTTGACAGTGGGATATTCTAACATTTGTTGTGAACTGTACAGCAGTTTTAATGTGACATGTACAATAATGTTTAGAGACGAATGTGTTAAAAATACATATTTTTCAATTTATACTTTATAAAATTCATATTGTAATATTCACAAACTATTGTACCTGTGTACATGTGTAAACTTGACTATGAACTGAGTAACACAGAAAATAAATAACAATGTACATTACATGTGTTACGTTTCAGAAAGCATTCAGAACAGGGCATATGTCCATTGAAGTTTTTGGCTTCAAATGGTCATTCTTGTCATATTCCTGAATATTGACCATTCCTCTTGAGACATCCTGTGTATTGTCTGCACACTAGGTTAAGTTTCACTGCCGCTGACCATACCAAAGAAAGGTCGTAGTTAATGTTTTGTCTCTAAGGGGAACTGTAAGTAGTCTATGTCAACTGTACTTACAGAACATCAGCTGAAAATAAACGTGTATGTCTGTCAATTGTGCATTACAAATTGTGCTACTACTGTTCCAAGCTGTTGGAGGAAAAACGAATAAGTGCTTCAACTGTGAAAAACATGTTAAGCTATGAGACATATTTTGTGTGTATTTCTTTCTTTCTGTATGTTGTTCAATAATTTTTTTGTAAATACTGTATAACAGCTTTTTGTACATTGTTTTTTCTGGGTATGAACTAGTCCAGCTTGTGTTGAAATGTATATCATGTGAAAAGTAAAGTGAATGAACTAATTCAACATATGGGATATATATTTTTGTAAAAAAATCATATTGTCTGAAATTTTAAATCTATATTGAAGACAAGATAATAAGAGATAGAGCAAAAAAATCTAGTTTCTTAAACTCTAAGTGTTCAGTTATCAACTTTACAGTTTCAGCTACATCAGCAGTGCACATGTCCCTTTATAAGAGAGGATGCATTTACACTTCGTTTAAAGTACTGAAATATGGACACCTACGCTTAGCGCCAGTTTGTAGTCCTTGCACCAGCGGCATGTACACAGTGGCACACCACAGTGGCAGCCCACATCATGGCAGTGGTTCTAGCACTCTGATGCTAAGCCTTACATGGCTGATGGCCTGGCAGTGAACTTTGCATCCAGAAACTGTGGAAGAGACCCTCCCCAGTGTGATATTTGTTTAAATAAAGGCATATAAAGTCCTGTCCTGTTCCTAGTACACAGCACATAGTTTTAAACTTAAATTAAGTCGCTCCAAACTTCAGATGAAAATCATGCAAGCTGTGTCAGTGACATCAGAGGGGGGGGGGGGGGAGAGGAAACTGTTTGAACTTTGGATAGCTGGGCTAGCAACATTTTAAACTTACGGAAAGTGCACTGAATTGTCAGAGGAGTGCCGGCCGGAGTGGCCGAGAGGTTCTAGGCGCTACAGTCTGGAGCCGCGCGACCACAACGGTCGCAGGTTCGAATCCTGCCTCGGGCATTGATGTGTGTGATGTCCTTAGGCTAGTTAGGTTTAAGTAGTTCTACGTTCTAGGGGACTGATGACCTCAGATGTTAAGTCCCATAGTGCTCAGAGCCATTTGAATCATTTTTTGTCAGAGGAGTGGGGAAAACCAATGATTTTTTTGAGTTTCCCGCCATTTTGTATTTAGGACAGAATTCTAAACTTAGAACACATGAAATCTGCCAACCATGCACACTGCTCCAGTAACCCAGGGTCCACCAGGAAATATGACAACCACGTAGGCTGCGCCAGTTTTCAGCCAATAGGATATTTTCCCATCTTGGATGCTTTAATTTCTCACCATTTTTTAACTTCCCGACATTCTATATATGAGGTAATTATACTGCTTTGAATTTCCAATTATTTTTTGTATTTCCAACCAATTTGTGAATTTTCTGCAATTTTATACATGGGGTTGTTGTCCTATTCAGAGGGGGTAGGAGCAAGGGGGCGGGGGGAGAGAACCTAGAAACAATGCTGACTGCAACAGAGCTCATCTAGCTAAGCTACTCATGAGGTCTGTCTAGTCTTGGTTTAGCTGTGATTCTTCCTTCGAATTTCCACTTCACAGTCACATCACCAACAGTCACTTTCGCAGCTTTAGAAGGGCTGAAATGTTACTGATGTTAGGTGACATCCAACGACTTGTCCACATTCGAAGACACTGGGCTCTCCCGCCCGACCCATTCTGCTTTTACTCCTTCTCTGGTGACGATACAATACTCCCTGCCTCCTTTCATACCAGCAGGCATGCGCCTTGTGATACCTAGTGGTCAATTCAGCGTTACATAGGAGAGTCCAAATACTTTTCTTCAGAGAGTGTATTTTGCGTATCATGCAGAGAAGCATGCATGTTGAAGTTATTAGAGATTCATAAATTCTTCTTGCAAAATTGATCTATTTTGGAATGGTATTATACTTGTGATATGACAATTTGCTATTTTTAGATATTTCGAAATGCATAACAGATGTGCGACAATTCTTTGACGTAATGGCGTACTTAAAAGTACCTATATATATCTCGTGTGTGTGTGTGTGTGTATGTGTGTGTGTGTGTGTGTGTGTGTGTGTCTGTGTTTGTGTGTGTTAACAGCAAAAACTGACAGGGTTAACGGATACGAAAAAATGATTCAAATGGCTCTAAGCACTATGGGACTTAACATCTGAGGTCATCAGTCCCCTAGTCTTAGAACTACTTAAACCTAACTAACCTAAGGACATCACACACATCCATGCCCGAGGCAGGATTCGAACCTGCGACCGTAGCAGCAGCGCGGTTCCGGACTGAAGAGCCTAGAACCGCTCGGCCACAGCGGCCGACAACGGACACGATAAAAGATACAAAAACATTCCAGTAAAGCTGGTTGCACGAACAACCCGTTTGCGAGATGACTGCGAATGTGTGATTACGAGTCGCCACTGACTTCAGTACGAAATATTGTACTAATTAATACAAATGTATTTTAAAATGTAAACTTACACATTAAGTCTTGTTGGTTTCAAGTATCTCCCATGGCCTTTCTCATCAAAAAATACAATACTACTTCAGTCAAAAATGTTATAGTATACAGTAAACTCGTACATCTTAAGGAGGCTGTTCCACGAGTTGTCCTTGAATTTGGATGCGTTAATGCACTTGTCTCTGTAGTGGGTTACGATTTGTTTGAGATACCGCTAGATCATCTTGTAAATCTTAACAAGGCTGTATTGAGTGTACTCTAGTTCTTTAACTTTATCAATGGATGTGCTGTACACTTCATTTTTGACAAGACGCCCAACAGAAAAATCCAGAGAATTAGGTTTAGGTCATCCTGAAGGCCAAGAGATGGATCCTGCTCGACGTGTTCATACTAGATGAGACTGTTGCATTAGGTGTCGCTTTACATAAGCAGCAGAATGTGCCAGTGCACCATCCTGCGTGTACCACATTCCCCAGACATGGGTGAAATTGTAGCATCACGTAACCGCAAACTTTTAACTATCTCACTAACGGCCTCTTGTTTCCTGGAATGTTTTTTTTTTGTTTTATTATCATATACTTCCACCCGCTTGAGTGGAGGTGGTGCAAGGGAAGGGGAGCGTACTAGCTAATACCTGATTTCAGTCAGGGGTAATGGTCTCAGAAATGTTGGGAACTACTGCTCTACAGGAAGGAGCAGGAAATGTTTGGACGCTGTTTAGTTCGAATACCTTGCAATCATTTTTATTTGTATTTCGAATTCTGTTATTGTGGTAAAGTTGTGTAATTTCTAAATAAGCCAAAAGAGTATAATATTTGAGATTAATTTTGTTATAGCCACTGACTGAAATATAATATTCAATTGCAGACAGTAGCACTTACTAATATTTTTCTCAAATAAGTCATTTTTGATCCTCAATCGTCTGACAGTCATCACATCTCATTTCTCAAAATAATACTGTATTATGTACCGGGTGATCAAAAAGTCAGTATAAACTTGAAAACTTAATAAACCACGGAATAATGTAGATAGAGAGGTAGAAATTGATACACATGCTTGGAATGACATGGGGTTTTATTAAAAAAAAAAAAAAAGTTTACAAAATCTCCGACAGATGGCGCTGGACAGCAAAACGTCAGTGACTGCGCATGACAATCGTGTATAAAAGGAGCTGTAATGAGAGAGAGAATCAGATGCGCCAGCCGTCGCAGCATGTTGACATTACCTGAAAAGGTGCTTTTAGTGAAGCTGTATTATCAGAATGGGGAATGTGATAGTTCAGCGTTACGATCCTATCGCCATAGGAAGGGGGATTCGAACGGGTAAAGGTCCGTTGCCAAATGCAGCTGTGGCGAGAATGATTTCGAAGTTCGAAGCCACGGGTTGTTTAGACGATAGACCCCGTAGTGGCCGACCGAGCACAAGGCGTACTGCTGCTGAAACAGTTCAGGAAGAAATGGAAACTGTAGCGGGTTCGTCTGTGCACGGGGAAGTCAGCGCTCGTGCATTCGCACGTCGCACCGGCATTCCATACACTACTGGTTGGTTGGCACTTAGGCGTACCCTCCGATGCTATCCCTACAAAATCCATCGGCGTCATGAACTGTTACCTGGCGATTTAGTGAAGCGGAGGGCATTCGCGGTGTGGGCGTTTCAAAAGATGGCGGATTATGACGATTGGTTGAGTAATGTGTTGTGGACCGACGAAGCTCATTTCACGCTCCGAGGGCCTGTCAACGCCCACAACTGCAGAATTTGATCTACCGAAAATCCTAGAACTGTCGTGGAAACTCCATTGCACGACGAGAAAGTCACGGTATGGGTTGGATTTACCACATCTACCGTCATTAGGCCTTTTTCCTTCGAGGAAATGCGTGATTCTGGTTTTGTAACTGCTACTGTGACGGGTGAGAGGTACGCCGATATGTTACAGAATCGCATCATCCCCAGCCTGGCTGATAAACACCTGCTGGAACGTACGATGTTTATGCAGGATGGCGCTCCACCCCATATTGCTAGACGCGTGAAAGAACTCTTTCGCGCGTCGGTTGGTGATGACCGTGTGCTCAGCCGCCACTTTCGTCATGTTTGGACTCCCTGGTCCCCAGACCTCAGTCCGTGCGATCATTGGCTTTGGGGTTACCTGAAGTCGCAAGTGTATCGTGATCGACCGACATCTCTAGGGATGCTGAAAGACAACATCCGACGCCAATGCGTCACCATAACTCGGGACATGCTTTACAGTGCTGGTCACAACATTATTCCTCGAATACAGCTATTGTTGAGGAATGATGGTGCACATATTGAGCATTTCCTGTAAAGAACATCATCTTTGCTTTGTCTTATTTTGTTATGCTAATTATTGCTATTCTGATCATATGAAGCGCCATCTGTCGGACATTTTTTGAATTTTTGTATTTTTTTGGTTCTAATAAAACCCCATGTCATTCCAAACATGTGTGCCAATTTGTACCTCTCTATCTACATTATTCCGTGTTTTATTCAGTTTTCAAATTTATACTGAGTTTTTGATCACCCGGTACTTCGACTAATTTGGTTACAACTCTTGTTCTTTCAAACAGAAAACGTGTGCATGGCTATGGCCCAGAAAAGACCGGACAAAGCGTCTTTCGGGAATGACGCTGACTGATCTTCATTAGTTATGCTGACTGCCCACGTTTTAAATGACCATCCTGCAAAGTCGAAATGTCTCACATTACATACAGCAGCAAAATATTCCATAATAGAAATATCTACAAGTCTTCTCTCTCCCCTGACGTTCTAGAAAATTCGCCTTGGTCATATCCTTATATTTCATTTCTTGAATTTCGTAAACAAAGATCTTGTGAAAGTTAGCTCGCTCTGTTCGTTTATGAGATCTAGAGCACAGCGAAGGAACCAGGTTAATCGTGTGTTCGCTATCTTCCAGACTGCACTGAATACAATTATGCACTGTCGTGTAGTGAACAAAATACGAACTTGAAACAAATTTGTGATTGCATTCACGACTTCTTTACACACACACTGAAGCGCCAAAGAAACTGGTATAGGCATGAGTATTCCAATACAGAGATACGTGAACAGGCAGAATACTGTGCTGCGGTCGGCAACGCCTATGTAAAACAACAAGCGTCTGGCACAGTTAGATCGGTTACTGCTGCTGCAATGCGGGTTGTCAAGATTTATGTGAGTTAGAACGTGGTGTCATAGTCGGCGCACGAGCGGTGAAACACATCTCCGAGGTAGCGGTGAAGTGGGGATTTTCCCGTACGACCATTTCACGAGTGTACCGTGAACATCAGGAATCCGGTAAAACATCAAATCTCCGACATCGCTGCTGCCGAAAAAAGATCCTGCAAGAACGGGACTAACGACGACTGAAGATAATCGTTCAGCGTGACAGAAGTGCAACCCTTCTACAAATTTCTGCAGATTTCAATGCTGGGCTATCAACAAGTGGCGGCGTACGAACCATTCAACAAAACATCATCGATGTGGGCTTTTGGAGCCGAAGGCCCACACGTGTTCCCTTCATGACTGCACGACAGAAAGCTTTACGCCTCGTCTGGGCCTGTCAACACTGACATTGGACTGTTGATGACTGGAAACATGCTGCCCGCTCGGACGAGTCTCGTTTCAAATTGTATCGAGCAGATGGACGTGTACCGTTATAGGGACAACCTCATGAATCCACAGACCCTGCATGTCAGCAGGGGTTGTTCATGCAGGTGGAGGCTCTGTAATGGTGAGGGGTGTGCAGAGTTGGAGTGATATGGGACCCCTGATATGTATAGATACGATTCTGACAGGTAGCACGTACGTAAGCGTCCTGTTGATCGCCTGCATCCATTCATATCCATTGTGCATTCCGACGGACTTCGACAATTCCAGCAGGACAATGCGAAACCCCACACTTAAAGAATTGTTACAGAGTGGCTCCAGGAATACTCTTCTGAGTTTAAATACTTCCGCTGGCCACCAAACTCTCCAGACATGAACATTATTGAGTATATCTGGATGCCTTGCAACGTGCTGTTCAGAAGAGATCTCCAACCCCTCGTACTCTCACGGATTTATGGACAGTCCTGCAGGATTCATGGTGTCAGTTCCCACCTCCATTGCTTCAGACATTAGTCGAGTCCCTGCCACGTCGTGTTGCGGCATTTCTGCGTGCTCGCGGGGGCCCTACACGATGTTAGGCAGGAGTACCAGTTTTTTTGTCTCTTCAGTGTGTATGGAAACACCACAAACAAAGCACATTACCATGCCTAATACTATGCAGAGAAACAGTTGACATTCAAAACAGCTTCAAGTCGTCGCGGAATGGATAAATACGAGTCCATTATGGCTTTCGACGGAATGTTATTAAAAAGTCGTGCGCAGGTTGAGGCCCAATTAGATCACAGCCCAGGTAAGCCCGTGGAACATTTTTATTGAAAAGTACCAAAATAAAAGTCCTCCTCCACGAGAGAAAAGTTGGTCACTACATTAGTTTGTGAAAATTCGTGATTAACGCTAAATTTACACAAGTCCAAACTTAAACTGAATATCGTAATGATGAAACAGTCAAAATCTATATTCTCTCGGAAGAAGAATAAATTAACGTAATGGAGGCCAACTACCTACACCAACTCCAGGACGTCTCTGATGCAGAGGCCAAGGACTGGTGATGATGAAACCAGACACTAGTGGCTTCCTCGGTGGGCGGTGGCTGGTGTGGCGTGGCGTCATACGTATGAAAGGTTCGGATCGAGCCTCTGACCGAAGAACTACGGGTGCACTTGACGCCTCGCCCAGAGCTCAGCGGAAGATGCTTGAGATAGGTTTTGCGCCGCCCTAAATACCCAAGCTACGTAGACATACTGGAGGAACTGTTTGTGATCGGGTGGCCAACGGAGGCAAACAGGGCCAGCGACCTCTGATGACAGTCGCTCTGCCGCCTGCTGGCCTCGGCAGCATTAATGATTTAAGCTCTGCCGTCTGCTGATGTAACCCCTTCGATGTTAGGCCGACAGTGCACCACTACTGTGAGGAGGGTTGCCAGTCTTAGGGTTCAAAATGGTTCAAATGGCTCTGAGCACTATGGGACTCAATATCTTAGGTCATAAGTCCCCTAGAACTTAGAACTACTTAAACCTAACTAACCTAAGGACATCACACACACCCATGCCCGAGGCAGGATTCGAACCTGCGACCGTAGCAGTCCCGCGGTTCCGGACTGCAGCGCCAGAACCGCTAGACCACCGCGGCCGGCCAAAAATGGTTCAAATGGCTCTGAGCACTATGGGACTCAACTGCTGTGGTCATAAGTCCCCTAGAACTTAGAACTACTTAAACCTAACTAACCTAAGGACAGCACACAACACCCAGCCATCACGAGGCAGAGAAAACCCCTGACCCCGCCGGGAATCGAACCCGGGAACCCGGGCGTGGGAAGCGAGAACGCTACCGCACGACCACGAGATGCGGGCTGCCAGTCTTAGGGCATAGAGCCCATACACAGCATGCCTCCCCCCGCCCTCCCTCCCCCAAAGGAAGAGAGACTGTGGAGACTGCGACACATCTCGATATCTGAGGAACCTGGCACCACTTCATTGGCTACCTGTAGGACTGATAATCCCAGTGGTCTGAGGTCAATGTCCATTGGAGTTGGTGACTGGACTGGAACAGGCTGTCCTCACCAAACGCAGGATGATCTACATCTACATCTACATAGATACTTCGCAAGCCACTGTGCAGTACATGCCGGATGGTACCCTGTACCACTACTTGTCATTTCATTTCCTGTTCTACTCGCAAATAGAGTGAGGGAAAAACGACTGTCTGAATGCCTTCGTATGAGCTCTAACTTCTCGTATTTTATCTTCGTGGTCCTTACGTGCAGTGCTGTTGGCGGCAGTAGAATCGTTCGGCAGTCAGCTTCAAATGCCAGTTCTCTAAATTTTCTCAATACTGCTTTTCGAAAAGAACGTCGCCTTCCCTCAAGGGTATCCCCTTTGAGTTTCCGAAGCATCTCCGTAACACTTACGTGTTGTTTGAACCTACTGGCAACAAATCTAGCAGCCTGCCTCTGCATTGCTTTGATGCCTTCCGTCAATCCAACCTGGTACGAATTCCAAACACTCGAGCAGTACTCAAAAACAGATCGCACCAGCGTCCTATATGGGATCTCCTTTACAGGTGAATCACACTTTCCTAAAATTTTTCCAATAAACCGAAGTCAACCATTCGCCTTCCCTGCCACAGTTGTCATATGTTCGTTCCATCTCATATCGCTTTGTAACGTTAGCAACGTTACGCCCAGATATTTAAACGACTTGACTATTTCGAATAGGACACAGTCAACATTAGGGTTTTGATCTTCATACTTATCCGCATTAACTTACATTTTTCCACACTTAGGACTAGCTGCCACTCATCTCGACAACTGGAAATTTTGTCTAAGTCATCTTGTATCTTCCTACAGTCACTCAACATCGATACCTTTTCGTACATCACGGCATCATCAGCAAAAAACAGCAGATTTCTGTCCACCTTGTCCGCCATATCATTTATGTATATAGAGAACAACGGCGGTCTCATCACGCTTCCCTGGGGCACTCATGAGAATACCTTTGTGTCTGATGAACAATAGCCCTCGAGAACAACATACTGGGATCTATTATTTAAGAAGTCTTCGAGCCACTCACATATCTGTGAAGTTATTCCATATGCTGCAATGGGGCACTGCGTCAAATGCTCTACGGGAATCTAGAAATATGGAATCTGCCTGTTGCCTTTCATCCAAGGGCAGGCCACGACATTGGGGTCACAGATCTACTTCAAAGTTTGTACGCCTTAGTTGGCCATTAAAACAACGTAATGTGCGAGTAGTAAGGTGCACTACTCTGGTAATTCCGAGAAAATCGCAAGGAAAGCTTAACACGTCTGTTATATGGTTTATGTATCTGTGCACAGGTGCCGTTAGAGTTCATGGGGGTGAAATGATAAGCCTTCAAGCTTCGTATGACCAGCGTGTATGAAGCGACGGTTCGACTCCCGCTCGAACTTAATTACTGTTCTATTTTTTTATCACTGGTCATATTATTTAGATTATATTACATTCGATAGGTAATATAATAAAAAAACCACGTGAATTTGCATGTCTGTATGCCAAATACTATCCTGCAACGCGTGATATCGAGAGCACATTCGACGTGTAATTGTACATTATTCTTGTGGTCTGGCACATGGGGACTTACTATATTTCTGATTGTGAAAAACATCATTCGCATAATTATTTATCGAAGTTTGACTTGGGCTTTCCAAGCCTGTCACTCGTCCTTGAAAATTTAATTACAACTAGTAAGTAGCCAGAAAACAAATGAAATTCACTACAACTTCACGAAAATGGACGTGGGTTTTTTTTTCATTATATTACCTCTCAAATGTCGTATATAAATTAAATAACGTGGGTAGTAAAGTAAAAAAGTAGGTCAAATTAGGAAATGTTACATGGATTCGAACCGTCGCCTCTTCCACAACTGTGTACCATAGCGCTCACGCTAACTACTTGAGCACAATGACCTCTTTGGGCTGGTACTTGCGAACAAATACTTCAGTTACATAATAGATGAATAAAACATCTTGTGATTTTCTCGGAATTGCCACAGTAGTGCACCTTACTACTTGCACACTATGTTGTTTCACTGGCCTACTAAACGTGTAACAAGGTTGAAGTACGTAAATCAGTTATCCCACCGTCATGGCCCCCTCTTGTCAGTATGTCATCTGAGAAAAAGGCAATCGGAGTTTCACACGAGCGATGCTTTCTAAAACCATTCTGATTCGTGGACATAAGCTTCTCAGTCTCAAGAAAGTTTATTATATTCGAACTGAGATAATGTTCAAGGATTCTACGGCAAACAGAATTTAGGGATATTGGTCTGTATTTTTGAGGGTCCATTCTTTTACCTTTCTTATACACAGATCAAAACATTTTGCATCGCCTCGGTTCCGAGAGTTCCGGAACCTGTACAAAAAATTGGAATAGAGATCAACATAAACATCATTTCTGCCCTTTTTATTGCTCATGAAAATCACACATAGCATGTTGTACCACCATACAGCGAGACCTTCAGAGGTGGTGGTCCAGATTGCTGTACACACCGGTACCTCTAATACCCAGTAACACGTCCTCTTGCACTGATGCATGCCTTTATTCGTCGTGACATACTATCCACAAGTTCATCAAGGCACTTTTGGTCCAGATTCTCCAACTCCTCAACTTCAGCGTAGATCCCTCAGAGGAGTTGGTGGGTCACGTCGTCCGTAAACAGCCCTTTTCAATCTATCCCAGACATGTTCGATAGGGTTCATATCTGGAGAACGTGCTGGCCGCTCTAGTCGAGCGATGTCGTTATCCTGAAGGAAGTTATTCAGAAGATGTGCATGATGGGGGCGCGAATTGTCGTCCATGAAGACCAATGCCTCGCCAATATGCTGCCGATATGGTTACACTATCGGTCGGAAGATGACATTCACGTATCGTACAGCCGTTACGGCGCCTTCCATTACCGCCAGCAGCGTACGTCAGCCTCACATAATGCCACCCCAGAACAGCAGGGAACCTCCACCTAGCTGCACTCGCTGGTCAGTGTGTATGAGGCGTTCAGCCTGACCAGGTTGCTTCCAAACACGTCTCCGACGATTGTCTGGCTGAAGGCATATGCGACACCCATTCGTGAAGAGAATGTGATGCCGATTCTGAGTGGTTCATTCGGCATGTTGTTGGGCCCATCTATACCGCACTGTATGGTATCTTGGTTGCAAAGCTGGACCTCGCCATGGACGTCGGGAGTGAAGTTGCGCATCATGCAGCCTATTGTGCACAGTTTGAGCCGAAACACGACGTCCTGTAGTTGCACGAAAAGCATTATTCAACATGGTGGAGTTGCTGTCAGGGTTCCTCCAAGCCATAATCCGTAGGTAGCGGTCATCCACTGGAGTAGTAGCTGTTGGGCTGCCTGAGCGTGGCATGTCATCGACAGTTCGTGTCTCTCTGTATCTCCTCCATGACCGAACAACATTTCTTTGGTTCACTCCGAGACGCCTGGACACTTCCCTTGTTGAGAGCCCTTCCTGGTACAAAGTAACAATGCAAACGCGATCGAACCGCACTATTGACCGTTTAGGCATGATTGAACTACAGACAACACGAGCCGAGTACCTCCTTCCTGGTGGAACGACGAACTGATCGGCTGTTGAACCCCCTCCGTCTAATAGTGCTACTCATACATGGTTGTTTACATCTTTGGGCGGGTTTAGTGACATCTCTGAACAGTTAAAGGAACTATGTGATGCAACATTCACAGTCAACGTCTATCTTCAGGACTTATGGGAACCGAGGTGATGCAAAACTTTTTTTGATGTGTGTATAACGGAGTCACCTAAATTTTTTTCCAGTTGCATGGGTCTTTGTGCTGGACGAGAGATGCACGATAAATGCAAGCTAGGTAAGATTGCAGTGGAATACTCTCTGTAAAATAGAACTGGGATTTCATCCGGACCTCGTGATTTATTTACTTTCAAATCTTTCAGTTGTTTCTCTACGCCATACGGGAGTATGTTCCTTGGTCAAATGACGGTATGTTTGTACGATTCTACTGTGTGAACGATTTCTTGAATGTCAAATTTAAAACTTCGGCTTTCGTTTTGCTATCTTCAACTGCCACATCAGATTGCTCAACAAGGGACTGAATGGAAGCCTTAGACCCCCTTAACGGTTTTACTTTCGACCAGAATTTTCTCGGATTCTCTGCCAGATCTTTTGCTAAGGTGTGACGATGGTAGTGGTTGTATGCTTCACACATAGCTCTTTTCACAGACGCACAAATCTCTACTAATCCTCGCTTGTCGTCATTTATGCGTTCCCTTTTGAACCCAGAGTCCAACAGCTTCTGCTTCCTCAGCATCCGCCAACTTTGCCCATTATTCCTCTACTGCCATCTTACTGGAACTAAGTGATGCCAATTCACTATCTAAGGGAGATGTTAATAACTGCTTATCAGTTCTATATAGGAGAAACACTCTTCTAGTCTTCTTGACTGATTTATTAACTTTCGTAATCATAGTAATAATGGCATCATGATCGCTAATCGCCGTTTTTATATTGACATTGTCGATAAGGTCCGGTCTATTTTTAGCTACAAGATCTAAGATGTTTCCATTTCGTGTGGGCTGCCGAGCTAGCGACTCAAGACAATTTTCAGAAAAGTGTTCAAAAGTATTTCGCATGACTGTCTGTCTGTACCCCCCGCAATCAATCCATAGACTTCCCAGTCTATACTCGACAGGTTAAAGTCGCCTTCAACTAGTATTGTATGATCTCGGTATTTGCGCAGTATTGACCATATACTTTCTCTGAGTGATTCTATAACTGTCACAGCAGAATCGGGTGGCCCGTAGAAACATCCGACAATTAACTTAGTTTCACCTACACCTGTTATACGCGACCAGATGACTTCACTATCACACGCAACTTCGACCTCAATAGAGACAATATTTTTGTCAACTGCAATGAAGACTCCCACTCCTATGGCCTCTAATCTGTCTTTCCGATATACGTTCCTTGAGTCGCTAAATATCTCAGAGCTTTCCACTTCGGGTTTCAGCCAGCTCTCGACCCCAAGAATAATTTGAGGGTGAGAGCTCTGCTGGAAGGCAGTAAATTCAGGAACTTCACTATGAATACTTCGACTGTTTGCTGATAAAATTGTGACAGTCTGAACGCCGTTTGATTTCCCTTGTTGCACTGACGAGTTTCATCAGAGCACCTCAAACTACTGCCTAGTCTAAAAAACCCTCACGGGCACTCCAAAAATACTCTGCTACCCATGTAGCTGCTTCCTTTGCGTAGAGCCCCCCTGACCTATCAAGGGGAGTCTTACAAATACACACACACGACAACGCAGGTCTAGAAATCTACAGCCAAGACCGTCACAGAGTCGACGAAGCCCTTTGGCTGAGACCATCCACTCGGCTCCAAACCAAAGGATCCCGATCAACTCTAGAAATGATGCTGGAAATTGAGAGCTCTGCTTGCACGCCACGCGCGAGGCCAGCAGTCTTCACCACCTCCGCCAGCCACCTGTACGAACTGTGACCGCCTCAGAACCCATGTGTCAGGCGTCATTGGTGCCGACGTGAGCCACAACATACTGGCGACTGCACCCTGCACGCTCGATAGCCACAAGCAAGACCGCCTCCACATCTTGGATGAGACCCACCGGCAGACATACCGAGAGCACATTGGCTTTCTTTCCAGCCCTAAACGCTATCTGCCTAAGGGTCTCCACAACGCGCCTAACATTGGAGCTCCCAATAACAAATAAACTCCTCCCGCCATGTGACTCCTCGGACCCTGCTGAAGGAGCTGTCCACTCACAGGGTGAATGGGCGAGGGCAGGCGGCCAGTCTCCACATCGACCCGCTGCGTCGAGCGACGCGAATGCGTTACCACCTGCCACTCACCCTGCTGTGAGGGCGGATTCACCGTGTTGGGTGCACTAGGAGGTGCCTCGGGATCAGAACCTATGAGCAAAACAAGTGGCACCTGAGGTGTCCCATGCTAGGCGCCAGATTCTCCGCCACCATTACACCCCTAGGCAGCAGCCTGAAGGTGACTGACCATAGCCAAAAGCATATTAAGCTGTTCGCGAACTGCCCCAAGTTCCTCCTGCGTCTGCACACAGCATGCACACATCCTAGCAAGATAAACTGAAAAATTGAACAATAAGAGTAGACAATCCTAGATATGCGACTTGCTACCCTCCTGATGTGTCACCAATGGTTGCCGATGCATTAATGAGCTATGTAACTGGCTGTTCAGTGAGCAATTGTTGCGGATGCGGATCAGGACCTGGAGGGGGGGGGGGGGGGGGAGGCGCATCCGACTCTGGAACAAAAGATCGTGACAATCCACTACTAGAAGGCGTCGCTGTTTTCCATGGGTGCACCTGATTGACATACCTGCAACAAACAGAGTCATTATGTAGTCATGCTTCCCCCATGGCCTGTCTTAATAAGTTGGTAACCACTTCCAGGGTCCATCGGCGGCGACTTTTGGAGAATAACAATGCTCAGATCTCATCTTTGATTGAGTGACAGAAGCGTCGAGATTACAGATAACTAGACAGAGTTCCTGCAGCATGGAGAATGGAGAGTCTGGTCGGAGTGATAAGAAGCCAAAAACAGAGTGAGAGCTTCATCTAAATCATGACCGCAGTGAAACTTTGCCAACTGTGACTTGAATGCGTGAAGAAAACGTTCCACTAAACCATTCGACATGAGATGAAAAAGTACTTTGTCCACTAGCACGATATGGCTGGAAGAACAAAAAGAGGTAAATTCGAAAGATGTGAACTGAGATCCATTGTCGGTAACCATGGTACCTAGGAGTCCTCCTATGCAGAAGATCCATGCCAGAGCCTGTATAGTCTGTACTGAGATAATGAACACGTCCGAGAAACATATGGGAATCTGGTCCCCACATTGACCACGATAACCATGAATAATCAAGAAAGGGACCAAAAAAGTCTAAATGGAGTCATGACCAGAGTGCTGAAGTATTTGACCAAGGGAAATATCTGTGAGTGGGTGATGCTTGTTTACTTTGGCAGGTTTCACAAGCTGCCACCATGTTGGCAATACCTGCATCTAAACCTTGCCAATACATATGTCGACATGCCAGCCTCTTAGTGAACACAACTCCCCACTGACCGTTATGAAGAAGTGACAATATGTGGTGCCACAAGGTGGGTGGGATCATGACTGGGTTCGACAATTTTCTGCTTTCAACAAAAGGACTGTATTGAGGATGAAGAACTCTAGGTTCCTGTGATATAATCCCAGTCACCTTTGGTGCATCAGATAGAACATTTCCTGGATAAGTGGGACCTCCAATGAGTAATGGGTGATGACTTTTACATCCAAGGGAAAGGTGACTACTGCTCCTTCGCTCCTGAGTCCATGTGGCAGCAGAACTTCAGTTCCGAATCGAACTGTGTGTCCTGTCCCAATGGTAACCTAGAGAGAATGTTGGCATTGGCATGTTGAGCCATCGAGTGATATCTGATGTCATATGAGCAGCTGGGAAAGAAAGCCCATCTCTGGAAGCGACAAGCTGATTTGGTCAGAATACTGGCGTCTGCCTTGAATAGCGGTAAAAGAGGTTTGTGCTCTGTCAATAACGTAAACTGTCGGCAGTACACATAATAGTGGAATTTCTTGAATATGGAAATGCTAGCCAGGGTCTCCTTTTCTGTATGACTGTAGTTACGTTGCTCTTGTGTCAGAGTTATGGATGTGAACACAAAAGGACGTTCCACACCATCTACTTCGAGCATTAACACGTGCCCAAGCCGTAATCAGAAGCATCACCTGCTGCAATCAATTGTTTTAATGGGTCATAGGCCATAATGCAGTTCGGACGGAGCAGGCTTTTCCTTGAGATCTCAGAAAGCTTTATTGCAGGTGGGACTCCAGTTCCACTTCACATTTGGCGTAACAATTGATGGAGCAGTTCTGGTATGGGCGCGGCATGTGGGATGAGCTTCTGACAATAATTAACTTGACTGAGCACAGATTGTTGAAGCTTAATGTCCTCTGTGACTGGAAGTTGCAGGACAGCTTGAATATATTGTGTGTGGTGTGGTTTATAATTCTGAAGCACTGAGAACATGGTCAAGATATTCCACCTGAGAGACAAAAAAAACAGTATTTGTCTATCCCACACTTGAGCTGGGCTTGCTGAAGAACAACAGAAAGGGCATAAAGGTTGGCCACCAAATCCTGGGCGTTTTTATCAGTGACTAGAATATCGTTCAGATAGTTCACTGCGCTGGGCACATCCCATGTCACCTGTTCCAAGTACCGATGAAAAATAGCCAGAGCACCGGCAGTGCCAAAAGGAAACCTGTTAAACCAGTTATAGCCGAATAATCCAAACAGAGTGTTAACGACCAGAATGCTGTGTGATGCCTCGTCCAGAGGGAGCTGAAAGTAAAGTAAACGTCCTGCAAATCTATCTTGGCGTAAAACTTGCCTCCTTTGAGACACGCCATACTATTGTCTGCTTTAAGAATTGAATAGGCGACGATGACAGACTGTGCATTGATTGTGGATTTAAAATCACCGCGAATTCGAAGGGATCCATTCGACTTTTCCGCAATAACGACGGGGGCAGACCACTTACTACTGGTGTTAGTGGTGAGAGTGCCTTCATCTCCGAGGCGCTGTAGTTCCACCTGCAACTGATCTCTGAGAGTTAATGGAAAATTCTGTGCTATGAAGAAGGGGGTGTGGCTGTTGGAAGAAGAGTGACATGCACCTCAAAACGAGTGACACTGGTGGTAGTGTGAGAAAAAAACTGACTTGTAATTGGAGCATAGGTCGCTTAAGTACGAACTATTCCCTGACGGCTGAATGCTGTTGGTGGAGTCATGTACTTCCGAGCCCAAAGCATTAAAAAATCCAACCCAAAGATGTTTGTTCCTCTTTCACTGTTTATCACTAAGATGCATACCGTGAAGGCAGTAGAACGACACTGAATGCGAGCCATGAACTGTCCTTTAACTTTGATAGTATTCTTGCTATAGCTACGCAGACACTTGGAGAATTACTATAGCTGAGGTGAGCCCAAATGGCCATAAGTCTCGCAAATCGCAATAGTCGTGGAAGAACCTGTGGAGATGAATTTCTTGGAAGAATTGTGACAGGTGATGAAACATGGCTCTATCATTTTTCACCAGAGACGAAGAGGCAATCAATGGAGTGGCATCATGCAAATTCACCCAAGAAAAAAAATTCAAAACCACACCCTCTGTTGGAAAAGTTATGGCTACGGTGTTTTTCGATTCCAAAGGACTCTTTCTTGTGGACATCATGCCAAGTGGAACCACCATAAATTCTGATGCATATGTGACGACACTGAAGAAACTTCAAGCTCGACTGAGTCGTGTTCGACCATATCGGCAAAAGCAGTATGTTTTGCTGTTGCACGACAATGCACGGCCACATGTCAGTCAAAAAACCATGGAAGCGATCACAAAACTCGGATGGACAACACTGAAACACCCGCCTTACAGTCCTGACCTGGCTCCATGTGACTATCGTCTCTTTGGGAAACTGAAAGACTCTCTCCGTGGAACAAGGTTTGAAGATGATGACTCCCTTGTGCACGCTCCCGAACAGTGGCTCCGACAGGTTGGTCCAGAATTTTACCGTGCGGGTATACAGGAGCTGGTTCCAAGGTGACGTAAGGCAGTTGAGAGGGATGAAAATTATGTGGAGAAATGAAAATATTGTTCCTAAAGGATGTATCTACACACTGTAAAACTTTCAAACATGTAGAATAAAAGATGGATTTAAAAAAAATAGTGTGCATTTCTTTTGGAGAGACCCTCGTAGAAGAAAGTAACGTAATGGAGGTCCACGGCCGATAGTAAATTCCTGGTCATCTCTGATCCAGAGACCAAATCCTAATGATAGTGACGGCAGATAATGATAGCTGCCTTACTTACTGGGGACATTGCACAGGTACCTTTCGTGGTCAAATATAACAGCACAACCTTCATGCTTGATTAGTATCTGCATTTGTGTTCAAGCATGCTTTCCCCGCAGTGTTTCTAAATTTTTGTCCAGGCCCTGCAGTTTGTAACAGAACAAAGTCGACCGGTGTGAAGGTAATTTGAGCAATACCTCAAGGAAGTGATGTAGGGCCGTTACCCTGAAAGTAAATAAATGCAGCACACTATGGATGAATAGGGGAAGAGATCCAGTACAGTTCGATTACATTATTGGTGAAAAACAGCTACTGTTAAACATCTAAAAGAAACCATCTGGAACGACCGAAAATAAATTGTAGGAAAAGCAGATCCCTAGCTGAAATGCACTGGGAGAAATTTTAAGAAACGGTAATTTATCCATGAAAGAAATTGCTTACAAAAAATATGTAAGAGTGATTATTGAGCATCACTCGTATCTATGGGACCCTGTACCAAGTTAAATTAACAGAGAAGACAGAGAAAACCCAACGAAGACCACTGCGTTTCGTCACACGATCGTTTAGTCACCGTGAGAGCGTTACGAGATTCTCAGCAAACTCCAGTGGCAGAGGCTACGAGAGAAGTATTGCGCATCACGGAGAGGTTTGCCGGCGCACGTACCAAGAAGAGTCGAGCAATATATTACTTCCTATCACATACGTCTCGTGAAATGACCTTGATTATAAAATCAGTGACGTTAGAGCTCATATCGAGGTTTAGAGTCAGTCATTCTTCTCTCGCTCCATTCAGAAATGGAGCAAGGAAAGGGGAAAAAGATAGTGGTACCAGTAGTACACTCCACCACACACCACATCCATGAATCAGCTCACTACAATTTCAAAAAAATGGTTCAAATGGCTCTGAGCACTATGGGACTCAACTGCTGTGGTCATAAGTCCCCTAGAACTTAGAACTACTTAAACCTAACTAACCTAAGGACAGCACACAACACCCAGCCATCACGAGGCAGAGAAAATCCCTGACCCCACCGGGAATCGAACTCGGGAACCCGGGCGTGGGAAGCGAGAACGCTACCGCACGACCACGAGATGCGGGCACTACAATTTCATGATGCACTTCTATTTTATTAAGAAAAAGTTACGTTCTACTCTGATAATATTTCAACAATGCTTATGAATTTTATGTGTTATTCCAAGCCTTTTTGAAAATTTGAATGAATTTCCTTACAAATGCGTTTCATGCATAATGGTCATATATCTCCATACAATCACACCTCTGTGAAGGTATTTCACATAAACCACATATAGTCTAACCTTCGGATCCATATAATTTTTTCAAACATACTGTCACCTTTACTATACAGTTTAGTTTAGAATTTCTTAGGTGACGTCAGACATTACTTCTGAAGTTCACAGTTCTGCGTAACAGTGCTACGAAATGACTTTTGTACCTAAACTTATTTTAAAAGTTGAGAAACTCAAACAGTGTTGTAAATTTTAAGAAATAGAATAGGAGGTGTGATAATGAATATGCTTCAACTAAGCTACGATATACTGCCTCATACCTACGTCGCTATACCAGTCTAATCACAGCCTAGAATTTGTCGTGCGCCACCTGGGCATAAGAAGTGTTCGTTAACTTTTGAAGATACGTTTAGAGTAGCAAACTAGTTGAATTTTGTGGCTGAGACACACGTATGAAAAGTTATTTTTTAAGTCAGATATGATCGTTCCTAAGGTCCACAACTTGCGCGCTATTGTTGATTAATGATTATCAATTTATCGCGTGTAAATATCGATCACAGAGTCGGTTGCCAGTATAACTTTTCTGGCTCCGCTATGTGATCTGACTGTACTGTTAGAGCCCTTTATATGAGACAGCAACAGCCAAGTTCAAAATTTGGGATCTAGCATCCATATAAATATTCCCAGCCTAGTACGAGTATCAACAAGGACAAGAACTCCAAGACGCCGCTCCCATCTCGGAATCTGTTTTCCACGATATCGCCGACTCTTACTAGGCGGACTCTGATGTGTAAGTATCACGACCAGATTAGTTGGATTACCTCACGGAAAAAGCCAAACGAAAACCTTTTAAGTACATTATGTGATCAAAAGTATCCGCACGCCCCCAAAGACATACGTTTTTCATATTACGTGCATTGTTCTGCCACATACTGCCAGATACTCCATATTAGCGACCTCAGTAGTCATTAGACGTCGTGAGAGAGCAGAATGGAGCGCTCCGCGGAACTCACGGACTTCGAACGTGGTCAGGTGACTGGGTGTCACTTGTATCATACGTCTGTACGCGACGTTTCCACACTTCTAAACAACCCTAGGTCCACTGTTTCCGATGTGATAGCGAAGCAGAATCGTGAAGCGACTCGTATAGAACAAAAGTGAACAGGCCGATCTAGTCTGTTGACTGACAAAGACCGCTGACAGTTGAAGAGGGTCGTAATGTGTAACAGGCAGACATCTATCCAGACCATCACACAGGAATTCCAAACTGCATCAGGAACCACAGCAAGTACTATGACGGTTAGGCGGGTGGTGAGAAAACTTGGATTTCATGGTCGAGCGGCTGTTCACAAGCCATACATTACGCCGGTAAATGCCAAACGACGCCTCGCTTGGTGTAAGGGGCGTAAATATCTGACGATTGAACAGCGGAAAAACATTGTGTGGAGTGACGAATCACGGTACACAATGTGGCGATCCGATGGCAGGGTGTGGGTATGGCGAATGCCCGGTGAACGTCACCTGCCAGCGTGTGTAGTGCAATCAGTAAAATTCGGAGGCGGTGGTGTTATGGCGTGGTCGTGTTTTTCATGGAGGGGGCTTGCAACCCTTGTTGTTTTGCGTGGCACTATCACAGCACAGGCCAACACTGATGTTTTAAGCACCGTCTTGCTTCCCACTGTTGAAGAGCAGTTCGGGGATGGCGAGTGCATCTTTCAACACGATCGAGCACCTGTTCATAATGCACGGCGTGTGGCGGAGTGGTTACACGTCAATAACATCCCTTTAATGGACTGGCCTGCACAGAGTCAACACCTGAATCCTATAGAACACCTTTGGGATGTTTTGGAACGCCGACTTCGTGCCAGGACTCACCGATCGACATCGATACCTTTCCTCATGAAACGTCCCCTTTGAACAATTTTTACAGTGAAACGTCCACTTAGAACAATTATACAAGCCTGTGCTTAACCTGACACACAATATTATTTAGCGCAACGCAATCTGACTTTCAATAACCCTTACAAAACAATGGCCCTGACTAACTTTAACCTATACCTTTTACAAATCACTTACCTCACAAAAATCTTCGCTACTCAAGCTACTGCAAAACAGCGAGCGCCACTACTGCCAGCTAAATAAAAGATTCAAACCACTGAAGGTACTAACTACTGATAGGGATAGTTAGCAAATGAAAGATATTAATAGAGAACAAACAATGTATTTACCTTAATATTCATAATTGACATTCAGTCTTACAGATTATCAAAACTCCGCCATCTCTCTCCCCACGTCCACCACTGCTGGCGGCTCACCTCCAACTGCCCAGCGCTACGCGCTGTTCGCATCCAACTATAGCAGTTCATGACAATAATGGCAGACAACAATGCAAACTAGCCACATACTGCACACAGCACAGCCAGTGATTTTCATACAGAGTGCTATGTAACGTTGCCAATAAAAAACATAAACAGCAAACTTACATAAAGAAAGCCTAAACAGCCAACTTACATAGCCCCCATGCTCCCCACAAAAAATTTTACAAAATGTTTTTGGCCGGTGGCCAATAATGATTTGATAAAATTTTTCATAATTACACTAACAAAGATATCCAATGCACACACTTATTAATACAATGTTGGTCAACAGCTAAAATTTTCTCACAGTCCATAAAGACAGTCCTGATCGTTCATCATAACAGTAATTACAGTTTTTTTCACAAAGTCTCATTAGTAAAAGAAATTGCACACAGAAGTAGTGGATTTCCATGCAGTCTTGAAGAAGTAGTGTTGTCCTTCCAACAGAAAGACAGTGCTGACTCTTGACATGCTGACAGGTAATGGGCCACAACAGAGCAAACCCACAGCAGAGTCATTCGAAGTTCTGACGAATATTGGTAGATAGGTCATCACAGAGTAGACCCACTGTAGTCCTGGTAGAGATTGTGGTATTTGTGGGCCACCAGAGGTGTAGACCCACTGTAGTCCTTGTAGAGATTGTGGTATTGGTGGGCCACCAGAGGTGTAGACCCACTGTAGTCCTTGTAGAGATGGCCAGCAGCCATCTGTTGCGACTGTGCAGGTGCACAATCACCATTGAAGAGTCTTGCGGATAATAGAGCAAGTCCATAACCACCACTTGTGCACTCACAAAGTTTTTTGGAATTGTCCTTAGAACCAGCAATGCTGTTATCCAGTCCCTTGCTGAATTATTAACACACGTGCAAACACTAACAGTCCCTACTTCTCACATATTGTCCATATACTATGACCAACAGAAATGTGTGCAGTGAAATGAATGCTTACAAGTTACTTAATTTGAGTAACTGGTGTCAATTACAATTATATAACATAAGAATACAATTACAAAGATACAAAATACATCATTAAAAACATAACAATACAGATAATATTTGTAGTGCAGGCTTTACAAAACAATAGAAATAAACATATACATCAGTGTTACAGGAATGATGACATGAGTACATACATAAAAGATCAGAATCACTTTTAAAAATTCAACTTCACACATGAGCATTAAAACAACACAGAATAAATAATGTCTAAGCATCTTTACAAAGTAAATAACATATTATTAGAAAAAGTCTACAACAGAGCTCTCATCAGCTAAACACATAAAGACAGGAAAAACACAAATACACAAGGGTACCCAAACACATAGTGGGATAACACAAAAGGAAAGGACAGGGTTTGTTTTCAGTGTAACATTTGGTACTGCAGTCCACCCCACAACTTCATTCGATAGATCTTTCGTCTTATTTCAACATTTGTTTCCACCAAAAAAATCCTATCCAAGCATGCTTTCTGTATTTATGTGTTCACATATTTCTTACCTCATTATTTATTTCCAAGATAATCCTACCTATACCTCCTTCCTGTATTCTATTCATATTTCTTTCAAAATAATTATTTCTGATTGTACAATACTCATTGGGGCCCAAATCTTTCTTCGCAATGCATTCTTTACCTATTCTCCATAGTCAGTTTCTTATATAGTCTACCCCCTCTTAAGCTAACTTAAATCTACTGAGCTCAGACATATATACCAAGGGACGAGGCAATGCAGCAAAAAAAAAAAATAATTAACACAAACATCAATGACAAAATATAGAAATGGCAAAGCAAGCAACATAAATTAGCAAAGCAAGTGCAATATTACAACTAATATAAGGCAATGCAGGAAACAAGAAAAACTAGCGTAGAAGAGTAACACAAAGTCCAATTCAGTAACACTATGCCTGACAAACAGCAGCAACTTATACCTAAACATGACATAGCTCAAGCAGAAAAAATATTACAGTAAAAACAACAATGCAGACAAGGGAAATGCATATTCACATCTTAATGTCTATGTAATTAAAGTGGTGCACCACAACAACTGATTGTAAAAAAATATTACCATGTACTTGAAAAGAAAATTTTGTTTTACTGTTGCTAGTTCCTTCTTATTGTTCTTTCCTTTCCAAGTGCTCCTTTTTAAAGAATGTGGATCATAAAATAATTATTTAATAGATCTGTTGACAGAAAGTGTTCACATTAGCAAATGCATTTTATTTTATAAAAGCAATGCTGCAACACAGCTGGAAACCAGACATCAAATGAAATAAGCAATTACACAAACCAAAGCATAAAAATGTCATTCAGTAGTCATGTGACATTTCATTTCATAAGTTAATTGCTCTCAACTCTCGTACAAAGACTCTTGTCATAATCAGGTGTGCAGATGTAAAAATATTTCTTGTCATTTTGTTAGGCATTTCAGTAAATATCATAAATTTTTAAGTAACGAGGGTGTCGCATTAGCGATGAAAGGCACATCCTAATGGTTTATTCTCCAGGTGTTTGACACAGCTGTGTGCCCACAACGCATTACAAAAATCATATGTTTTCAAGTAACGAGCGTGTCGCATTAGCGATGAAAGGCACATCCTAATGGCTTTCTTTTCTACCTGAGCGTCTGAAAAGGCTTGTTCTCCAGGTGTCTGACACACCTGGGTGCCCACGTCGCATTATGTGCAGGTGGTCACTTAACTTTCTTACGGAAATATTTTCGACAGCAGTTTCCGCTACAGTGACAGTCTCATATAAAAACATTTCACAGGTCAAGAATTTTATTGACATAAACATACCTCAACAGCATAATACACATCGTCGTCGTAAAAATAACATCATAAAACCTCAGTCAAATCTCAAAATCGTCGTAGCTTCCTCCAATAATTTCAAAACCTAACAAAATTCTCTGCTCATGTCAAAGGTGTCATCTGCCTCAAACGTACTTTAAAATCATTCTCCCTTACCAAATACATCATTCAAAGCTCTCATAGTATCACAATGGTACCAAAAAAATATGAACAGTGCACAAAGTACAGACAAAGTACAATTTCTTAAGTGTGAAGTAATCCAACTCTGTAATTGCGTAAACATGTGTCACTGACGTAGTAAAAAGGTTTGTCTCTCTCAGTTAAATGATCAGATAGCTGTGTAATTTATGTGTTAGAGAAATATGGTACCGATGTGTAAAGTTGTATAAGCAAATACCATATTAGCTAGGGCTCCTTGTGCTTGCCAAACACATGGTACACAAAGTAGGCGTGTACCCCCCTGAGGTTTATTGTAATTGTATCCTCAGGTATTACAGCTTACAGCAATGAAATGAAATGTGTCACGAAAAACTTTCTTTGTAATTCAAAAATCTCTAAAAATAAATGTCTTAAGTACAAAATTAATCACTCAAATACGTGTCCAGTAGCGCTAAATGTGCGTCTTGCTCTAAGATAATCTCTGGGGAGTGTCGTAGTTATTGTCCCCCGAAAGCTAAGTTCTGCAGAAGTCAATGTACTTACCTCATGATACACAAAAGTGAAATGCTTTGCGTATAGATATCATACTTATTACGCTTATTGCCGTGATGAGGAAAGTACTGTGCTGTAACGTATTGTTGTCCTACGGAAAAGGCTGTCTCCTTGTAGCAATAGCACAAAAGTCACCACTAAAACATGTTTTACTTTACAGAAGAATTCAGAAAAACTGTGCAGATATCAAACAGATACACCGCAAAAGCAACATTGTAAATTGTCACTCATTAGTAACGTCGTGATATAATCGTGTAGCTGTCACACAAACCAACCACTGTGTCATCTGGCATTTCACAGAAAGCACCTCAAATCCAGAATCCACTCGTAAGCAAACCAAAATGTTGCATGTTAACAGTTTCTTAACTCTGACAAATTGTACAAGTAGCGTGAAGTGAAAATTGCAAAGACTAAGTTAAAAAGCAGATTATCTGTCAATAAATGGTTTTACATGAGAAATGTGGTGTAAACCTTTACTCTTTGCTCTTCTCAGTACGCAGAGTTTCAACTTGAATGCAAGTATCATGCGGTATTCGTCCGTAAAGAATACGGGAATTTTGCTCAAGGTTAGCGTCAATGTTATTTTTCTCGGAGCCAGCCGGCGCACGCAGCTGCCTGCGGTGCGAGTCATTGTCTGTTTCTTTGTTGGCGCGCGCCGTTATTGGGATTAGGAGGCCTAACTTCCACAAATTCGCCTTGCCCAGAGGGCCCAGCTCTGTTTAAAGCTCGCCAGTTCTGATGGAGTTCAGGTCTGTCGTTACGATCATATCGCCTGTCGTCATGTCGGTAGTTTACATAGTTTCTTTCTTGTCTGTTACGTGGTGGAGAATTTCTGCCTGAGTCGTAACTGCGTGCTGGACCGTTGCGTCTGAAGTTATTCTGTCTCCCGTGATAATAATAGTTTTGGTTCCCATATTGTCTGTTTCTCTGATTGTCTCTGTGATAGTCATTACCGCGGAAAGGTGATCTTTCCCTGTAACTATTACTCTGCCAGTGGTTGTCATATGGGTGGTGTCTGTTTTGGTCACGATTTGCGTTGTAAGAATAGGTTTGTCGTGGCCATTTATTGTTTCTGTCGTCACGGAATTGAGACGGATGTGACCTGTAGTGATTGTTTTCCTGTTTTCGCATCCCGCGACTGTCTGTGTCAATTTCCAGTTCTTGTAACAGTCCCTGAAAAGCTTCAATGTCGTCTTTGCAACGTCCTGCTAAAATAATATGTCTCAAATGTTCAGGCAGTTTGATTAAGCAAATGCGGATGAGTTCTGAGGGGCTGTATGGGTTTGACAGGTACTGATTCTTGTGCAACATGTCTTCAAAATATTTCACAAGACTGGAAAATTCAGATTGTTCAAAGTGTTTCATCATCATGATGCTATGTTTTACGTGGTCTTGTGTGGCTTGAGACCAATATGCTGAGAGGAAGGCATGGTAAAATTCTCCTTCACTGTGGCAATCGTGAATGACCGATCGCATTCTTACAGCTGGTTCATTCTCCAAGTAGCCACACATAAATTCTAATCTGTGCTCCAATGACCAGTTGGGAGGAAAACAATGAGAGAATTGATGGAGCCATGCTTGTGGATGAATGTCGTTGCCAGAATTCTTAAATGTTTTGAATTTACGTGTAGTAATGAACAGCTTATAGTCAAAATCATCATGTCGGCGAGTCACATATCGGTCATTGTTACGTCGTGTCGGCGGTTCCATATCAAAATTCGGTGCACCTTGCCAATTCCTTTCATAATTACCGAAATGCTCTGTGTTATTATTTTGTGGCTGTTCCGTATTTCTATGTCCCTCTTCCCTTATTGGGGCGCGAGTGTCCTCTGAAATACGTAATTCTTGTATTACCTGTGTCAGCTGATCTTGTACTTCCCGCATTTCTCTTTTGTATTGCGTATTAATTTGATTCTGATTTTGTTTGAATTTTCTTATTTGTTCATACTCTTCTGTGTCAGTGAAGGCTACGGGTCTTGTGTCATTCAGATCATCATCTACCTTTGTAGATAAGTTAGTGACCTGATCCGAAAGTTCGGCTACTTTCTCCGATAGTGAACACATTTCCTCAGTGTGTTTTTCTGAACCAAGTTTCAGAGTGTCCATTTGTGTTGAAATCGAATCTACTGTGTTCTTTAAGTTTTCCTGAGTTTTTGCCAGTTGCGTAACCGAATCGGTAGATGCAACTGAGTCAATTTTAGCCCACAAGGTCTCATGATTTTCATGAACAATGGTTTGCAGTTCTTTTATGGCTGCTTCGTGATTCTGTAATACATTCTCATGACGCGAAAAAATAGGTTGGAAATGCTCACAAATTTGTGTTTTTACGTCATTACAGACTTTCTGACATTTCGATTCTATTTTATGTAACTCAGTAGTTAAATCTTCACGTGTTTGTTCAAGCATATGTTCCACTGAGTCTAACTTTTGAAGCTTTTGTTCCATTGTGTCTAACTTTTGAAGCTTTTGCTGTGTTTGTCTCTGATTTTGTTCCATTGTGTCTAACTTTTGAAGCTTTTGCTGTGTTTGTCTCTGATTTTGTTCCATTGTGTCTAACTTTTGAAGATTCTGTCCCATTTGTTTCTGATTTTGTTCAAGCGTTGTGTCTAACTTTTGTAGCCTTTGTCCCATTTGTTGCATTAACTGTAATAACAATGCACTGGTGTCTGAAACATGTTCCTCAGTGCTTTTCGGCAGTGAATTTGCACCGGCAACATTCACATTTTGACAAGCGGAAAATGTGTCTTGACTCATTTGAGAAAACGGTGAGGACGCAAAACCTGAATCTACAGTATTTGCAAAATTGTGTCCTATCATTTCGGATTCCTGAGGCGAGCTGTTGCCGACCGATCGATCGACAATGCTTCCCTGTTCACTACCTGTTTCACTGCCTACGCCATTGTCTGACGCCCGCTCCATTTCCCTATGCACAGTTACCAAATTACTACTTTGAATATTAGTTAATTCACTACCCAGTGGTGCTGATAAGCTACGCTCGTCGTCACTATTATTTCTCAATTTAGTTTGGAGCCTAGTGTTACGTTTTTCACACGCCATTATTGTCACAATATTTCACACGATGACACAGAAAAGCACAATTTGAATAGCAAAAATAAGAGAACACATTAACATAGCACTGAAAATAATATCTAGTTAATTGCAGCAGCGAAATACTTGGCGCAAAGCTACATGCATGCCACAACTGTTTTACTGTACAACAATGAAAGACTGCAACTACAAAGGAGATTCTCTCTACAATTACGCACTAGCAATAAACAAAAGCTACACTAAATACACAAACTACAAGAAAAAATCAGAAGATTCCAGTGAGGTATCCTAGGCTAAGGGTCGACATATGAAACGTCCCCTTAGAGGAATTTATACATATGAAACGTCCACTTAGAACAATTGTACATGACTGTGCTTAACCTGGCACACAATAATTTTAGCGCAACGCAATCTGACTATCAAAAATCCCTGCAAAAGAATGGCCCTGACAAACATTAACCTATACCTTTTACAAATCACTTACCTCACAAAAATCTTCGCTACTCAAGCTACTGCAAAACAGCGAGCGCCACTACTGCCAGCTAAATAAAAGATTCAAACCACTGAAGGTACTAACTACTGATAGGGATAGTTAGCAAATGAAAGATATTAATAGAGAACAAACAATGTATTTACCTTAATATTCATAATTGACATTCAGTCTTACAGATTATCAAAACTCCGCCATCTCTCTCCCCACGTCCACCACTGCTGGCGGCTCACCTCCAACTGCCCAGCGCTACGCGCTGTTCGCATCCAACTATAGCAGTTCATGACAATAATGGCAGACAACAATGCAAACTAGCCACATACTGCACACAGCACAGCCAGTGATTTTCATACAGAGTGCTATGTAACGTTGCCAATAAAAAACATAAACAGCAAACTTACATAAAGAAAGCCTAAACAGCCAACTTACACTCAGAGCAGCACTTCGTGAAGAGTGGGCTGCTATTCCCCAAGAAACCTTCTAGCACCTGATTGAACGTATGCCTGCGAGAGTTGAAGCTGTCATCAAGGCAAAGGGTAGGCCAACATCCTATTGAATTCCAGCATTACCGATGAAGGGCGCCACGAACTTATAAATCATTTTCAGCCAGGTGTCTGGATACTTTTGATCACATAGTGTAACAGGAAAACCAGATCTAGAAGCAATAGGAGCAGTAGGCATTACAATTTCACACGAAGCGTGATCAACAGGCACAACAGCAACAGCAGATCCTGGGATAGCCGTCATCTCGCAGCTGTTTCACCATGGATGCTCAAGAATTACTACGTTTTTGGAGAACTAAAATCTCCTCTATAAAATTCATAGTGGATTCCGCAACATGGATCTTGCGAAACTCTGCTCTGTTGCTGCGTGACTGCCGTAGTGCTGTAACCAACGGCGCACATGTTGATGCCGTGTTCCTTAACTTCAGGAAGGCGTTTGACACCGGTGCGCACTACCGTTGAGCTTATCGAGTAGCGGACGATTTGCGACTGTAGATAGAACTCAACACTTAGCTGTTAACGGAACAAAACCAACAGATGTAAAGGTAATTTCCGGAGTATCCAAGGAAGTATAAGAGGACCGTTATTGTTCACAATGTATATAAATGATCTAGCAGAAAGCGTCGATTTGTTCACGGGTGATGCGATTGTCTGTAACAAAATAGTAACGCCAGAAGACAGTATCGATTTGCAGAATGACCTTCAGAGGATTGATGAATGGTGCAGCGTCTGGTAGTTGACGCTGAACGTAAATAAATGTAAGATACACAGGAAAAGAAAGCCATTGCTATACAACTAGTATGATGTAGATGTAGATGGTTAGCACTGCCCGCACTATGCCGCATTTCTGGCAGTCGGAATACTGGTCGTGTGAACGACGTGGCAGCTCATAACACAGATGACTATCACCGCCCTACTATTGTGTGGATTCGATGTTTTCCAACTGCTGTGGAAAGTGCTGCACAAAAGGACCCCTTCGCTTCCATCATGAACTGCCTACTACAGAGTATGTGGACCCCTACTGTCGATGTGATTTTTGTTGTCCGTCGGCAGACGGTTTGCTATGGCTCTTGATGATTCGGATGTTATCGGTATGGGGATACTGTTCGAAACAGCTACTCTTCTCTGTGTTCATTGTTATCACCACGACCACTCAGGCATCTGCGAAACGAGCAACCCAACATAACCCAACATTATGTGACACTACGACGATGCACTACCACATGTTGAATGCACTCAACCAACTGCTGAGCACAAATAAACAACTACATCTGATTTTTATCCAATAAACTGAATAACCCCCCCATGAACCATGGACCTTGCCGTTGGTGGGGAGGCTTGCGTGCCTCAGCGATACAGATGGCCGTACCGTAGGTGCAACCACAACGGATGGGTATCTGTTGAGAGGCCAGACAAACATGTGGTTCCTGAAGAGCGGCAGCAGCCTTTTCAGTAGTTGCAGGGGCAACAGTCTGGATGATTGACTGATCTGGCCTTGTAACATTAACCAAAACGGCCTTGCTGTGCTGGTACTGCGAACGGCTGAAAGCAAGGGGAAACTACAGCCGTAATTTTTCCCGAGGACATGCAGCTCTACTGTATGATTAAATGATGATGGCGTCCTCTTGGGTAAAATATTCCGGAGGTAAAATAGTCCCCCATTCGGATCTCCGGGCGGGGACTACTCAGGAGGACGTCGTTATCAGGAGAAAGAAAACTGGCGTTCTACGGATCGGAGCGTGGAATGTCAGATCCCGTAAACGGGCAGGTAGGTTAGAAAATTTAAAAAGGGAAATGGATAGGTTAAAGTTAGATATAGTGGAAATTAGTGAAGTTCGGTGGCAGGAGGAACAAGACTTTTGGTCAGGTGATTACAGGGTTATAAATACAAAATCAAATAGGGGTAATGCAGGAGTAGGTTTAATAATGAATAAAAAAATAGGAGTGCGGGTTAGCTATTACAAACAGCATAGTGAACGCATTATTGTGGCCAAGATAGACACAAAGCCCATGGCTACTACAGTAGTACAAGTTTATATGCCAACTACCTCTGCAGATGATGAAGAAATAGATGAAATGTATGACGAGATAAAAGAAATTATTCAGGTAGTGAAGGGAGACGAAAATTTAATAGTCATGGGTGACTGGAATTCGTCAGTAGGAAAAGGGAGAGAAGGAAACATAGTAGGTGAATATGGATTGGGGGGAAGGAATGAAAGAGGAAGCCGCCTTGTAGAATTTTGCACAGAGCATAACTTAATCATAGCCAACACTTGGTTCAAGAATCATAAAAGAAGGTTGTATACCTGGAAGAATCCTGGAGATACTAAAAGGTATCAGATAGATTATATAATGGTAAGACAGAGATTTAGGAACCAGGTTGTAAATTGTAAGACATTTCCTGGGGCAGATGTGGATTCTGACCACAATCTATTGGTAATGAACTGCAGATTGAAACTAAAGAAACTGCAAAAAGGTGGGAATTTAAGGAGATGGGACCTGGATAAACTGAAAGAACCAGAGGTTGTAGAGAGTTTCAGGGAGAGCATAAGGGAACAATTGACAGGAATGGGGGAAACAAATACAGTAGAAGAAGAATGGGTAGCTCTGAGGGATGAAGTAGTGAAGGCAGCAGAGGATCAAGTAGGTAAAAAGACGAAGGCTAATAGAAATCCTTGGGTAACAGAAGAAATATTGAATTTAATTGATGAAAGGAGAAAATATAAAAATGCAGTAAATGAAGCAGGCAAAAAGGAATACAAACGTCTCAAAAATGATATCGACAGGAAGTGCAAAATGGCTAAGCAGGGATGGCTAGAGGACAAATGTAAGGATGTAGAGGCTTGTCTCACTAGGGGTAAGATAGATACTGCCTACAGGAAAATTAAAGAGACCTTTGGAGAGAAGAGAACCACTTGTATGAATATCAAGAGCTCAGATGGCAACCCAGTTCTAAGCAAAGAAGGGAAGGCAGAAAGGTGGAAGGAGTATATAGAGGGTTTATACAAGGGCGATGTACTTGAGGACAATATTATGGAAATGGAAGAGGATGTAGATGAAGACGAAATGGGAGATAAGATACTGCGTGAAGAGTTTGACAGAGCACTGAAAGACATGAGTCGAAACAAGGCCCCGGGAGTAGACAACATTCCATTTGAACTACTGATGGCCTCGGGAGAGCCAGTCATGACAAAACTCTACCATCTGGTGAGCACGATGTATGAGACAGGCGAAATACCCTCAGACTTCAAGAAGAATATAATAATTCCAATCCCAAAGAAAGCAGGTGTTGACAGATGTGAAAATTACCGAACTATCAGTTTAATAAGTCACAGCTGCAAAATACTAACGCGAATTATTTACAGACGAATGGAAAAACTGGTAGAAGCCGATCTCGGGGAAGATCAGTTTGGATTCCGTAGAAATGTTGGAACACGTGAGGCAATACTGACCTTACGACTTATCTTAGAAGAAAGATTAAGAAAAGGCAAACCTACGTTTCTAGCATTTGTAGACTTAGAGAAAGCTTTTGACAATGTTAACTGGAATACTCTCTTTCAAATTCTGAAGGTGGCAGGGGTAAAATACAGGGAGCGAAAGGCTATTTACAGTTTGTACAGAAACCAGATGGCAGTTATAAGAGTCGAGGGGCATGAAAGGGAAGCAGTGGTTGGGAAAGGAGTAAGACAGGGTTGTAGCCTGTCCCCGATGTTATTCAATCTGTATATTGAGCAAGCAGTAAAGGAAACAAAAGAAAAATTCGGAGTAGGTATTAAAATTCATGGAGAAGAGGTAAAAACTTTGAGGTTCGCCGATGACATTGTAATTCTGTCAGAGACAGCAAAGGACTTGGAAGAGCAGTTGAACGGAATGGACAGTGTCTTGAAAGGAGGATATAGGATGAACATCAACAAAAGCAAAACGAGGATAATGGAATGTAGTCAAATTAAGTCGGGTGATGCTGAGGGAATTAGATTAGGAAATGAGACACTTAAAGTAGTAAAGGAGTTTTGCTATTTAGGGAGTAAAATAACCGATGATGGTCGAAGTAGAGAGGATATAAAATGTAGACTGGCAATGGCAAGGAAAGCGTTTCTCAAGAAGAGGAATTTGTTAACATCGAGTATAGATTTAAGTGTCAGGAAATCGTTTCTGAAAGTATTTGTATGGAGTGTAGCCATGTATGGAAGTGAAACATGGACGATAACTAGTTTGGACATGAAGAGAATAGAAGCTTTCGAAATGTGGTGCTACAGAAGAATGCTGAAGATAAGGTAGGTAGATCACGTAACTAATGAGGAGGTATTGAATAGGATTGGGGAGAAGAGAAGTTTGTGGCACAACTTAACTAGAAGAAGGGATCGGTTGGTAGGACATGTTTTGAGGCATCAAGGGATCACAAATTTAGCATTGGAGGGCAGTGTGGAGGGTAAAAATCGTAGAGGGAGACCAAGAGATGAATACACTAAACAGATTCAGAAGGATGTAGGTTGCAGTAGATACTGGGAGATGAAGAAGCTTGCACAGGATAGAGTAGCATGGAGAGCTGCATCAAACCAGTCTCGGGACTGAAGACCACAACAACATCAAACTGAGTAAGCTGATACATATGGCTGTCATAACAAGTGGGATGCCACAACTGCTTGGCCATACATGCAATTTGACTGGGACTCGAACCGAAACACAAGAGTATGTATTCAAGCTAAGAATAAAGAGAACATACTAATCATTATACATAATTGTACAGTTCTTTCTTGGTTAACATCTTAGTATAAAACCGATAATCCAGACATTTCTGGGCATATCGTTATGTAACATTTCTCCACTTTCTTGATATGATTCTTGCTTGATTAACCTGTCGTGAAACTTTGATTGAGTGATTGATTGGTCTGGGGAAGGGGACCAAACAGTGAGGTCATCGGTCCCGTCGGATTAGGGAAGGATGGGGAAACCATGCCGGTATGTACAGTCGTGGACAAAACGAGCGAGACCCCTCGCCTTTTCGTTATGCTGATCCGCACGGCTTTAAAGTCTGCTACACAGCATAACCGGCAAGGCGACGAAGTGCTACCAACATACTATGCACAGGCGTGAAATTGACAAACTATCTGAACTTTTTTAGGCTGTTTTCAATAATTTGTAAGACTATATTAATGCTGATTAGTGTGTTAAATAAACACGTAAATATAAGACAGAATGAAGGAAGAAACGCTAATTGGTATGAACTGTACCAATAAAAATGAATTTCAACTTATCGAGATAACATAATTGTTTTAGTAAGACAAAGAACGCCGGATCGTTACGAATTAGCAAAATATTATCCGCTTTCGGCCGCGAAACGGTCTGTGTCAACGTTCAGACCAGTCCTACTGGATTACCGTTGCTGACCTACCATGAAAGTGTGCAAATTTAACAATGCGTGAAGATTCATAACGAAATTCAGTTAAAAATCATTCAGTGCCACACTTAACTCAATTCCATTATTGACAGAAGCGGAAAAAGTAGGCAGTAACATGTATGAAATTCTACAAGAGTGTCATATTGACATGCACAGGGCGGCAGTACAGAATAAAGGTAGCGATAAAAAGTATTGAGGGCGCGAGAATTTCTTAAAATTGCTTTACTGATATTCTACCTGCCTCCATCGAGATTAGAACCGAAAACAAACCAGACCTTCCTTTCACTACGCTAGCAGACAACCCAGGCAAACAGCCCTCTATTATTACCCCAGACATGAATAAGCCGGCAATTTCGCAATGAAAATGGTAAAATGATCTACAGATTCTGTTCCATTGAGCTTTTTGGGCTCAAAAACATGAATTTTCTTCCTTTATGTCACCGCTTATGTGATAATCATTCGGGATGTTTATCGAAATAACAAAATACTCTTATTAGAGGGTAAATTTAGTGGGATAATTCTGCACCACCTCAGGAAATAAACGGCTACATAGCTGCCAAACATATTCTACACTGTTTCGAATTCTCCACTAGACTCGCCACAGCCAGAAAACGTTCATTAGCCTAAGTGTTTCTTAAGCTAGCTAGCAATGGGAATGTTGGCACTTCTAAAACGCGGTAGCATTAATACTGGGATGTGAACTACCACGTGTATAGGCAAATGGATTCTATTTGCATTCCTGTAAACGTGATTTGGATCGAAAGCGTAGCTACGATTAATATGCTGATGTATCGACTGCAACTAGAACATTTCGAATAAAGAGTAGGGGGTGTTATTTATGCAGCCCTCATCTTCAGTATCTGTCGTAGCTGTTTCGTTGTTAGGATTTCGTCACCTAAACCGGTAAAAACGGAACCCTACAAGTCTCACTTTCTTGACCGTCTATCGGTCTACCCAAACTTTAAAACCCGTTTACCTCCAGAACGGGTAGACATAATAAGCGGAAATGTATCGCACTTCTTCTGGTAACCGGTCCCTTGGTGGTGTAAAAAAGTGAGCTTCTATGTCAACGCAATCTAAAGATACGGCCGTTTATGAAAAAAAACATTACGTGAAAGGTCAAAAAATGGCTCCAAGAACTATGCGACCAAACTGCTTACGTCATCAGTCCCTAGCCCTATAACTACTTAAACCAACCTAACTTAACACACATCCATGCCCGGGGAAGGATTCGAACTGACGGCGCAAGCAGACGTGCGATCCGCGATATGACGCCGTTGAAAGCACGGCTAACCCGCGCCGGAAAGCTGTTAATATCATCTGATGTTGCTAACAAGTTATTTACTTCTGGTGAATGATTTTCTGCGCAGTTCATTTAAGATAGAATAACTAAAATATATTTAATGTTACGGAAGACGAAGGGTGCCTAATTCATTTCCCTCTCTTTACTTATTATGTTACATTCGCAATCTGAGCACACGTATTATCCATAACCACACTTTAGCGCCACACAGATACGTGAATGAAACACATTGGAGTACAGTTTTAGACATAAAAACTGACCGCCGGCCGCCTGCCAGAGACTAAGTCCGAGTCTATTCACTTAACGTAGCCAATAAAACTGACCGGCCATCTGCACAATCTGGCAACACTGTAAGATGCGGAAGCGTTAGGAGGAAGTGTTGTCTACTTCCGAGATGTTCTCGGATTGTGTGAGCCCGTGGTCTAGTGCTATCCGGCACGGTAGCTCAGCGTGTTCGGTCAGAGAGCCGGTTAGCCTCTGTAATAAAAAAACTGAGTGGAAGGATCAACCACCGAACTTGAACAGGATGTCCTGCGACGTCCGCAATGGCCAAACACAACGATCGATAATGAACAATAAAAAAAAAAAGAAAAGAAAAAATGGTAATCGTCATGCATTCTAAGCTTATGGTCTCCTGTTCGTGTCCAACATTTTTTTTTCCACATTTCGGTCTAAAGTTATGATTCTGATTGAGCATCGAAGATAATTCGCTTAACATTCTACCCACCAGCAACGACAAGTATTCCAGAAACAATTCCGCAGGACAGCTCGTGGCTGCGCCGCGATCATAACAGCTTACGCTCGAGCGTTTCCTCACACTGCAGCGGCTACCGGCCACCGGCCAGACGCCACCCGACGCCTGAAATCCGGCGCCGCCCATGTGAACGCGGCGCCACGCTGTCAGTGTATGTATCAACCGTCATTTTCGAATTTGAAGTTCTAGTTATCATCTTGGAGTTAAACATTCGATTTTGCATACTTGAAAATCATGAACTACAGTTAAGCATTGTAAAATTGAGTCGCAAGTGGAAAAAGGTGTAACACCTGAAACACAACGTTTATTTTTGGTATAACAGAGGGGTGAATGCAGAGGAGGCAGCTAGAAAGATTTGAACTATGTTTAGAGCGAGTGCTTTTGGTAAAAATACGCCAGAAAAAGATATTCGTGTTTCAACAAAGATCGTTCTGGCATGAATGATTTTCCACATTAAGGAAGTCTCGACTACTGATATATGTGATAGATTACCATTTAACCATCATGCGACATTTGCATTCAACAGGCAAAGTTCAGAAGCCTGGTGTAGGAGTACTGCATGCTCTAATTCGAAACAACAAAAATCAACGGAGTGACTATTATTGAACGTCATCAGGTCACTCATCGAGCATTCCTTTCGGTCGAAGTGTAAGAAAATCGAGCAACAAAACTACATCACCTGTGCTACTGTATGATAACGCACTATGTTGATTTGAGAAACAAAACAATCCAGGAGATTGATAGAAAAGTCGTCTGTCAGGCACTTGTATTGATAGGGAAGTCCTCTCTCAAGCACTTGTCCCTCTCGTCATATATTTGTAAAATTTTACCTGTCCCGCTTTTGATCGATCAACCGTCAAGGCAATTCATTTCTAGACGGAAATACTCTTAAAACTACTCTGGTTTAATGACATCGTTAGAACCAGTAGGTTTCTACAGGCGTAGAATTTGTAAACAACTTTAGCATTGTCAGATCGTTTTAGATATCGTGAAAGAAAATTCTGCTGCTGATTAATTTCTCTTTGATAATTACTGTTGCGTTTAGTAAACTAATGGAAAATGCAATTAAAATATTCACTGTACTAATATAAATTAAATTCAGCTCACTACAGAAACATCACGACGGCAGTCTATCTTAATAAAGCATTATGTGTCTGTGAGACGATCGAACCTATTTTAACACAAATTAGTAGGATATTACCAACTTTTGACTTCGAAAAGATCTGTATTTATTTCATTTACTGTACCATTCGCAAGTATTATGAAAATGAATTTCATAGGTAAAATTATGTATTCACAACAACAAAAAATATGTCGGCAGAAAACAAAAGTGGCATTATGAATTTGGCAGTACCGTAAGGTTTTCGCTCTGACACTAAGAGTTACTGAAAGTAGCAAGACGAATTTTGCTCGAGCGTTGTTTTACGATTCCCTTATTGAGTTTTTATCAGCCTGCTTGTAGCTGTGCTACAAAAGAATTAAAAATCTGGCTTTCAGCGAGTCGCGAATGGCGAACGAAAGCAGCTTGCACCTGTTAGCTAAGCATGTTACCTGGGAACTGGTTTTTTCCTAAACTGGGAAGACGTCCTTTTGTGGTTGAATTGTTGGCAAATGTCAGTCAGACGTGTGCCGTTGGTCTAAGTGTTACGGTGTGTTGAATTTGTGCCAATGATTTTTCTACAGGTTTCTTCTGTCCCAAATAGAGAGTTGAAGTATCCCACTAGTATTTTTACGTCATCCTGGTGAATTTTGCTCATAGTATTTTCGAGTGTGTTCCAAAATTTTTCGACATTTTCGGAGTTTTTCTTATTTTCGATGTTGGTGGGGACACGTGCATTGATGAGTGTATATTTTTTACTGTGGCTCTGAATGAGCATAGTCATAAGTCGCTTGTTGATGGGCCGGCCACGGTGGCCGAGCGGTTCTAGGCGCTTCAGTTCCGAACCGCGCGACTGCTACGGTCGATGGTTCGAATCCAGCCTCGGGCATGGAAGTGTGTGATGTCCTTAGGTTAAGTTAGGTTTAATTAGTTCTAAGTTCCAGGGGACTGATGACTTCCGGTGTTAAGTCCCATAGTGCTCAGAGTCATTTGAACCTTTTCATTGTTGATGGGTGTGATTTCTTTGACAGAGTTGATGATAGATCTGTGTTCGAGAAATGCAATGCCGAAGATTGGTACGCCTTTCGCTACCTTTTGTTGTATTTTGCTTTTGAAGACGCAATGGTTTCCCTAATGCAAGGTTTCATTGTCAGTTAGTCGTGGTTCTTGAAGAGCAAGGATGAGAATTTTTTGTCGGTGGATTTCTTTTGTGAGATTATTTAGTTTTCGTGTTTGGATCATTGTATCGATGTTTACTTTTAAATGTATGTTTCTTCCTTGTAGGGAAATTTACCAGAGATCTTCGATATTCTCTGCCGTGCTAACCTGGACCCCCAGAATCCGAAAATCCAACTGCCGCCTGTCAACAGCCGGGTTGTGTACCACCTGGGGTAAAGTTGACTTTGCTTGCATAGTTCATGTTTGCTTGTGTTTCATTGGTTTGGCTTGGGTGATACGAGGACCGGACAGGACCAGAGGGTGTTGAAGCCTTTGAAAGCAAATATTTTCAGCCAAGCTCATTGAGCTAAGAGACGGTGACCAGAGTAGCGGTGAATTTCACTCAGACGTGTCTGGATTTTGGGTTCAACGGATTTGGTAGCCGTTCAGGATTGTGTTAGTATTTGGTTCACCCCTAGTATTTGATTTCCTCGGTACCACCCATATGGGGGAGGGTTTCCCCTATCCGCCACACGCGATTATTATTATTATTATTATTGTCATTATGTCATCAGCAAATCCGATATGGTGTATCTTCCCACCACTGAAATAGATGTGTATTGTTCGATTCAGTATTTCCATCACATAAATGTGGGTTATAATTACGTTACATTGCTGCTAGAAGACATATTTCTCACTTTTTCTTAGCCAGTTGCTACCTGTTACTCAATCATAGGAATTTATGTGCGCAGCATTGTTGCAATACAGACGTTCAAATTATCCGATTTCTGTAATTTCGTTTCGATACCAGATAGTTCTAATCGGATTCAGCTAGGCAGTCTTAATGTGGATATCTGACTACGACTCTCATCATGTGATAGACTGGGCAAATCACATTCTTAATCGGACTGTTGAATATAGATCACTTATCTCTGACAGGGCCTGAATTCTTAAACACTGTGGAAAATAATAATCAAATGTGCTTATTACAAATACGTTATTTAAATATAAATACATGGACTAACGAGATAATAGTTTATTTACAGGAGCAGAGCCCCATCCATCATAGCAGAGCAGTGCGTGATTGGTTTCAGGCCCAAGAGAGGATAAAGCTGTTGCCGTTTGTTCCACGATCACCAAACATCAACCAGATAGAGAATATGTGGGCAGAGGTAACAAGGCCATTGCCACGTGGATCTACAAAAGCAAGCGACCTTTGGACAAATATAGAAAACATATGTTGGGAAGTAAACCATCACGCTACACTGTCGACGACTTAATGAAATCAATTCCCTAAGCCTTCCAGAAATCTTACGTAATGATCGTGGGTGGGTTGGTTACTAAAAGTATAAAAAAATGTTCAAATGTGTGTGAAGTCTTATGGGACTCAACTGCTAAGGTCATCAGTACCTAAGCTTACACACTACTTAACCTAAATTATCCTAAGGACAAACACACACACTCATGCCCGAGGGAGGACTCGAACCTCCGCCGGGATCAGCCCCGCAGCCCATGACTGCAGCGCCTTAGACCGCTCGGCTAATCCCGCGCGGGTACTTAAAGTATACTCGTCCACAAAACCCATGTGGACAATTATCTGATAATCGGTCAAGATTTGCTTTGTGGCAGCTCTTTACCATACAAGACCATTTACTTTCAGGCTCCTCCTTACAATTCTTGCAGTGCAAGGTAATTGAAAAAACTCATCCACTCGACGCCAACTGAGGAACTGACTGGTGCATGTGTTGTTCAACACACAGTAGTTGTCAGCCTCACTAGAATCAATGACTGTGTCTCTCTCTGTGTGTGTGTGTGTGTGTGTGTGTGTGTGTGTGTGTGTGTGTGTGTGTGTGTGTGTGGGTGTTTTCGTTTTCATGCACAATCTGAATCAATACTATTAACATTAGAGAGAAAACCAACAATAAATAATTCATCAAATATGACTGTAAAGTATTTTAATGCGATGGGAAGTTACTAACTGAATTTTCACCCAACCCACGTCCTGCATATTACGTTAAGTAAGATGTATTAACTCCATAGTATCGTTAGCAGAGACAGTGCGCTCTTGTTGTCGAGGCTCGCGACAAGCGCAGCGATCAGCAGTGCCCAATGCCGCCGCGATTTGTTTATGTTGGCTGAGCGTGGACACTGCAGCAGACGCTTCGCCATAAACAGAAAGAAATCACCTTGTCTCTGACCGCAGTGAGCGGATATCACTGCCTGCGTGTTCTTATAGTAACCAACGTGAGACTCTACTCACAGGAGCCATGGAGCAATTGCAATGGGTATCATGTCATTAGTCATCAGAATATTAACCAGTGATGAAATGTCCACTCTATATGAATCCCAAGAAAATAGGAACCTTCTCACAAAGGAATGTGAGGTGATATCAAAATTTATCCAACATACAAAAATTAACTGCAGGGCTTTCATGTATGCAGTAGTAGCACACAAGGAAATATTATGTCTTGGAAGCGTATATTTCATTTCTTCTTCTCATTTTAACGCCCTTGTTTTAGTATGAAGTGGGAAAATAAACACGAAAAACTCAAGTTCCTGAGAAGCATGTAAGTCATTTCCTCTTCTCATATCATAACTTTTGTTTTAGTATGAGGTAAAAAAATAAACAGTTTAGGGTTCTGAAACATAATATGACACCAGATTCTTATCGTAGGCGCTATCGGAAACGCAAAAAGCAGGGAGCTGTCCATTGTTTTGTCCAAAAGCCTGTTTCCTTTCATGCATTACTCACGTTAGGAGATTCTTATTTAAGGACTTGTGGGCATCAAGTTCTTCAGCAGAACAAGCCTTATGTTATTGTGCTAATTACGGTATGGAAAAAATGCAACAAAGACGAGTTCCCCTGGAGCACATGCCTGTATTCAGCAATGACCGCCAGCTGCCACAACACTTCACAGAATCCTTGCGGCGGGCAACACAACTGTGCGTGCACTTCAGACTTCATTCAGTAAGACGTCAGGAGATGGATGGAAACGTCAAATTAACGTTTCTTTCCGAGTCGTATTCAACCCAGAATGAGGTGTTATTAAGGTAGTTGAACTTTCTAGCAATTACACTTATATAATTCCAATTTGAGTATTCAGATAGCCACAAGAACCCGTTAGTGCGAAACCATCTGGAACTGCATTAACATCAAACTGCAAGAACTTGAGACAATACGTGGACTCTTCTCTTCGCTAGGTGACCTATTACTGATATTTAGGATTCTCACCTGCCTAGGCGTAATGGAAACGGAACTTCAGAGGCGCTTTCCGCTATTCTTGACAAACATGAGAAACTTGTAATCACTGCGAGTTACAACTGCGTGATGATAATGGTTCAGGTTGTCAGTAGTTGTGGTGGTGTTATGCTGTCAAACTGCTTACGGCAACGTTAATGGTGGCGCACATAATTTAGCGCTGACTACCTACCTAAGTAAAGATAGTGTTGTGGCGTCGTCGCTTGTCTTTGTTTGGCCTCAGCTTGAGTAATCCGATTTAACGAACATAGTACTACATTCGCGGGCTGCTAATGATACAGTATGACTACAGAGATCATCGTGCGGGTATTACATTAATTCTGCAATGAATTGCTTAAAAAATGTTTCCCTCAGCTATGCAGCTGGAATGACTCATTACACAGGTACTCTATGTTGCACTTGGTTAAGTGATCAGTTCGCTGCAATCCTGCTTCTTCTGTTTGTAAATGCTTGTATACGTCAAAAATGGTTCAAATGGTTCTGAGTGCTATGGGACTTAACATCTGAGGTGGTCAGTCCGCTAGAACTTAGAACTACTTAAACCTAACTAACCTAAGGACATCAGACACATCCATGTCGGAGACTGGAGTCGAACCTGAGACCATAGCTCTCGCGCGGTTCCAGACTGTAGCGCCTAGAACCGCTCGGCCACCCTGGCCGGCATACTTGTATACTGACCATTCGTTATTTGACTAAATATGAACTACAATCTAATTCGCATGTATATGGCATGGGTTAGCTCCGGCACGAAGGTATGACTAAGGATTGGTTTCCGTTGGAGTCCCGTTATTTTGATGGCAAGACTAATGTTCGCAAATCACCTCTATTGCCTCAAAAAACAATTGCATCTTAAATATCGAAGGACTGTCACAGCGCGTTGAAATACAGCAACGACAGCAGATGAAAATTTGTGACCGACTGAGCTTCGAACCTAGACCTGCTGCTTACTAGACAGACGTTCTGACCACTGCACTATTACTTTTTTTTTAAAGTTTGAGAAGAATTTCAGCACCAGGTAGGCGGAGGCAAAGAGGGCAGGGGTCGAAAATCCGAGGCCTGGCCACAGTGCTTCCCCCATACCTGTCACTGAGCAGCTGCATTATTCACATGTATTCCATGTTTGCACTCATATATTCCTTTAAATTGTTGAACAAAATTGAAGTAGTAATTAAGGTAAAATAAATTACAGATTGTCGCCCCCAATCGTGTGCGATCCTTGTGGAACATAACTTATAACAGTGAACAGGGTGACGGAAAAATAAATAACAAACATTCATTCAGAAATATATTCACAATTTAAGTTATTATGCACTGGATGCATATGAAGTCTGTAAGGAAGCCATATATTTTTCAACAAATGGAAGAAGTTTCGGAGCCGGAAGGGGTTTGCCAAATTAGAACAGTTGTGATTTAAGAACCGACGTAAAAGAATATTCCAGGAATAAAAAAAAGTGAAAGAATAGTATTCTGCTTCTAATCAATAAAACTGTCCATCTCTTTGTAGCCCACATAAAGCAATAGATAAAATTTTTTTTAAACATTCCTTATATTTGTTATTCTTCTTCAGCTTAAAATGTTCTTCTGCAATATAAAACATGCACTCTTCTAAGTTCTAAGTTTTGTTTATTACGACGTACAACACAAACTGTCCCAGAAGCCACGAATAACTGTTATTCTTTGCGGACGGGTAACATTTCCAGTCAGGTTAAAGCTTCAGTTATCGGTACATGACTTTCTGCGGTTCTGTGGATAGTGCTAATTTCTTCCTAGAACAGAAAACTTTAGATGAGCCGCGGAGACCCAAATAATTATACAGGAAGTTTCAGGAGGAATAATAAATATTGTAGGAGGTGGTAGTATAGACAAGTTGCAGAAAAAATGCCATATTACATGTGTCCAATTTTTATTTCGTACATACAGCTGGGTCCAATGCATTTATGTTTCGTATGTTGGTCCTTACAGGACCCAGTTGTCTACATTTCCTTGAAAATTACTTCCAGCGTTATTGGAAGAGGTTTATTTGGCTACAGGAATGCCTATGTTCCTCCAGCATGACGGGGCTCCTGCAAATTCTAGGCGTCAGGTGACACATTATCCAAACCTAACATTTTCTGGAAGATGGATCATTAGATATGGGCACTTTTCTTGGCCTTCAAGGTCCCTGGACGCTCTCTCTTTGGATTTTTGCCTGTGGGGATGGTTAAAGGCGAAGTCTACAAAGAAAAAGTAAACCCAAGAGCCGATTTGATCGTTCGGATTATGAATAGTGCAGCCCTCATAAAAGAACGCAAAGACGACCTCAGAAGATCTAGACGTGGTGTTATCAAGAGAATGTGCATTGAAGTTGGTGGGGAAATTTTTGAAAATCAACTTTGAACGTCCTCATTTGCCTTTGATTTGAGTTTGTTAGGGTTACGTACACTCTTTGCCATAAAACTCGACCGGCGGCCGGCCGCTTCAGAGGCTAAGTCCGCGCCGATCGCGACATGTGACAAAAAAACTGGCCAACTCGCTAATTCTCTAAGTCCGGTTATCTGCACAATCTGGCAACACTGTAGACTGCGGCACTTCCTGGAGGAAAACTTGTCCCAAGATAGAGAGGCTCTAGGCTGATTACGCCTGTGGTCTAGTGGTAGCGTGCGTTGTTTCTGTTCATAATGTCAGTGGATCGAGAGCAGCTGGCATAAAATATTTTTATAGCCTCTTCTGTCTGAATGCTGAAGACGTGAATGTAATGGTAGCGCAGATTCAATCTATTTCGCTTTATGACACACCGGTATCAAAATTTTATCTAGTAACGATTTTGCGGCAGATTTCCTGCAGACTGTCCTCCTCTGGACGCCGTATGCGGCAAAGCTCCGGGATCCATTTGCTGGTTACTGGCAGCGGCCGTGGCGACAGCAGCGGCGCTGCACTCCCCCGTTCTTTATCGAAAGCGCCTGCTACCGCTCATCGCTTTTGATGATTTAAAACGCTTTATTATTAAATGTTGCTCCACAGAAAATTTCTACAATTTTCATTCACGCTCAAAAGCAACGGAGACAGACGCCCTGATTAGTAGGCGGGTAATCGGCAAGAGCTGAGTATGGCCCGAAATTAATTTTATAGACTGGGACGAAATTAAACCACCTCACTACATTCGATGAATTTATAAATGCTTCATACCTCGTTTCTTTTCCTTTCAAACTTAATTACTTGTGCAACTTTCGGTCAATGTTTGGATGTTTTCGTCAAGCCAGAGTGAGCGTCTGTGGTGTAAAGCGTATTACAGCTCTTGTTTCATTCCTTATGGTAAGTCTATGCGATAAACTGTGTGAATACCTTGCAATGCATGCTCTGTAGCAGTGCAGGCACACTGCACATTTGGAGTTCCATGTACGGGTTCATGAAGTATTTATTGTTGATCGGAAGTGATAGTTAAGGTCATCAGATTTCAACCAGAAAAATTTGTCGTTTTGAAGGTTTCAGAGAACGGAAAGGAATTGCTAACGCCGGTGTTAGAAGACGTCTACAGTTAAATGCTATTGCAAAAATTTAGAAGATGGGAACTATATTAATGAACAGGTGCACTTCATAAACAACCTTCCGACATGTTAGACCTATATGACGAACAAAGCTCAAATTTATATCGTTGACAGTCGGTTTGAATCTTTTCAGGACCTATTTTACAGTGAAGCACCTTGGAATTTGCAAAGCAGAAATCCATGATATTAACTTAATTTACTAAGTCGAAATCGGACGAAGATTGAAGTTTAAAGGCATTCTTCAGATTTCGCATAAGAAATTTTTACTAGCAGTTTGCAACTCCATTAATTAAAATGGAAAATAAAAGGTTGTAGTCAGCGGCTTCTACCGTGATTCGAACTTATAGTACAAGCACTGCAACGCACAAGGGAACCTCTGAGCTAACGACACAATGGCGGCCAGAGGCGGACTATAGTCACTGCGATGTTGCCTGAGCCTCAAAACGCAACCTTAAACACACAAACAGAGGAGGTGGAGATTACTGTTTTAACGTCCCGTCGACCACGATGTCATTAGAGGCGGAGCACAAGCTCGGATTAGGGAAGGATGGGGAAGGAAATCGGCCGTGCCCTTCCTAAGGAACCATCCCGGCATTTTCCTGAAGCGATTTAGGGAAATCATTGAAAACCTAAATCAGGATGGCCGGGCGCGGGATTGCACCGTCGTCCTCCCGAATGCACACACAAACAGGTGTTACTTATGTGAAGAACGCCGTTCTTGGAGTCCAGAAATTAAATATACTTTCTAATTGTGTCATCTTGCAGTGGATTATATCGTACGAGTCTTCGATGTGGAAAACGAATGTCAAGTGAATTTAGCGAGGTAACGCCGACCTACACCCGGAAGTAAATGCACTATCAGAGTGTTGACAAATACTTGCTACGACGCTGCCATTTCTCGGCTCTCTGACGAGGCAGCTCTTGAGCGAAATGCTTGCCGTGATTCTCCGATACGGTTCTTCAGAGTGGAGACGCGCGCGCACGTTTGGTTTTTATGCGGCGTTCTCCCCTGATGGTTTCTGACGTCGCCTTGTGGGCTATGTATACATATGAGACATTCAATTATAATTAATCCAGAATGATACAAGTTTCAGCTTCCGGCGTGGAAGAAGGCTGTTGACGCCGACATTATATCATTTCAACGTAGGGAAAGCAAAACGGATCATTCAATGTTTCTCATTCAACATAAAGCATGTGAGATAAATTTCCGTAACGTTCATAATCATCTAAAAATACAAACGAAGTAAAAATACACCGGAAGCTTATTCGAATTGAATATAATGTAAGATACCAAACGCTTTGCACCTCGATGTCGAATTTGTCCACTTGCAATCGTTTGCAGCATGCACATAGAATGTCATGATTACCGCGAGAATGAAGAAATATGTTGGTAAGGATGGAAGCAAGAAGAGACGCAGTCAACAAATATTCTATTCCTCATGGCATTCATTTCATTTGACACGTAAGAAGAGGTAAAGCGGGAATTTACTTTCGTTAACACGAAAGATATGCCGCACATATTGATAACGAGGAAGTCTGCGTCTTCATACGTTTCCTCCTTGAAATCTGTATGCTCTATTATATACTAAGTAGCCCGATCATTGTTTCAGTAATGTTACCCTCTTGTTTGACCCCGTAACGATGAACAGATTCCAAATGCATGTCTCTGCGTGAAAGTAGCTGTTCGAACCCTTCCTGGGTTGTTTTTTGTGTTTTATTGCTTGGAATTCCTGAAGCAGACCACTGTGCCTTCCCCCCTCTTGGGTTAGGTCTCAAAACTAAACCGCTTTGTATCCAATGGCATAATTTATTCATACAGCATCAGCATAAGACTCTTCCGAGTGAGAGAATGACAATAACAATCGTAACAAGAACAAGCAAATAATGAATGATGTTTATTCCAACGCAGAACGAGAATGGCTTTAAATATAAAAATCTATATCTACATCCATATCTATTGATCTTTGAGTTGGCACAATGCAAATATATTCTTAGCAATTAGTTACTGAATTTAGTTCTGGATGTTTGCAGAGAAAAGGAAAAGTCGGTACTTCTCGCTAGTGTAATATAATGTGAACCAGCAACTACCCTTTCCTTAGAACACGACTCAAGCAGGTCTTCAAGCAGGCACTGCTGCATTCTGTTCCCTGACATTGCTCTGATGACGGTTAATGCAGATAGTTCCGATTATGAAATACAAAACGTATTGTAGGTTAGTTCCTAGGATAGTAACATTGAATTTGCGTTGTAGATGGCACATGAACGTGATGACTATCCATATTATTCATCAATATAAAAAGACAATATTTTGGTAATTTAGCGGGATTACTCAAAATGAATTCTGAAATTGGGTGACTGACCGCACAGGTGCTAAACGTCGTCAAGAGTATACGATGTCCTAATCGCATTAGGAATATGAAGATCGTCTTCGACAGCTCGCCACTTTCAAAAAATTCAAATGGCTCTGAGCACTATGGGACTCAACTTCTGAGGTCATTAGTCCCCTAGAACTTAGAACTAGTTAAACCTAACTAACCTAAGGACATCACAAACATCCATGCCCGAGGCAGGATTCGAACCTGCGACCGTAGCGGTCTTGCGGTTCCAGACTGCAGCGCCTTTAACCGCACGGCCACTTCGGCCGGCTCGCCACTTTCACATTGCTATCTCCACCCTACTCCAGACAGCTCTCGGTGGAGTTGCACTACGTTGCCGATGTTATGGAAGGCCTTCAAACCGACAACAGACCACATATTGAAAAATACAAGCGAATTCTCTTGCAGCATAAGCTTATTGTAACTAATCTAAAAATTATTGGAGAGGAACATTGTCCTATTCAAAAAAAGTAAAATGTTACACACTATTGACGTCAAACGGACATTATCTATGTCCTGTCTTGTGTCCTACTCATCTATAATATCAAGTGTACTATGAAAATGATTATATATAATGGTTTATAAGGTAATGCATTGATACCAGATGGTGGGGGCCGGCCGATGTGGCCGTGCGGTTCTAGGCGCTTCAGTCTGGAACCGCGTGACCGCTACGGTCGCAGGTTCGAATCCTGCCTCGGGCATGGATGTGTGTGATGTCCTTAGGTTAGTTAGGCTTAAGTAGTTCTAAGTTCTAGGGGACTGATGACATTAGAAGTTAAGTCCCATAGTGCTCAGAGCCATTTGAACCATTTGAACTATTTAACACAAAATGACATTAAAAATGTAAGTTATTCACGAGCAGCTAGTTGAGAATATGTATGAACATTAAATGACACAGCCCGCATCTCGTGGTCGTGCGGTAGCGTTCTCGCTTCCCACGCCCGGGTTCCCGGGTTCGATTCCCGGCGGGGTCAGGGATTTTCTCTGCCTCGTGATGGCTGGGTGTTGTGTGCTGTCCTTAGGTTAGTTAGGTTTAAGTAGTTCTAAGTTCTAGGGGACTGATGACCATAGATGTTAAGTCCCATAGTGCTCAGAGACATTAAATGATACGACGAACCGTCTTGTTCTGCATATGGATTCAAAACCAGCTCATGCAGACTAAGCAAAGATTTCGTGACTGACGGAAACTAACAGTCATTCCTGATTAGGCATACAGAGAGTGATATACCTCGATTTTAGACAGTATCAGTTAGCAAATATCAACTTTAAATTGCATAACGCAAACACTTTTAACAGACGTGAATTCCTACCCAGCATCTATTGTCCCTGTTAACGAACTACGAGAGATGTTAAATATGGCTTCTTCACAAGTAACTTACTTGAAATGCCGTGAGGTAAAGCTGTGTGTTGGACACGGATTCGAACCCGGAACCTAATCGGATTGCCATCGAAGCACAGTCAAATGTGACATATCGGAATTTCGCGGCAGTAACTAGATGTTTTAACTGAAATGACGAGACGAAACATTAATTTTTTCCTTCCCAGGACTCCAACCCGGCACCTATCGCTGTTATATTCTAGAGAAAACTAACGTTAAATATGGGTTTGTTGCACCAGCAGTGACATGTGATCATGTTTGAACTGAAATAATATGACGAAGAGTTCAGCGCTCACTGGGAATAGAGCCCCACACATATCGTTGTTGACTACACACAAAGAGACGTCAGCTACCGAATTTTTCTCCACCAGCTGCTCAGAATAGCATCTTGAACTTACAGTCATCTCGCAAATAGTTCTGTGTCTCACTGGGAGTTAAAAACGTCGGATATCGTTAGTGTTGACAGCGAATGAAAATACATTAAAAATCAAAATTATTATCCACCAGCAGATAGGTGTTCTCATGCTAGAGCTTGATAATACATAATTAAATCTTTAGTGCCGGGCCAGGATTCGATCCCATTCACGCATAATATGTGAAGGTGTTGAGGAATCTGCAGTTTTGAACAAACAACAAATTGTAGTCGAGCTGTATTGCCACGAAGGGATCAAATTCCGCCTTAAGGGCGGTCTGAGTTGCATTCCCAGTTCAGAACCAATTTTATCGACATACAGAAGCCCAAATAAAAGATGGAATAAGTGTCCTGTGACCATACATAGCGTTTGTGTCGTCACTTGAAATAAATAACTAGTATAAGAAAGGTTACTGGTGATAGAGTTTCTACATGTCGCCACTCCAGACTTTATTGTGGTTCAACCTACCGTCTACTTGGTAAAGAAGGAATATCATCTTTAATGTGAATTTTCAGACCACGCAGCCATTATATCTCCTTCACTTGGTGTAGCCAGGAGAGAATGGAATCTGTCTCTCCCTATCTAAAATCATTGACAGAAGTGGGAATCGAACCCAGACCATAGGTATAACAACCTACCATCCGTCCAACAGACCACGAAATCCTCTTCTCTGCGAGTCATTTTTCTATCGTAACGCAGTTGCGCCACACTGGATGAGAATTCTGACACACAGGCTCCCTGTAGTAATTTGCAGCATGTTCAGTAAATTCATTTACTTGGTTGACCGAATCACCATGAACTAGCTGCCTCGGCTACCCAGTGCATACATTCGACTATTTTGTAATCACAGAAATAAAATCACGTTACTGCCACCTACACACAACTGCCAACATTGTAGGATGCAGAAGTTTAAATAGGAAGTGTTCCTTTCCACTTGAGCTATTCTATTGCGCTATCTGTTACTAGAAAACGTCGTTCAGTCCAAAAGAAAAGCTGTAACTGTTTGTCTCTCAGAAGTCAAGACCTGGCCATATGCATAATCTCACGGTGCTGTGGAATCCAAAAGTTCTGGAGGAATAGTTGCCGAGCTCTGGAGCTGTTGTAGCTACGTGTCAGCTTGTAGCATAGATAAGATGTCGCGAGTTCGAATACATGCAGTACTATATTTTTTTAAAACGCAATTCTGCTCTCTGCTGAAGTTATCAATCTAATGGAACTTTGAACATAATTCCCTTCACTTCTCAACCCAAAGTAGTCGCATGTGGAAAAAGGACTAACTACTGTGACATTTTGTTCTATTCAGGTTTAATAGACAGCAGGCAGCAGATGCATCTTGAAGATGTGCAGGGAGAGCGCATCGTGCCATAATATGTCAGAAAAGTATTTTCTACATTAGCCGTCGTGTGGTAGTGATATTTGATTCTTCTTCAAAATTTGATTGACAGCTTTAACTCAGAACAAATTTTCTACATGCATGTAATCAATAAACTGCATGTGCATTGTCAGACTGTCATAGGTAACATCAGAGAATTCGCATATATCGTTGATGATTAATTTCTCTCTCATGTTTACTATTGTTTAAACAACACTAAAGGAAACCTACGAAAATTGTGCACTGTATTATAAGAAATGAAATAAAACTAACCATGATAACCTTACGACGAAAGTATCTGTACACAAGCATGCCTCTATCGACACGAATTAGTAAAATACTACTCACTTAGATTTTGATTGGGTCTGTGTTTAATTGGTATGCTGTGTCATACTCAAGAGGTATGCAAATGTGGCATTTCATAAATATAGTTGCGTATTCCTAAAAACCCAAAAGTCGCTTGTCAGCAGCGGAAAGAGGCGTTACCTGTTGTGCAGCATTGTAAGTTTTTCAACATTGCACTATGAGCTGAAAGCATTTTCTTGCGATTTCCTTATTGATGTTTGATCTGACTGCTTGTAGCTCTTTCACAGAAGGGATAAAAACGTTTCAGTCAGTGAGACTGGAAGTGCGAACCGTAACAGACGCTGTTTCACACGTCAACACGTTACCACAGAGCTAGCGAGGACGTATGGGTCTCAGCTTCCTATTACGACGGCAATAGTAACTAGAACTCGTAAACCGCTATTTAAAGGTCGAGATTAGTTGCGATTTCCACCTGCAACGACTTTCCTGGGCTGAAAACCGTAAATTTTCAATCTTTTGTTACCCTTCAAGCTATAATAACTCAGATTATTCAATGGAAATGACAGGTAAAATCAAGTGAACTTTGAGGCTTAATTCCGTGCACACCAGGAAGTAACTCGTCGATCACAGAGTTGCCAAACATACGTTGCCTTGTTGCCAAATCTCAGTTACAGTACCAGCAGGAAGAAGACGAACCGATGTGATCCTACAGCGGTCTGGGAAGTGACCATAGCTGGTGTCTCCAAGTCGCGGCTGCTACGGCCTGGAATACGTAATGCGTCTCATTCGCTTTCTGTAACTAGGTTTAGGGACTGGAGCGTAGTTACTAATAATACTCAGAACTGACTGCAAACTGAGCATCATAAATCAGTAACTCTCATTAATGTTTTTATATTTCTTTCGTAAGTGCACTCAAAACTAAGAAAGTCATTCACAGGCGTTTTCGTGCCTCGCCGATAGTCGAGCACAACATACAAATAAAAATAAAAAAGAATGTGTGTGTGTGTGTGTGTGTGTGTGAGAGAGAGAGAGAGAGAGAGAGAGAGAGAGAGAGAGAGAGAAATAAAAAGCAATGAGAGAGTATGTAAAAAATTGTTGTAAAGAAATTGAATCATGGTATTTAAAGAAATCTTTCATTAAAATGACACGTTCCACATCATTACGAAATGTCGTATTCATGATCTATGGAACAAGAGTTAATCTAATGTAATCTAATCTAATCTAATCACATCATATTGATGATTAGCCATGAAGAGTCATGAATTACCGAAAGTTTTGCCAATACCAGTAATCAAATCTAAACTTGAAAATAAAAGACGACAATTTTTGTAATAAACCGTGACTCCTACAAGACCCTTTCATCCCTGTTATCTAACCACGAAAGACGTCTGATATACCTCCATTCTGAAGTAACAAAGTGTGCATGCATTTAAAGATGAAGTGCATGATGTGAAGCTCTGTGACGGAGATACGAACCCAACACGTAATCCGATTGTTAACTAAGAAAAATCAAATGTTACGTATCGGTTTTTCTTACGAGCCGCTAGGTGTCTGAATCTAAAATAAGGATACAAACTTTTGTGCCTAAGCGACAATCGAACTGCACACCTACCGTGCATCCACGAATATAGCTTAAGTATCAGTTGCTTACTCATGAACAGTAAGATGTGTGCGTGTTTGACCAGAAATAACGACACCTGTTGCGATTGTTGGCAACACATGAACAGACATTGAAATTGCGCGTTAATTTTCACTAGCAGTTGGGTGTGCACTTGATAAAGCTAGAAATGAAATTATGAATATTTTTGTACTGGATCAGGTTTCAGACCCACATACTTACCTTTGGAGGAGACCTAGAGAAGATTGCAGTCTTGGGAAAAGGAACGAAATGACTGAACTATACTGTTCCGAGAGATTCAGATCCTCGAAAGAGGAGAAACGAATTCGAATCACAGTCCAGCACCAAATTTTTAAACGTCTCTAGTTCAATCAAGTACAAGTAAAATAAGAGCCCTGTCCCTTTAAATGGCTATCGGTTCATCAAATAAAATAAAATTTTCTAATGTAAGTAAGCTTACTGGCGACTGTATTTCTTTTTACCATGACTTCCGCTGTGTCATTTCCCAACGTAAACCGGCTCTACCCAGTTGGTAATGAAGGAACGTGATGTTTAATGCGGATTCTGGATTATAACGTCTTTCTCTTGAGGTTACCAGAGGTAAAATAAATCTGTTTGTGCCTCTTAAAAGTAAATGCCTGAACCCACGCATTGCAACTGTGATAGCTCGTTCCACCAGACCATTGTGGCCACATTACCCAGCCCCAGGAGTGTGCTGTAACGGATGATGTGCTTAGCTTACAAAATTAGTCACGGTGGAAAAAATGCGAGTCTATTAAATGGTCAAGTAGAAGCAAGCTTCTGACGCAGAGATTATGCTATTCTCATGTCAGCAGGATGTAAAGACTCTTCTAGGCATCATAGGCTGGATGTGAAGCCATTTTGATTTTTCACAAATTCAGCAAATTTCTTAGTTCGAAAGGTAAGTATGTGGGTCTGAAACCTGATCCAGTACAAAAATATTCATAATTTCATTTCTAGCTTTATCAAGTGCACACCCACCTGCTAGTGAAAATTAACGCGCAATTTCAATGTCTGTTCATGTGTTGCCAACAATCGCAACAGGTGTCGTTATTTCTGGTCAAACACGCACACATCTTACTGTTCATGAGTAAGCAACTGATACTTAAGCTATATTCGTGGATGCACGGTAGGTGTGCAGTTCGATTGTCGCTTAGGCACAAAAGTTTGTATCCTTATTTTAGATTCAGACACCTAGCGGCTCGTAAGAAAAACCGATACGTAACATTTGATTTTTCTTAGTTAACAATCGGATTACGTGTTGGGTTCGTATCTCCGTCACAGAACTTCACATCATGCACTTCATCTTTAAATGCATGCACACTTTGTTACTTCAGAATGGAGGTATATCAGACGTCTTTCGTGGTTAGATAACAGGGATGAAAGGGTCTTGTAGGAGTCACGGTTTATTACAAAAATTGTCGTCTTTTATTTTCAAGTTTAGATTTGATTACTGGTATTGGCAAAACTTTCGGTAATTCATGACTCTTCATGGCTAATCATCAATATGATGTGATTAGATTAGATTAGATTACATAAGATTTACTCTTGTTCCATAGATCATGAATACGACATTTCGTAATGATGTGGAACGTGTCATTTTAATGAAAGATTTCTTTAAATACCATGATTCAATTTCTTTACAACAATTTTTTACACACTCTCTCATTGCTTTTTATTTCTCTCTCTCTCTCTCTCTCTCTCTCTCTCTCTCTCTCTCTCACACACACACACACACACACACACACACACACATTCTTTTTTATTTTTATTTGTATGTTGTGCTCGACTATCGGCGAGGCACGAAAACGCCTGTGAATGACTTTCTTAGTTTTGAGTGCACTTACGAAAGAAATATAAAAACATTAATGAGAGTTACTGATTTATGATGCTCAGTTTGCAGTCAGTTCTGAGTATTATTAGTAACTACGCTCCAGTCCCTAAACCTAGTTACAGAAAGCGAATGAGACGCATTACGTATTCCAGGCCGTAGCAGCCGCGACTTGGAGACACCAGCTATGGTCACTTCCCAGACCGCTGTAGGATCACATCGGTTCGTCTTCTTCCTGCTGGTACTGTAACTGAGATTTGGCAACAAGGCAACGTATGTTTGGCAACTCTGTGATCGACGAGTTACTTCCTGGTGTGCACGGAATTAAGCCTCAAAGTTCACTTGATTTTACCTGTCATTTCCATTGAATAATCTGAGTTATTATAGCTTGAAGGGTAACAAAAGATTGAAAATTTACGGTTTTCAGCCCAGGAAAGTCGTTGCAGGTGGAAATCACAACTAATCTCGACCTTTAAATAGCGGTTTACGAGTTCTAGTTACTGTTGCCGTCGTAATAGGAAGCTGAGACCCATACCTCCTCGCCAGCTCTGTGGTAACGTGCTGACGTGTGAAACAGCGTCTGTTACGGTTCGCACTTCCAGTCTCACTGACTGAAACGTTTTTATCCCTTCTGTGAAAGAGCTACAAGCAGTCAGATCAAACATCAATAAGGAAATCGCAAGAAAATGCTTTCAGCTCATAGTGCAATGTTGAAAAACTTACAATGCTGCACAACAGGTAACGCCTCTTTCCGCTGCTGACAAGCGAATTTTGGGTTTCTAGGAATACGTAACTATATTTATGAAATGCCACATTTGCATACCTCTTGAGTATGACACAGCATACCAATTAAACACAGGCCCAATCAAAATCTAAGTGAGTAGAATTTTATTAATTCGTGTCGATAGAGGCATGCTTGTGTACAGATACTTTCGTCGTAAGGTTATCATGGTTAGTTTTATTTCATTTCTTATAATACAGTGCACAATTTTCGTAGGTTTCCTTTAGTGTTGTTTAAACAATAGTAAACATGAGAGAGAAATTAATCATCAACGATATATGCGAATTCTCTGATGTTACCTATGACAGTCTGACAATGCACATGCAGTTTATTGATTACATGCATGTAGAAAATTTGTTCTGAGTTAAAGCTGTCAATCAAAGTTTGAAGAAGAATCAAATATCACTACCACACGACGGCTAATGTAGAAAATACTTTTCTGACATATTATGGCACGATGCGCTCTCCCTGCACATCTTCGAGATGCATCTGCTGCCTGCTGTCTATTAAACCTGAATAGAACAAAATGTCACAGTAGTTAGTCCTTTTTCCACATGCGACTACTTTGGGTTGAGAAGTGAAGGGAATTATGTTCAAAGTTCCATTAGATTGATAACTTCAGCAGAGAGCAGAATTGCGTTTTAAAAAAATATAGTACTGCATGTATTCGAACTCGCGACATCTTATCTATGCTACAAGCTGACACGTAGCTACAACAGCTCCAGAGCTCGGCAACTATTCCTCCAGAACTTTTGGATTCCACAGCACCGTGAGATTATGCATATGGCCAGGTCTTGACTTCTGAGAGACAAACAGTTACAGCTTTTCTTTTGGACTGAACGACGTTTTCTAGTAACAGATAGCGCAATAGAATAGCTCAAGTGGAAAGGAACACTTCCTATTTAAACTTCTGCATCCTACAATGTTGGCAGTTGTGTGTAGGTGGCAGTAACGTGATTTTATTTCTGTGATTACAAAATAGTCGAATGTATGCACTGGGTAGCCGAGGCAGCTAGTTCATGGTGATTCGGTCAACCAAGTAAATGAATTTACTGAACATGCTGCAAATTACTACAGGGAGCCTGTGTGTCAGAATTCTCATCCAGTGTGGCGCAACTGCGTTACGATAGAAAAATGACTCGCAGAGAAGAGGATTTCGTGGTCTGTTGGACGGATGGTAGGTTGTTATACCTATGGTCTGGGTTCGATTCCCACTTCTGTCAATGATTTTAGATAGGGAGAGACAGATTCCATTCTCTCCTGGCTACACCAAGTGAAGGAGATATAATGGCTGCGTGGTCTGAAAATTCACATTAAAGATGATATTCCTTCTTTACCAAGTAGACGGTAGGTTGAACCACAATAAAGTCTGGAGTGGCGACATGTAGAAACTCTATCACCAGTAACCTTTCTTATACTAGTTATTTATTTCAAGTGACGACACAAACGCTATGTATGGTCACAGGACACTTATTCCATCTTTTATTTGGGCTTCTGTATGTCGATAAAATTGGTTCTGAACTGGGAATGCAACTCAGACCGCCCTTAAGGCGGAATTTGATCCCTTCGTGGCAATACAGCTCGACTACAATTTGTTGTTTGTTCAAAACTGCAGATTCCTCAACACCTTCACATATTATGCGTGAATGGGATCGAATCCTGGCCCGGCACTAAAGATTTAATTATGTATTATCAAGCTCTAGCATGAGAACACCTATCTGCTGGTGGATAATAATTTTGATTTTTAATGTATTTTCATTCGCTGTCAACACTAACGATATCCGACGTTTTTAACTCCCAGTGAGACACAGAACTATTTGCGAGATGACTGTAAGTTCAAGATGCTATTCTGAGCAGCTGGTGGAGAAAAATTCGGTAGCTGACGTCTCTTTGTGTGTAGTCAACAACGATATGTGTGGGGCTCTATTCCCAGTGAGCGCTGAACTCTTCGTCATATTATTTCAGTTCAAACATGATCACATGTCACTGCTGGTGCAACAAACCCATATTTAACGTTAGTTTTCTCTAGAATATAACAGCGATAGGTGCCGGGTTGGAGTCCTGGGAAGGAAAAAATTAATGTTTCGTCTCGTCATTTCAGTTAAAACATCTAGTTACTGCCGCGAAATTCCGATATGTCACATTTGACTGTGCTTCGATGGCAATCCGATTAGGTTCCGGGTTCGAATCCGTGTCCAACACACAGCTTTACCTCACGGCATTTCAAGTAAGTTACTTGTGAAGAAGCCATATTTAACATCTCTCGTAGTTCGTTAACAGGGACAATAGATGCTGGGTAGGAATTCACGTCTGTTAAAAGTGTTTGCGTTATGCAATTTAAAGTTGATATTTGCTAACTGATACTGTCTAAAATCGAGGTATATCACTCTATGTATGCCTAATCAGGAATGACTGTTAGTTTCCGTCAGTCACGAAATCTTTGCTTAGTCTGCATGAGCTGGGTTTGAATCCATATGCAGAACAAGACGGTTCGTCGTGTCATTTAATGTTCATACATATTCTCAACTAGCTGCTCGTGAATAACTTAAATTTTTAATGTCATTGTGTGTTAAATAGTTCAAATGGTTCAAATGGCTCTGAGCACTATGGGACTTAACTTCTAAGGTCATCAGTCCCCTAGAACTTAGAACTACTTAAACCTAACTAACCTAAGGACATCACACACATCCATGCCCGAGGCAGGATTCGAACCTGCGACCGTAGCGGTCACGCGTTCCAGACTGAAGCGCCTAGAACCGCACGGCCACATCGGCCGGCCCCCACCATCTGGTATCAATGCATTACCTTATAATCCATTATATATAATCAATTTCATAGTACACTTGATATTATAGATGAGTAGGACACAAGACAGGACATAGATAATGTCCGTTTGACGTCAATAGTGTGTAACATTTTACTTTTTTTGAATAGGACAATGTTCCTCTCCAATAATTTTTAGATTAGTTACAATAAGCTTACGCTGCAAGAGAATTCGCTTGTATTTTTCAATATGTGGTCTGTTGTCGGTTTGAAGGCCTTCCATAACATCGGCAACGTAGTGCAACTCCACCGAGAGCTGTCTGGAGTAGGGTGGAGATAGCAATGTGAAAGTGGCGAGCTGTCGAAGACGATCTTCATATTCCTAATGCGATTAGGACATCGTATACTCTTGACGACGTTTAGCACCTGTGCGGTCAGTCACCCAATTTCAGAATTCATTTTGAGTAATCCCGCTAAATTACCAAAATATTGTCTTTTTATATTGATGAATAATATGGATAGACATCACGTTCATGTGCCATCTACAACGCAAATTCAATGTTACTATCCTAGGAACTAACCTACAATACGTTTTGTATTTCATAATCGGAACTATCTGCATTAACCGTCATCAGAGCAATGTCAGGGAACAGAATGCAGCAGTGCCTGCTTGAAGACCTGCTTGAGTCGTGTTCTAAGGAAAGGGTAGTTGCTGGTTCACATTATATTACACTAGCGAGAAGTACCGACTTTTCCTTTTCTCTGCAAACATCCAGAACTAAATTCAGTAACTAATTGCTAAGAATATATTTGCATTGTGCCAACTCAAAGATCAATAGATATGGATATAGATATAGATTTTTATGTTTAAAGCCATTCTCGTTCTGCGTTGGAATAAACATCATTCATTATTTGCTCAATCTTGTTACGATTGTTATTGTCATTCTCTCACTCGGAAGAGTCTTATGCTGATGCTGTATGAATAAATTATGCCATTGGATACAAAGCGGTTTAGTTTTGAGACCTAACCCACGAGGGGGGAAGGCACAGTGGTCTGCTTCAGGAATTCCAAGCAATAAAACACAAAAAACAACCCAGGAAGGGTTCGAACAGCTACTTTCACGCAGAGACATGCATTTGGAATCTGTTCATCGTTACGGGGTCAAACAAGAGGGTAACATTACTGAAACAATGATCGGGCTACTTAGTATATAATAGAGCATACAGATTTCAAGGAGGAAACGTATGAAGACGCAGACTTCCTCGTTATCAATATGTGCGGCATATCTTTCGTGTTAACGAAAGTAAATTCCCGCTTTACCTCTTCTTACATGTCAAATGAAATGAATGCCATGAGGAATAGAATATTTGTTGACTGCGTCTCTTCTTGCTTCCATCCTTACCAACATATTTCTTCATTCTCGTGGTAATCATGACATTCTATGTGCATGCTGCAAACGATTGCAAGTGGACAAATTCGACATCGAGGTGCAAAGCGTTTGGTATCTTACATTATATTCAATTCGAATAAGCTTCCGGTGTATTTTTACTTCGTTTGTATTTTTAGATGATTATGAACGTTACGGAAATTTATCTCACATGCTTTATGTTGAATGAGAAACATTGAATGATCCGTTCTGCTTTCCCTACGTTGAAATGATATAATGTCGGCGTCAACAGCCTTCTTCCGCGCCGGAAGCTGAAACTTGTATCATTCTGGATTAATTATAATTGAATGTCTCATATGTATACATAGCCCACAAGGCGACGTTAGAAACCATCAGGGGGAGAACGCCGCATAAAAACCAAACGTGCGCGCGCGTCTCCACTCTGAAGAACCGTATCGGAGAATCACGGCAAGCATTTCGCTCAAGAGCTGCCTCGTCAGAGAGCCGAGAAATGGCAGCGTCGTAGCAAGTATTTGTCAACACTCTGATAGTGCATTTACTTCCGGGTGTAGGTCGGCGTTACCTCGCTAAATTCACTTGACATTCGTTTTCCACATCGAAGACTCGTACGATATAATCCACTGCAAGATGACACAATTAGAAAGTATATTTAATTTCTGGACTCCAAGAACGGCGTTCTTCACATAAGTAACACCTGTTTGTGTGTGCATTCGGGAGGACGACGGTGCAATCCCGCGCCCGGCCATCCTGATTTAGGTTTTCAATGATTTCCCTAAATCGCTTCAGGAAAATGCCGGGATGGTTCCTTAGGAAGGGCACGGCCGATTTCCTTCCCCATCCTTCCCTAATCCGAGCTTGTGCTCCGCCTCTAATGACATCGTGGTCGACGGGACGTTAAAACAGTAATCTCCACCTCCTCTGTTTGTGTGTTTAAGGTTGCGTTTTGAGGCTCAGGCAACATCGCAGTGACTATAGTCCGCCTCTGGCCGCCATTGTGTCGTTAGCTCAGAGGTTCCCTTGTGCGTTGCAGTGCTTGTACTATAAGTTCGAATCACGGTAGAAGCCGCTGACTACAACCTTTTATTTTCCATTTTAATTAATGGAGTTGCAAACTGCTAGTAAAAATTTCTTATGCGAAATCTGAAGAATGCCTTTAAACTTCAATCTTCGTCCGATTTCGACTTAGTAAATTAAGTTAATATCATGGATTTCTGCTTTGCAAATTCCAAGGTGCTTCACTGTAAAATAGGTCCTGAAAAGATTCAAACCGACTGTCAACGATATAAATTTGAGCTTTGTTCGTCATATAGGTCTAACATGTCGGAAGGTTGTTTATGAAGTGCACCTGTTCATTAATATAGTTCCCATCTTCTAAATTTTTGCAATAGCATTTAACTGTAGACGTCTTCTAACACCGGCGTTAGCAATTCCTTTCCGTTCTCTGAAACCTTCAAAACGACAAATTTTTCTGGTTGAAATCTGATGACCTTAACTATCACTTCTGATCAACAATAAATACTTCATGAACCCGTACATGGAACTCCAAATGTGCAGTGTGCCTGCACTGCTACAGAGCATGCATTGCAAGGTATTCACACAGTTTATCGCATAGACTTACCATAAGGAATGAAACAAGAGCTGTAATACGCTTTACACCACAGACGCTCACTCTGGCTTGACGAAAACATCCAAACATTGACCGAAAGTTGCACAAGTAATTAAGTTTGAAAGGAAAAGAAACGAGGTATGAAGCATTTATAAATTCATCGAATGTAGTGAGGTGGTTTAATTTCGTCCCAGTCTATAAAATTAATTTCGGGCCATACTCAGCTCTTGCCGATTACCCGCCTACTAATCAGGGCGTCTGTCTCCGTTGCTTTTGAGCGTGAATGAAAATTGTAGAAATTTTCTGTGGAGCAACATTTAATAATAAAGCGTTTTAAATCATCAAAAGCGATGAGCGGTAGCAGGCGCTTTCGATAAAGAACGGGGGAGTGCAGCGCCGCTGCTGTCGCCACGGCCGCTGCCAGTAACCAGCAAATGGATCCCGGAGCTTTGCCGCATACGGCGTCCAGAGGAGGACAGTCTGCAGGAAATCTGCCGCAAAATCGTTACTAGATAAAATTTTGATACCGGTGTGTCATAAAGCGAAATAGATTGAATCTGCGCTACCATTACATTCACGTCTTCAGCATTCAGACAGAAGAGGCTATAAAAATATTTTATGCCAGCTGCTCTCGATCCACTGACATTATGAACAGAAACAACGCACGCTACCACTAGACCACAGGCGTAATCAGCCTAGAGCCTCTCTATCTTGGGACAAGTTTTCCTCCAGGAAGTGCCGCAGTCTACAGTGTTGCCAGATTGTGCAGATAACCGGACTTAGAGAATTAGCGAGTTGGCCAGTTTTTTTGTCACATGTCGCGATCGGCGCGGACTTAGCCTCTGAAGCGGCCGGCCGCCGGTCGAGTTTTATGGCAAAGAGTGTACGTAACCCTAACAAACTCAAATCAAAGGCAAATGAGGACGTTCAAAGTTGATTTTCAAAAATTTCCCCACCAACTTCAATGCACATTCTCTTGATAACACCACGTCTAGATCTTCTGAGGTCGTCTTTGCGTTCTTTTATGAGGGCTGCACTATTCATAATCCGAACGATCAAATCGGCTCTTGGGTTTACTTTTTCTTTGTAGACTTCGCCTTTAACCATCCCCACAGGCAAAAATCCAAAGAGAGAGCGTCCAGGGACCTTGAAGGCCAAGAAAAGTGCCCATATCTAATGATCCATCTTCCAGAAAATGTTAGGTTTGGATAATGTGTCACCTGACGCCTAGAATTTGCAGGAGCCCCGTCATGCTGGAGGAACATAGGCATTCCTGTAGCCAAATAAACCTCTTCCAATAACGCTGGAAGTCATTTTCAAGGAAATATAGACAACTGGGTCCTGTAAGGACCAACATACGAAACATAAATGCATTGAACCCAGCTGTATGTACGAAATAAAAATTGGACACATGTAATATGGCATTTTTTCTGCAACTTGTCTATACTACCACCTCCTACAATATTTATTTCCTCCTGAAACTTCCTGTATAATTATTTGGGTCTCCGCGGCTCATCTAAAGTTTTCTGTTCTAGGAAGAAATTAGCACTATCCACAGAACCGCAGAAAGTCATGTACCGATAACTGAAGCTTTAACCTGACTGGAAATGTTACCCGTCCGCAAAGAATAACAGTTATTCGTGGCTTCTGGGACAGTTTGTGTTGTACGTCGTAATAAACAAAACTTAGAACTTAGAAGAGTGCATGTTTTATATTGCAGAAGAACATTTTAAGCTGAAGAAGAATAACAAATATAAGGAATGTTTAAAAAAAATTTTATCTATTGCTTTATGTGGGCTACAAAGAGATGGACAGTTTTATTGATTAGATGCAGAATACTATTCTTTCACTTTTTTTTATTCCTGGAATATTCTTTTACGTCGGTTCTTAAATCACAACTGTTCTAATTTGGCAAACCCCCTCCGGCTCCGAAACTTCTTCCATTTGTTGAAAAATATATGGCTTCCTTACAGACTTCATATGCATCCAGTGCATAATAACTTAAATTGTGAATATATTTCTGAATGAATGTTTGTTATTTATTTTTCCGTCACCCTGTTCACTGTTATAAGTTATGTTCCACAAGGATCGCACACGATTGGGGGCGACAATCTGTAATTTATTTTACCTTAATTACTACTTCAATTTTGTTCAACAATTTAAAGGAATATATGAGTGCAAACATGGAATACATGTGAATAATGCAGCTGCTCAGTGACAGGTATGGGGGAAGCACTGTGGCCAGGCCTCGGATTTTCGACCCCTGCCCTCTTTGCCTCCGCCTACCTGGTGCTGAAATTCTTCTCAAACTTTAAAAAAAAGTAATAGTGCAGTGGTCAGAACGTCTGTCTAGTAAGCAGCAGGTCTAGGTTCGAAGCTCAGTCGGTCACAAATTTTCATCTGCTGTCGTTGCTGTATTTCAACGCGCTGTGACAGTGCGGACGTCGGTCCTTCGATATTTAAGATGCAATTGTTTTTTGAGGCAATAGAGGTGATTTGCGAACATTAGTCTTGCCATCAAAATAACGGGACTCCAACGGAAACCAATCCTTAGTCATACCTTCGTGCCGGAGCTAACCCATGCCATATACATGCGAATTAGATTGTAGTTCATATTTAGTCAAATAACGAATGGTCAGTATACAAGTATGCCGGCCAGGGTGGCCGAGCGGTTCTAGGCGCTACAGTCTGGAACCGCGCGAGAGCTATGGTCTCAGGTTCGACTCCAGTCTCCGACATGGATGTGTCTGATGTCCTTAGGTTAGTTAGGTTTAAGTAGTTCTAAGTTCTAGCGGACTGACCACCTCAGATGTTAAGTCCCATAGCACTCAGAACCATTTGAACCATTTTTGACGTATACAAGCATTTACAAACAGAAGAAGCAGGATTGCAGCGAACTGATCACTTAACCAAGTGCAACATAGAGTACCTGTGTAATGAGTCATTCCAGCTGCATAGCTGAGGGAAACATTTTTTAAGCAATTCATTGCAGAATTAATGTAATACCCGCACGATGATCTCTGTAGTCATACTGTATCATTAGCAGCCCGCGAATGTAGTACTATGTTCGTTAAATCGGATTACTCAAGCTGAGGCCAAACAAAGACAAGCGACGACGCCACAACACTATCTTTACTTAGGTAGGTAGTCAGCGCTAAATTATGTGCGCCACCATTAACGTTGCCGTAAGCAGTTTGACAGCATAACACCACCACAACTACTGACAACCTGAACCATTATCATCACGCAGTTGTAACTCGCAGTGATTACAAGTTTCTCATGTTTGTCAAGAATAGCGGAAAGCGCCTCTGAAGTTCCGTTTCCATTACGCCTAGGCAGGTGAGAATCCTAAATATCAGTAATAGGTCACCTAGCGAAGAGAAGAGTCCACGTATTGTCTCAAGTTCTTGCAGTTTGATGTTAATGCAGTTCCAGATGGTTTCGCACTAACGGGTTCTTGTGGCTATCTGAATACTCAAATTGGAATTATATAAGTGTAATTGCTAGAACGTTCAACTACCTTAATAACACCTCATTCTGGGTTGAATACGACTCGGAAAGAAACGTTAATTTGACGTTTCCATCCATCTCCTGACGTCTTACTGAATGAAGTCTGAAGTGCACGCACAGTTGTGTTGCCCGCCGCAAGGATTCTGTGAAGTGTTGTGGCAGCTGGCGGTCATTGCTGAATACAGACATGTGCTCCAGGGGAACTCGTCTTTGTTGCATTTTTTCCATACCGTAATTAGCACAATAACATAAGGCTTGTTCTGCTGAAGAACTTGATGCCCACAAGTCCTTAAATAAGAATCTCCTAACGTGAGTAATGCATGAAAGGAAACAGGCTTTTGGACAAAACAATGGACAGCTCCCTGCTTTTTGCGTTTCCGATAGCGCCTACGATAAGAATCTGGTGTCATATTATGTTTCAGAACCCTAAACTGTTTATTTTTTTACCTCATACTAAAACAAAAGTTATGATATGAGAAGAGGAAATGACTTACATGCTTCTCAGGAACTTGAGTTTTTCGTGTTTATTTTCCCACTTCATACTAAAACAAGGGCGTTAAAATGAGAAGAAGAAATGAAATATACGCTTCCAAGACATAATATTTCCTTGTGTGCTACTACTGCATACATGAAAGCCCTGCAGTTAATTTTTGTATGTTGGATAAATTTTGATATCACCTCACATTCCTTTGTGAGAAGGTTCCTATTTTCTTGGGATTCATATAGAGTGGACATTTCATCACTGGTTAATATTCTGATGACTAATGACATGATACCCATTGCAATTGCTCCATGGCTCCTGTGAGTAGAGTCTCACGTTGGTTACTATAAGAACACGCAGGCAGTGATATCCGCTCACTGCGGTCAGAGACAAGGTGATTTCTTTCTGTTTATGGCGAAGCGTCTGCTGCAGTGTCCACGCTCAGCCAACATAAACAAATCGCGGCGGCATTGGGCACTGCTGATCGCTGCGCTTGTCGCGAGCCTCGACAACAAGAGCGCACTGTCTCTGCTAACGATACTATGGAGTTAATACATCTTACTTAACGTAATATGCAGGACGTGGGTTGGGTGAAAATTCAGTTAGTAACTTCCCATCGCATTAAAATACTTTACAGTCATATTTGATGAATTATTTATTGTTGGTTTTCTCTCTAATGTTAATAGTATTGATTCAGATTGTGCATGAAAACGAAAACACCCACACACACACACACACACACACACACACACACACACACACACACACACACACACACACACAGAGAGACACAGTCATTGATTCTAGTGAGGCTGACAACTACTGTGTGTTGAACAACACATGCACCAGTCAGTTCCTCAGTTGGCGTCGAGTGGATGAGTTTTTTCAATTACCTTGCACTGCAAGAATTGTAAGGAGGAGCCTGAAAGTAAATGGTCTTGTATGGTAAAGAGCTGCCACAAAGCAAATCTTGACCGATTATCAGATAATTGTCCACATGGGTTTTGTGGACGAGTATACTTTAAGTACCCGCGCGGGATTAGCCGAGCGGTCTAAGGCGCTGCAGTCATGGGCTGCGTGGCTGATCCCGGCGGAGGTTCGAGTCCTCCCTCGGGCATGAGTGTGTGTGTTTGTCCTTAGGATAATTTAGGTTAAGTAGTGTGTAAGCTTAGGTACTGATGACCTTAGCAGTTGAGTCCCATAAGACTTCACACACATTTGAACATTTTTTTATACTTTTAGTAACCAACCCACCCACGATCATTACGTAAGATTTCTGGAAGGCTTAGGGAATTGATTTCATTAAGTCGTCGACAGTGTAGCGTGATGGTTTACTTCCCAACATATGTTTTCTATATTTGTCCAAAGGTCGCTTGCTTTTGTAGATCCACGTGGCAATGGCCTTGTTACCTCTGCCCACATATTCTCTATCTGGTTGATGTTTGGTGATCGTGGAACAAACGGCAACAGCTTTATCCTCTCTTGGGCCTGAAACCAATCACGCACTGCTCTGCTATGATGGATGGGGCTCTGCTCCTGTAAATAAACTATTATCTCGTTAGTCCATGTATTTATATTTAAATAACGTATTTGTAATAAGCACATTTGATTATTATTTTCCACAGTGTTTAAGAATTCAGGCCCTGTCAGAGATAAGTGATCTATATTCAACAGTCCGATTAAGAATGTGATTTGCCCAGTCTATCACATGATGAGAGTCGTAGTCAGATATCCACATTAAGACTGCCTAGCTGAATCCGATTAGAACTATCTGGTATCGAAACGAAATTACAGAAATCGGATAATTTGAACGTCTGTATTGCAACAATGCTGCGCACATAAATTCCTATGATTGAGTAACAGGTAGCAACTGGCTAAGAAAAAGTGAGAAATATGTCTTCTAGCAGCAATGTAACGTAATTATAACCCACATTTATGTGATGGAAATACTGAATCGAACAATACACATCTATTTCAGTGGTGGGAAGATACACCATATCGGATTTGCTGATGACATAATGACAATAATAATAATAATAATAATCGCGTGTGGCGGATAGGGGAAACCCTCCCCCATATGGGTGGTACCGAGGAAATCAAATACTAGGGGTGAACCAAATACTAACACAATCCTGAACGGCTACCAAATCCGTTGAACCCAAAATCCAGACACGTCTGAGTGAAATTCACCGCTACTCTGGTCACCGTCTCTTAGCTCAATGAGCTTGGCTGAAAATATTTGCTTTCAAAGGCTTCAACACCCTCTGGTCCTGTCCGGTCCTCGTATCACCCAAGCCAAACCAATGAAACACAAGCAAACATGAACTATGCAAGCAAAGTCAACTTTACCCCAGGTGGTACACAACCCGGCTGTTGACAGGCGGCAGTTGGATTTTCGGATTCTGGGGGTCCAGGTTAGCACGGCAGAGAATATCGAAGATCTCTGGTAAATTTCCCTACAAGGAAGAAACATACATTTAAAAGTAAACATCGATACAATGATCCAAACACGAAAACTAAATAATCTCACAAAAGAAATCCACCGACAAAAAATTCTCATCCTTGCTCTTCAAGAACCACGACTAACTGACAATGAAACCTTGCATTAGGGAAACCATTGCGTCTTCAAAAGCAAAATACAACAAAAGGTAGCGAAAGGCGTACCAATCTTCGGCATTGCATTTCTCGAACACAGATCTATCATCAACTCTGTCAAAGAAATCACACCCATCAACAATGAAAAGGTTCAAATGACTCTGAGCACTATGGGACTTAACACCGGAAGTCATCAGTCCCCTGGAACTTAGAACTAATTAAACCTAACTTAACCTAAGGACATCACACACTTCCATGCCCGAGGCTGGATTCGAACCATCGACCGTAGCAGTCGCGCGGTTCGGAACTGAAGCGCCTAGAACCGCTCGGCCACCGTGGCCGGCCCATCAACAAGCGACTTATGACTATGCTCATTCAGAGCCACAGTAAAAAATATACACTCATCAATGCACGTGTCCCCACCAACATCGAAAATAAGAAAAACTCCGAAAATGTCGAAAAATTTTGGAACACACTCGAAAATACTATGAGCAAAATTCACCAGGATGACGTAAAAATACTAGTGGGATACTTCAACTCTCTATTTGGGACAGAAGAAACCTGTAGAAAAATCATTGGCACAAATTCAACACACCGTAACACTTAGACCAACGGCACACGTCTGACTGACATTTGCCAACAATTCAACCACAAAAGGACGTCTTCCCAGTTTAGGAAAAAACCAGTTCCCAGGTAACATGCTTAGCTAACAGGTGCAAGCTGCTTTCGTTCGCCATTCGCGACTCGCTGAAAGCCAGATTTTTAATTCTTTTGTAGCACAGCTACAAGCAGGCTGATAAAAACTCAATAAGGGAATCGTAAAACAACGCTCGAGCAAAATTCGTCTTGCTACTTTCAGTAACTCTTAGTGTCAGAGCGAAAACCTTACGGTACTGCCAAATTCATAATGCCACTTTTGTTTTCTGCCGACATATTTTTTGTTGTTGTGAATACATAATTTTACCTATGAAATTCATTTTCATAATACTTGCGAATGGTACAGTAAATGAAATAAATACAGATCTTTTCGAAGTCAAAAGTTGGTAATATCCTACTAATTTGTGTTAAAATAGGTTCGATCGTCTCACAGACACATAATGCTTTATTAAGATAGACTGCCGTCGTGATGTTTCTGTAGTAAGCTGAATTTAATTTATATTAGTACAGTGAATATTTTAATTGCATTTTCCATTAGTTTACTAAACGCAACAGTAATTATCAAAGAGAAATTAATCAGCAGCAGAATTTTCTTTCACGATATCTAAAACGATCTGACAATGCTAAAGTTGTTTACAAATTCTACGCCTGTAGAAACCTACTGGTTCTAACGATGTCATTAAACCAGAGTAGTTTTAAGAGTATTTCCGTCTAGAAATGAATTGCCTTGACGGTTGATCGATCAAAAGCGGGACAGGTAAAATTTTACAAATATATGACGAGAGGGACAAGTGCTTGAGAGAGGACTTCCCTATCAATACAAGTGCCTGACAGACGACTTTTCTATCAATCTCCTGGATTGTTTTGTTTCTCAAATCAACATAGTGCGTTATCATACAGTAGCACAGGTGATGTAGTTTTGTTGCTCGATTTTCTTACACTTCGACCGAAAGGAATGCTCGATGAGTGACCTGATGACGTTCAATAATAGTCACTCCGTTGATTTTTGTTGTTTCGAATTAGAGCATGCAGTACTCCTACACCAGGCTTCTGAACTTTGCCTGTTGAATGCAAATGTCGCATGATGGTTAAATGGTAATCTATCACATATATCAGTAGTCGAGACTTCCTTAATGTGGAAAATCATTCATGCCAGAACGATCTTTGTTGAAACACGAATATCTTTTTCTGGCGTATTTTTACCAAAAGCACTCGCTCTAAACATAGTTCAAATCTTTCTAGCTGCCTCCTCTGCATTCACCCCTCTGTTATACCAAAAATAAACGTTGTGTTTCAGGTGTTACACCTTTTTCCACTTGCGACTCAATTTTACAATGCTTAACTGTAGTTCATGATTTTCAAGTATGCAAAATCGAATGTTTAACTCCAAGATGATAACTAGAACTTCAAATTCGAAAATGACGGTTGATACATACACTGACAGCGTGACGCCGCGTTCACATGGGCGGCGCCGGATTTCAGGCGTCGGGTGGCGTCTGGCCGGTGGCCGGTAGCCGCTGCAGTGTGAGGAAACGCTCGAGCGTAAGCTGTTATGATCGCGGCGCAGCCACGAGCTGTCCTGCGGAATTGTTTCTGGAATACTTGTCGTTGCTGGTGGGTAGAATGTTAAGCGAATTATCTTCGATGCTCAATCAGAATCATAACTTTAGACCGAAATGTGGAAAAAAAAGAAATGTTGGACACGAACAGGAGACCATAAGCTTAGAATGCATGACGATTACCATTTTTTCTTTTCTTTTTTTTTATTGTTCATTATCGATCGTTGTGTTTGGTCATTGCGGACGTCGCAGGACATCCTGTTCAAGTTCGGTGGTTGATCCTTCCACTCAGTTCGAGTCTCGGTCGGGCACACAGTTTTAATCTGCCAGGAAGTTTCATATCAGCGCACACTCCGCTGCAGAGTGAAAATCTCATTCTGGAAACATCCCCCAGGCTGTGGCTAAGCCATGTCTCCGCAATATCCTTTCTTTCAGGAGTGCTAGTTCTGCAAGGTTCGCAGGAGAGCTTCTGTAAAGTTTGGAAGGTAGGAGACGAGGTACTGGCAGAAGTAAAGCTGTGAGTACCGGGCGTGAGTCGTGCTTCGTTAGCTCAGTTGGTAGAGCACTTGCCCGCGAAAGGCAAAGGTCCCGAGTTCGAGTCTCGGTCGGGCACACAGTTTTAATCTGCCAGGAAGTTTCATATCAGCGCACACTCCGCTGCAGAGTGAAAATCTCATTCGGGAAACATCCCCCAGGCTGTGGCTAAGCCATGTCTCCGCAATATCCTTTCTTTCAGGAGTGCTAGTTCTGCAAGGTTCGCAGGAGAGCTTCTGTAAAGTTTGGAAGGTAGGAGACGAGGTACTGGCAGAAGTAAAGCTGTGAGTACCGGGCGTGAGTCGTCCTTCGGTAGCTCAGTTGGTAGAGCACTTGCCCGCGAAAGGCAAAGGTCCTGTGTAGAATACGTTTGGCAGCTGTGGAGCCGTTTATTTCCTGGGGTGGTGCAGAAATATCCTACTAAATTTACTCTCTAATAACAGTATTTTGCTATTTCGATAAACATCCCGAATGGTTGTCACATAAGCGGTGACATAAAGGAAGAAAATTCATGTTTTTGAGTCCAGAAAGCTCTATGCAACAGAAACTGCAGATCAATATGCCATTTTCATTGCGAAATTGGTGGCTTATTCATGTCTGGGGTAATAATAGAGGTTTGCATGGGTTGTCTGCTAGCGTAGTGAAAGGAAGGTCTGGTTTGTTTTCGGTTCTAATCTCGATGGAGGCAGGTAGAATATCAGTAAAGCAATTTTAAGAAATTCTCGCGGCCCCAATACGTTTTATCGCTACCTTTATTCTGTACTGGCGCCCTGTGCATGTCAATATGACACTCTTGTAGAATTTCATACATGTAACTGCCTACTTTTTCCGCTTCTGTCAATAATGGATTTGACTTAAGTGTGGCACTGAATGATTTTTAACTGAATTTCGTTATGAATCTTCACGCATTGTTAAATTTGCACACTTTCATGGTAGGTCAGCAACGGTAATCCAGTATGACTGGTCTGAACGTTGACACAGACCGTTTCGCGGCCGAAAGCGGATAATATTTTGCTATTTCGTAACGATCCGGCGTTCTTTGTCTTACTAAAACAATTATGTTATCTCGATAAGTTGAAATTCATTTTTATTGATACAGTTCATACCAATTAGCGTTTCTTCTTTCAGTTCTGTCTTATATTTACGTGTTGTATTTAACACACTAATCAGCATTAATATAGTCTTACAAATTATTGAAAACAGCCTAAAAAAGTTCAGATAGTTTGTCAATTTCACGCCTGTGCATAGTATGTTGGTAGCACTTCGTCGCCTTGCCTGTTATGCTGTGTAGCAGACTTTAAAGCCGTGCGGATCAGCATAACGAAAAGGCGAGGGGTCTCGCTCGTTTTGTCCACGACTGTACCTGGAGCGATTTAGGAAAATCCAGGAAACCTAAATCAGGATGGATGGACGAGGGTCTGAACCGTCGTACTCCCGAATGCGAGTCTCCCGCAACAGCTGTTATAATCAACTGATTTTTACATATGCTTCTGACTCACTGTGTAGCCGTGCGTGGAGTCAAACTCAACAGTAAGTATAGAGTATGTGTATAATGGACACTCAGTTTTCTGTGTCCTATAGAAAATATTTTCTTCAGTCAGTTTTCTGTATTCCACAAAACACATTTTTTAGAATCAATTTTCTGTTTCTCATAAAATATGTTTTCTAAGATGCAAATCTTGACGTACACAATGTGCACGCAGTGTTAAAATAGAGATATGGAAAGTGATACGACTGCAAGTTATGCTCATGCCTGGTATCGTGAAAAGGAATTCTTTCTGTTCCTCGTTAGCACAGCGGCGTCTGAGTCACCGCCGAGCAACTGACGCATTCCAGCGCAGCTCATGACAAATAGTTGACTGCAGAGCACTTCCGCAGGTCTGACTCACGTCTACGCGGTAGCTTAGTGATTTGCAGAACTCTACCTTTAAAGTGATTTGTAAGCGCTATTTTACGAATGCAACCTCAGTAAGGTGGTTAACAAAACAAACTTATTAAAAAAGTACCTGTTAAAAACACATTTCACACAGTGAAAAATTATTTATATTACAAGGAACAGACTTACTTAGACTTAGTTCCTCCAATGCTAGGTAGCATATCAGGCAATAAGTTTCCTTCAACGATTTCGATCATACGCCAGGTTTTCAGCTCCCTCCCAGTTCATGTCCAAGCACTAAAGATCTTTTGAAAAAGCTGGTTCAAATGGCTCTGAGCACTATGGGACTTAACTGCTGAGGCCATCAGTCCCCTAGAACTTAGAACTACTTAAACCTAACTAACCTAAGGACATCACACAGCTGGCCGGAATGGCCGAGCGGTTCTAGGCGCTTCAGTCTGGACCCGGGCGACCGCTACGGTCGCAGGTTCGAATCCTGCCTCGGGCATGGATGTGTGTGATGTCCTTAGGTTAGTTAGGTTTCAGTAGTTCTAAGTTCTAGGGGACTGATGACCTCAGAAGTTAAGTCCCATAGTGCTCGGAGTTATTTGATTTTTGACATCACACACATCCATGCCCGAGGCAGGATTCGAACCTGCGACCGTAGCGGTCGCGCGGTTGCAGACTGTAGCGTCTAGAACCGCTCGGCCACCCCGGCCGGCTGAAAAAGCTGTCTTCCTCTACTTCTTTATCCATCTGTTGGTTTCACAACAGTGATTATTTGGGAATTCTTCCATCTTTCATGCGTAGAACGTGTCCCGCAAGCTTCAGTCTTCTTTCAGCAACGATTCTGCGTAGCGTACGTAGACCACTTCTTCTCAGCACTTCAGTTGAAACATGGATCATTGAGAGAGTTGAAACTCTAACAGTTGGCAGGCATAGCTCCATCAGATTTTCGTCGTGAAGTAACTTAGCTGCCAATGTGAAGAGAACTAATCAGGCTTATCAGGAAAACCATCCATCATTAGAGGGACACATTCCAGCAGCCCCAAGGTTGAGGGCCAGAAGAAGTTTCAGCAAGACCACTTCAGCGTTGCAACAACAGCAGCTAGAGCATGGAAACAACTGTGGGTTACTCGAATTGAGAATAACTTGACCTGGCCACCCCCATCGGAAACCCTCCAATCTAGTCGTGAACGGAATTGGATAGTGTGGAGATCACTCAACCACTTTCTATCCGGAGTTTCAAGACACAGGAATAACCTCCAGAACTGGTACTTTTCTGTGGATATCACCAATTGTGACTGAGGAGAAGAACGCGCCATGGAACAACTACTGATCTGTCAACTATGCGCAGCATCTTGCACAGAAGATCTTCAACTCGCGGCTTCGAGCGCAATTGATGTTGCGCACCAGCAGTGTAGGTTAGTAATACTTTCCCTGTTTTGTTGTTAATAGTAATTACCACGCAGTGTATTTACTTCTGGCTCGAGTAAATAACAAATAGTAACTTGAATCGTGGTCGCGATAGCTGATACTAAAATTCGCCTCAAGCATCGTCGCTGAAAAACATTGACCGTGTGTGTCGATTTTGTTGACATTTTCCATGTCTCACATGCGTGGATGGCCATCGGTAGGATTATAGAGGAATACAGCCGAAGCTTTGCCGACATACTAATTGCCTTATGGATCGCATTCGTTGGAAGATTTTTCCAATTCAGCTGGTGATGTCTGCATCTACGTCCCTATTATTACAGATAAGGCTGTCGAGATATGAAAATAGGCCAACACCTTGTAGTACCTTCTGTTGCACTATAGTTTGAGTAGATACATTTCCACTTTTTATGCATATTGTTTTTGTTTTATCACTATTTATTTTTATCCCTATATAGCTGGCTATTCCACCTAGCTTGGTAGTCATTGGTTGTAAACTTTGTGCGATTTCTGACAGAAGAACAATGTTATCAGCAAAATCTATAGATGTAAGCCTGGTTTGCTCATCCAAACGTATGCCCATGTTAGAGTGTCCACAGTTTTTCTCATTAAGAAATCTACGATTAAATGAAAGGGAATTTTGATAAAATGTATCCCTGTCTGACGCTTAAAGTATAGGGATATTCCCATCTTCTGTTCTTATACAACAACTCGAATCTAAATACAGGTTTCTGAAAACATCAATGAGATGTTCAGGAATTCCATGTAGGCTTAGAATATTCCAAAATAATTCTCTGTGTATACTGTCAAATGCTTTTTTAAAGTCACTACTGGCTCATTTTCGAAGTTTTAAGCAATAACTGGGTTGGACTGGTTAAGGCTTCTTTGAAGTATTCAACTCATCGCGTGTGATAAAAAATGTAACACAAGCAAATGATAATAAAATGTCTCTGTTATTTTACAAAATACTTTCGCGCGATTATGTTTTTCTTCAAAAAAAAATGCAACTGATATTCTTATCTTCTTTCTGATCTGAACATCTTTGTCATTATGGAAGGATGCTGACTCAATTTTTCAGGCAAACAAACAAATATGGGGTTGACAAGACGGAAACTAAACATCGTCGCCATGTCAGCTGACAGTGTTTGCAGCGTTAAATTATTTAATAACGTGTGTGTAGCGTGTTTCATGTGAGTGGTGATCGGTACTGACAAATGAATGAACAGCGTGGCACTAACTATTTACATTATTTAATAACATTTTTGGCAAAATGGTACTTGTGCACTAGAGCTCAAATGAATTAGATTGAATTGTTTTAAACCCTGTCCTTGTAATCCGGAGGAAGAAGGCGCCTATCTCCATTTTGCCATCCTGATTTAGGTTTTCCGTGGTTTCTCTAAATTACTTCACGCAAATACCACGATGGTACGTACTAAACGGTCCATTTACATTAATGTGACCACCGTCTAAGTTCGACGTCAATGTGCAGTACCATTCAAAGATGGCAGGTGGCAGCTGTAGCAGTGGAGATTATATAACACGTGTTGTGTTGGGGGCCGCGGAAAACAGTGTGGTCGTTTTCGTAATGCGGAAACAGAGCGATTTATCTGACGTCCAACAAGTAGCAGGGCCTGTGTGGCGTGGACTGGGAGGTTTTTTAGGTTAGAGGGTCTCGGGAAAACACAAGAAGGGCTACAGTCGCACAGGGTGCAGGCCGAACACAGGAAGAACGTAGATACGGGAACCATCGGTACAACAGTTCTAAATTGTCGTAGCTGTGTTGGGAAAGTACCAGAGCTCCAAGCACTAACAGAAAGCACTGATGCTCAAATCGTTATAGGCACTGAAAGCTGGCTAAAGCCGGAGATAAGCTCGGCCGAAATTTTTGCGAAGAACCTAACAGTGTTCCGAAGAGATAGGCTAAACACGGTTGGCGGCAGCGTGTTTATTGCTGTTAGAAGTAGTTTATCTTGTCGCGAAATTGAAGTAGATAGTTCCTGTGAGTTAATATGGGCAGAGGTCATTGTTGGCAACCGGAATAAAATAATCATTGGATCCTTTTACTGACCTCTCAATTCAGATGATACAGTCGCTGAAAGGTTCAAAGAAAACTTGAGTTTGATTTCAAACACTTACCCTTCTCATACGATTATAGTTGGTGGTGACTTTAATTTACCCTCGATATGTTGCCGAAGATACATATTTAATTCAGGAGGTACGCATAAAACATCATCCGAAAGTGTGCTATACGCATTCTCTGAAAATTATTTCGAGCAGTTAGTTCATGAGCCCACGCGAATAGTAAACAGTTGTGAAAACACATTTGACCTATTAGCAACAAATAATCCTGAGTTAATAACGAGCATCAAAACGAATACAGGGATTAGTGAACATAGGGTTGTCGTACCGAGACTGAATATTGTAATCCCCAAATCCTCTAAAAATAAACGAAATATACCTATTCAAAAAAGGAGATAAAAATTCATTTTACGCCTTCCTGAGAGACAATCTCCACTCTTTCCAAATTAATAATATAAGTGTAGACTAGATGTGGCTTGAATTCAAAGAAATAGTATCGCTGCAATTGATAGATTTATACCAAATAAATTAACAAAGGACGGAGCTGATCCTCCTTGGTACACAAAACGTGTCAGAACATTGTTGCAGAAACAACGAAACAAACATGAAAAATTTAAACAGACAAAATCCCCAAGACTGGCGATATTTTACAGAAGCTCGAAATTTAGCGCGGACTTCAATGCGAGGTGCTTATAATAGTTTCCACAACGAAACTTTGTCTCGAAACCTGGTAGAAAATCCAAAGAGATTCTGGTCGTATGTGAAGTATGTTAGCGGCAAGAAACAATCAGTGCCTTCTCTGCGTGATAGCAATGGAGATACTATCGAAGACAGTGCTGCCAAAGCAGAGTTACTAAACACAGCCTTCCGAAATGCCTTCACAAAAGAAGACGAAGTAAATATTCCAGAATTAGAATCTGGAACAGCTGCTAATATGAGTAATGTAAAAGTAAATATCCTCGGAGTAGTGAAGCAACTTAAATCACTTAATAAAAGCAAGTCTTCTGGTCCAGGCTGTATACCAATTAGGTTCCTTTAAGAGCATGATGATGCATTAGCCCCATATTTAACAATCATATACAACCGTTCGCTCAACGAAAGATCCTTACCCAAAGACTGGAAAGTTGCCCTCATCACACCAATATTCAAGAAAGGTAGTAGGAGTATTCACTAAATTACAGGCCCATATCATTAACGTCGATATGCAGCGGGCTTCTGCTTCAGTGAAATGTTCGAACATTATGAATTACCTCGAAGAAAACGGTCTATTGACACACAGTCAACATGTGTTTAGTAAACATCGTTATTGTGAAACACAACTAGCTCTTTATGCGCATGAGGTGTTGAGTGCTATTGACAAGGCATTTCAGATCGATTCCGTATTTCTGGATTTCCGGAAGGCTTTTGACACTGTATCACACAAGCCGCTCGTAGTGAAATTGCGTGCTTATGGAATATCGTGTCAGTTATGTGATTGGAATTGTGATTTCCTTTCAGAGAGGTCACAGTTCGTAGTAATTGACGGAAAGTCATCGAGTAAAACAGAAGTGATTTCTGGCGTTCCCCAAGGTAGTGTTATAGGCCCTTTGCTGTTCCTTATCTACATAAATGATTTGGGAGACAATCTGAGCAGCCGTCTTAGGTTGTTTGCAGATGACGCTGTCGTTTATCGACTAATACAGTCAACAGAAGATCAAATCAAATTGCAAAGCGATTTAGAAAAGACATCTGAATGGTGCGAAAATTGGCAGTTGACTCTAAATAACGAAAAGTGTGAGGTCATCCACATGAGTGCTAAAAGGAATTCGTTAAACTTCGGTTACACGATAAATCAGTCAAATCTAAAGGCCGTAAATTCAACTAAATAGCTAGGAATTATAGTTACGAACAACTTAAATTGGAAGGAACACATAGAAAATCTTGTGAGGAAGGCTAACTAAAGACTGCATTTTATTGGCAGGACGCTTAGAAAATGTAACAGATCTACTAAGGAGACTGCTTGCTCTACGCTAGTCCTTTTTCTGCACTTTGTATGTATTTCTTCCTTAATGTATGTTGTTAAATAATTCTTTTGTAATTACTGTATAACAGCTTTTTGTGCATTGTTTTCTCTGGGTATGGACTAGTCCAGCTTGTGTTGAGATGTATATCATGTGAAATGTAAAGTCAACGAACTAATCCAATACATGGGATATATATTTTTGTAAAAAAAATCATATTATCTGAAATTTTAAATCAATCAAGGATCTGTTGGGCGAATGTATACCTCAATCGTGACCAAATTATGCCCCTAGGACTGTTTTACAGGCTGGGGAAAATGCAAATAGCCCGGAAAATAATTATAAGACTGACGCCCAATTGCCCTTCAGAGAAAATGATGGAAATTGTGATTATTGATGTACCAGTCGGATGCCGTCGCATGTGTGATCATGGTATTTCGCATGGGCTCAGTCCCGTCTACCTCACTGTGTCATTACGTTTGAGTGACTGCGAGAGGCAGATGTGTTTAGTCACCAGTTGAATGCAACACAAAATGGTACTCATGATAAAAACCGTCGAGTATTCGTGGAAAACGTGTGCAGAATTGTCTGCTTAAGAGTTTAAAAACTGGAAGTGTTTTGGTAAAACCTCCAGCAGAACCAGCAGTCCAAGACTGAGTGCCAAAATGGCACCAATAAAATCGTAGCTATCCGAAAACAGTTCTGACATCGCATCAACAAATATTTTCTCGGCCAGTTTCATTTAGTCCACCCTGTTCTTTTGTTTTTTTTCTCTTTTCACTGGTGCCATGTCCCGCACTGACACAGGGTCGGCATTGTTAGGAACGGATTTGGCAAGGTTAGGATGAAGGGGTGGCCGGATGCCCTTCCTGCCGCCACCCTGTACTCCCTGGGACGGAATTAGTGTACCCCAGCTGTCTGTGTCTAGTGTAATTCATGGAATAGTGCAAACGTGTTCAGATGTCGGTGAGTCGTATAATTGAGGTGGAACGTGGGGACCAGCCCGGTATTCACCTAGCGGGATGTGGAAAACCGCCTAAAAACCACATCCAGGCTGGCCGGCACACGGCCCCCCTCGTTGATCCGCCAGGAGGATTCGATCCGGGGCCGGCGCGCCTACCCGAGTCCAGGAAGCAGCGTGTTAGCGCTCTCGGCTATCCTGGCGTTAGTCTACCATGTTCTTTCCCAGCAAATAAAAATATACGTTCGTTACACCTTGCATCACTTTTAATTGATACCGTTTCACTCGGCGGTTGTCATTGATTCCAGTGCTTGCTCAGCTTGGTGTAGTTATACAGAATATCGTCATTTTCCTACTATTTAAAGGGATTTTTTTACGTTGAGGGAGTGCTCCAGAACATCGTAAGTTTCCTCCTATTTAAAGGGATTTTATTACGTTGAGGGAGTGCTCGCGGTTGAATAATCTGCGAACATCATTACATACCTATCAACTTATCGCGATTGTGGATAGTCGTCTAAAATATCTCTAATAAGTTCTCGTGCCGCGCTTGCAGGAGATAGATAAAAACATTGAAACACCAAAGATACAAAACACTACCGTGGCTAATACGGTGTAGCAAAACCGTTGGAATTCAAAACAACTTCCAATCATCTACATCTACATTTGCATGATTACTCTGCAATTCACATTTAAGTGCTTGGCAGAGGGTTCATCGAACCACAATCATACTATATCTCTACCATTCCACTCCCGAACAGCGCGCGGGAAAAACGAACACCTAAACCTTTCTGTTCGAGCTCTGATTTCTCTTATTTTATTTTGATGATCATTCCTACCTATGTAGGTTGGGCTCAACAAAATATTTTCGCATTCGGAAGAGAAAGTTGGTGACTGAAATTTCGTAAATAGATCTCGCCGCGATGAAAAACGTCTTTGCTTAAATGACTTCAATCCCAACTCGCGTATCATATCTGCCACACTCTCTCCCCTATTACGTGATAATACAAAACGAGCTGCCCTTTTTTGCACCCTTTCGATGTCCTCCACAATCCCACCTGGCAAGGATCCCACACCGCGCAGCAATATTCTAACAGCGGACGAACGAGTGTAGTGTAAGCTGTCTCTTTAGTGGACTTGTTGCATCTTCTAAGTGTCCTGCCAATGAAACGCAACCTTTGGCTCGCCTTCCCCACAATATTATCTATGTGGTCTTTCCAACTGAAGTCGTTCGTAATTTTTACACCCAGGTACTTAGTTGAATTGACAGCCTTGAATATTGTACTATTTATCGAGTAATCGAATTCCAACGGATTTCTTTTGGAACTCACCTCACACTTTTCGTTATTTAGCGTCAACTGCCACCTGCCACACCATACAGCAATCTTATCTAAGTCGCTTTGCAGCTGATACTGGTCTTCGGACGACCTTACTAGACGGTAAATTACAGCATCATCTGCGAACAACCTAAGAGAACTGCTTGGATTGTCACTCAGGTCATTTATATATATATATCAGGAACAGTAGAGGTCCCAGGACGCTTCCCTGGGGAACACCTAATATCACTTCAGTTTTACTCGATGATTTGCCGTCTATTACTACGAACTGCGACCTTCCTGACAGGAATTCACGAATCCAGTCGCGCAACTGAGACGATACCCCATAGGCCCGCAGCTTGATTAGAAGTCGCTTGCGAGGAACGGTGTCAAAAGCTTTCCGGAAATCCAGCAATACGGAATCAACTTGAGATCCCCTGTCGATAGCGGCCATTACTTCGTGCGAATAAAGAGCTAGCTGCGTTGCACAAGAACGATGTTTTCTGAAACCATGCTGATTACGTATCAATAGATCGTTCCCTTCGAGGTGATTCATAATGTTTTAATACAGTATATGCTCCAAAACCCTACTGCAAACCGACGTCAATGACATAGGTCTATAGTTCGATGGATTACTCCTACTACCTTTCTTAAACACTGGTGCGACCTGCGCAATTTTCCAATCTGTAGGTACAGATCTATCGATGAGCGAGCTGTTGTATGTGGTTGCTAAGTAGGGAGCTATTGTATCAGCGTAATCTGAAAGGAACCTAATCGGTATACAATCTGGACCTGAAGACTTGCCCGTATCAAGCGATTTGAGTTGCTTCGCAACCCGTAAGGTATCTCCTTCTAAGAAACTCATGCTAGCAGCTGTTCGTGTTTCAAATTCTGGAATATTCATCTCGGAGTGGATAAACACAGGTCCTGCATGGTTTTTAAGAGAATCTTGTAACGTCCCTCCTGCAAAATAGTGACAAGGTCAGGTAACGATGACGTAGGTGGTTAGCGATCACGCACCGTTCTCACCAAAGTAGACAACAAAAGTTGTATAGTATTGGGATCTGGCGACTGTGCTGGACAGGGGAGATGCGGCAGTTCATCCTCGTGCTCGCAAAATCAGTCGTGGAGCTCTGTCAGCAGGGGCCTCGTCTTCTTGTAACACAGCATCAGTATCCGGGAACAAACATTATGCCAGAGGGTGCACCTGATCTGCCAAAATGGTCACATAATCCTTGACAGTAACGCGACTTTGCAGAGTACCCAGGGGGCCCTAGGAATTACGCGATATGGCTACCCAAATCGTCACAGAACCTCCACCGTATTTCACTCTTATGACTCAAACTCGACCAGAAATTAGAAAGAGCGCCAAAGAAGACACATCCGACCGAAGGGCTGACTTTCACTGATCAATAGTCCAGGTTTTACGGCACTACGTTCTTCTGTTATGGTCATCTGCGCCACGAATGAGTGGTTTTGGAATTCGAGCTCGCCCCGCAGTTCCCTGCTTAAGTTGCTACCTCCGTGTTGTTTTGGTACTGACACGATTCGCGAGTGCGACATTCTGTTTTGCCGTGACTTATGCAGCTGTCGTTCTCCTATTTTTCGTCAAAATCTCTTCCGTTGTCGTCCGCCACGATCATTCAGTACGCATTTTCGTTCGCGCTGTTACTTGGCGGATGACGTTTTCCGCTTTCCCGGTACATGATATAAAACTGCGATACTTTACCAAGCACTTGGGCTCCCTTTGCACGGAAGGATCCACCATACAAGCACCAACAATTTGCCCATGTTCGGATTCATTTAGCTTCGGCATAAAGTACTCACAGCTACACAGAACACTGTTCTGATCACAATTGACACTTGCAACTTACTGAGAACATTGGACATACCGTTCGTAGTCAAATATAAGAGCGCAACCTGATGGCTTGGCTAGCCTCTGCGTTTATGTTCAAACACGCATTTATCGCAGTGTTTCCGTATTTTTGTCCAACCGCTTTATTTTCTGTAGAAAATGGACGTCACAGAAAGGTAATTCAGTGACACTGTAATCAGGTGTCCGACAAGTATCATCGCTCAGTGCTGGGTAGCGCTCCTGCCCGGGCAGTGCAGTAGGCAGTGTTTTGGCCAGAATACTAAACTTCGTGGGTTCGATTCCAGTTCTACAAGTAACTTGTTTTATTTACTGATTTTGATCTGTGCAGTAATTCTGTATCACACACCATTTGTTAAACAGTACATACCTTACCTGCGTGAAGAGTTTGACAGAGCACTGAAAGACCTGAGTCAAAATAAGGCCCCGGGAGTAGACAACATTCCATTAGAACTACTGATGGTCTCGGGAGAGCCAGTCATGACAAAACTCTACCATCTGGTGAGCACGATGTATGAGACAGGCGAAATACCCTCAGACTTTAAGAAGAATATAATAATTCCAATCCCAAAGAAAGCAGGTGTTGACAGATGTGAAAGTTACCGAACTATCAGTTTAATAAGTCACAGCTGCAAAATACTAACGCGAATTCTTTACAGACGAATGGAAAAACTGGTAGAAGCCGACCTCGGGGAAGATCAGTTTGGATTCCGTAGAAATGTTGGAACACGTGAGGCAATACTGACCTTACGACTTATCTTGGAAGAAAGATTAAGAAAAGGCAAACCTACGTTTCTAGCATTTGTAGACTTAGAGAAAGCTTTTGACAATGTTGACTGGAATACTCTCTTTCAAATTCTGAAGGTGGCAGGGGTAAAATACAGGGAGCGAAAGGCTATTTACAATTTGTACAGAAACCAGATGGCAGTTATAAGAGTCGAGGGGCATGAAAGGGAAGCAGTGGTTGGGAAAGGAGTGAGACAGGGTTGTAGCCTCTCCCCAATGTTATTCAATCTGTATATTGAGCAAGCAGTAAAGGAAACAAAAGAAAAATTCGGAGTAGGCATTAAAATTCATGGAGAAGAAGTAAAGACTTTGAGGTTCGCCGATGACATTGTAATTCTGTCAGAGACAGCAAAGGACTTGGAAGAGCAGTTGAACGGAATGGACAGTGTCTTGAAAGGAGGATATAAGATGAACATCAACAAAAGCAAAACGAGGATAATGGAATGTAGTCAAATTAAGTCGGGTGATGCCGAGGGAATTAGATTAGGAAATGAGACACTTAAAGTAGTAAAGGAGTTTTGCTATTTAGGGAGTAAAATAACCGATGATGGTCGAAGTAGAGAGGATATAAAATGTAGACTGGCAATGGCAAGGAAAGCGTTTCTCAAGAAGAGAAATTTGTTAACATCGAATATAGATTTAGGTGTCAGGAAGTCGTTTCTGAAAGTATTTGTATGGAGTGTAGCCATGTATGGAAGTGAGACATGGACGATAACTAATTTGGACAAGAAGAGAATAGAAGCTTTCGAAATGTGGTGCTACAGAAGAATGCTGAAGATAAGGTGGGTAGATCACGTAACTAATGAGGAGGTATTGAATAGGATTGGGGAGAAGAGAAGTTTGTGGCACAACTTGACTAGAAGAAGGGATCGGTTGGTAGGACATGTTCTGAGGCATCGAGGGATCACAAATTTAGCATTGGAGGGCAGCGTGGAGGGTAAAAATCGTAGAGGGAGACCAAGAGATCAATACACTAAGCAGATTCAGAAGGATGTAGGTTGCAGTAGGTACTGGGAGATGAAGAAGCTTGCACAGGATAGAGTAGCATGGAGAGCTGCATCAAACCAGTCTCAGGACTGAAGACCACAACAACAACACCTTACATCATTAGTTTTTTAACGTTGAAAATGACAATTGCTGATCAGAAATTTCAAAAAGTATTAATAATTCATCGATCAAAAATAAATCATCTGTCATAGAGCAATGCTACGCTCCAGGTGGGCACCAAAAATTCGTCCAAATTCTACTTTGGCTGTTCCCGGAAGCCGAACAACCTGTGTCAATGACCAATCAGGGACTGAGAGCCGACCCCTGCGAGCCAGCGAGTACTTCAGGTGGACCTGGGGCGAGACTCCTCTGTGCAAATCTTCGACATCAACGAGAGCACTCTGGGAATTGATAAGAAGAGCTGGAGGCCGTCGGACTGCATGGATCGACGACCGCCCCATGACGCAACAGAGACCAACCGACGCTCTGTGTTGGCAGCACTGCAAGTCGAGCTCACGCCGGCCTTTGCTGAAGACAAGGCGCTGCTCAGTTGGCATGGCTGTGGCGCAGCGCTTTGGAAGACAGTCCTGTATTACTACCTAATACACTGAAGAGCCAAAAAGCTGGTATTCAAATTCAATGCGTATTCAAATACAGAGTTATGTAAACAGGCGTAACACGGCGCTGCGGTAGGCAACCCCTATATAGGAGAACAAGTGTCTGGCGTAGTTGTTAGATTGGTTACTGCTGCTACAACGGCAGGTTATCAAGATTTAAGTGAGTTAAAACGTGATGTTATAGACGGCGCGCGAGCGATGGGACACAGCATCTCCGGGGTAGCGATGAAGTAGGGATTTTCCCGCACGATCATTTCACGAGTGTACCGTAAATATCAGGGATCCGGTAAAACATCAAATCTTCGACACCGCTGCGGCCGGAAAAAGATTCTGCACGAACGGTACCAATGACGGCTGAAGATAATCGTTCAACGTGACAGAAGTGTAATCCTGCCGCAAATTGCTGCAGATTTCAATACTGGGCCATCAACAAGCGTCAGTGTGCGAACCATTCAATGAAACATCATCGATATGGGCTTTCGGAGTTCTCTTTACTGCTTGCTCAGGGACTCATCAGCAGATCACCTACAGAATTCGCCATGTTACTTGCACAATACTTTACATGCAACTTCAAAGAAAAATACTGACTGGTGCTGTGAGCAACGTGGCACCCTTAGGGGCAGCAGAGATGAAGTCACATCAGAGCATGCACAATCGAATACACACAGCTGCCTTCCTTCTATGATTTGATCGTACGGCGACTGACCGTCATTTCAGCACTTAACACTGGTTTCTAGCTATCGCTGAGAGAACGCTACAAAACATGTTTTCGTCCTTTTTCTTTGCATACCAAACACATTCTAAGAGAAATGGCGTAATTTTAGTGCGATTTCTGTTTCGCATTTGAAGAGAAATGGCATTATTTTAGTGTGATATTTACAGTGTGCTGCAGCACATTAGCACATGATCACTGGCAGCCACTGGTGCCAATACCAGATATCACCATCATTACGTCAAAGCACCACCTTAAAATAGCACACTACTCGCTTTGGAGCTCTGTTGTTAGTCAAGAAGTGATATCAGGCAGTCATGTAACTCCTTATGGCTGACATATGTTATGACAGTGAAATGGTGTGTAAGTGACCGTCAATTATACTGAATTAGAGAAACAAGAAAGGTCGACTTGGAGACATGACCAAATGGCAGAAAGCAGCGATCGTGTTTGGGTGTGCCCATGACCACACTGCTAATGAAGCTGACACATAACAATGTGGTCTATCCAGTGTGTCTACAAGGAATGGTGTACCACTTGTAGCCTTGTAACATGGCGTAAGAACAGTGGTCATAGAAAGATCCCAACCGACAGGGACCAAAGACGAGTGTCACATTCCTGCTGACCGCGAATGCTGATCTGTCTTAATCAGTTTTTGGGCGATCATTGTGACAGTAACTGCATGCAAATGACGTCTAATTGGGTACCTCGTAAAAGGCCATTGCTCGTGGCGGCACAGACAAGTTGCACGTCTTTGTTGGGTCAGATAACACAATTCTGGACAGTAGGTGGCTGGAAGCGAGTTGTGTGATCCACCGAATCTCGATTTTACCTTTTTTCAAATGATGGAAAGGTTGTGTGCACCTACACATGCTCTCTAAGTGCGCCAACCGTCCAATGAGACGTTTAACCCGAAAAATGTAAGTGTGCCAAGTACATTGTCCTTAGGCATGAAGTATTACACATCATAGTTAATACTTTAGGCCATAGCATACTGTGTCAATTCTTTTTCTTGTAGTGCCTTCCAGGGAGTATAAGCAGGTCTTGAAATCAAACAGATTTGGTCCAGAAAATTAAAGTCACAACTGAAGGAACTCAAACACATTCTTCAAGAGGTTCCCGTTAGTACACATTCTAGGAGGTGAATTGTATAGTAAACAGGGCAAAGCAGGTTTATAAAATTACACCATATAAAAGAGGAAATCTAAAATTTGTCACTAAAATTTAGTCAGGTGTCATTTAAACTTCGTTTTTATCTCCAGTAAAATTCTGGGGAATGGACTTATCTGCAAAATAATTTGCATTTTGTTCACTGTAGCTGATAACAATGTGGCATGTTATTTTAAAAGTTATAAACGATCTTTTATATCCAGAGAAATTATTTATGCAATAACATTCCATAAGTGCACATTAAAAGCCTCTATATTATATTTGTAGCATAGATTTACAAACATATGATTAGTTAGTGTAGTTAGTGTCATTGCTATCCAGATTGTAATGTCTATTTCAGGCTTTAAATTAAATGTTAAGAGGAGATTTAGAACATCAATATCTTGTCTTGGTTGTTTTAAGTAGTTAAGTTTTCTTGATTGTTTTGTTAATTTGTAAAGACAAGATTTAATATTTTTTAAGAGGATATCTATATAGCCTATATTTTCCCTTACTAATTTGATTCTTCATGTACTTAAGTCTCTTTCAATGCATATATCATTTATGAAATTAATAGGTACAAATTTTACACTACTTTTGTATAAAAACACCAGCCTCTGGGCGTTCGCACAACTCTGCGGAAATTATTATTTCGCACAATATTTTGAAAACATAATATTTATTTTTGCTCTTCAAGACACTGTCCAGTAAGATATAACGTGGCACAATTTAATAGTTCACCTAGTGACAAAGCAAGCTGGAATAATTTTAATTCCCTCTTGTTTTGCCATCTGCCTCCTTAAATTCGTTTTGTTACTTTTAACTAGTTATCATTAACATACGTGAATATAATCTGCATTTCCATAAAAGAGAAAGATTGGCCTTCGGTTTTAAAGAATATAACACCAGATCTAATTTTATGCTTAGTTTTAAGTATGTAATTAATTTTCTAATTTATTTTGACTGTTACTGATTAGTATCTTTCATTATAGGGTGAAATCAGTGATAGTTCTGCAACTTAAATTCTATTGTTGACATATAAACAAGGATAAATTCTGTAATAACTGTAAACATTTGGAAGACAAAGTACTAGTAATCTTAAAGTAACTATTTAGCTCTGTTCAAAAACATGTTAGCAAAGGGAGCCCCTGATTAATTCCAAAGTAATTAACAGTTTTGTCAAAAGTATTGTTTACATAACTATATTTCTTAATTTCACGATTTAGACAAATAATTTGACATAACCCTCGTAGTAGAAGAAACTACTAAAAAGAACCAATTTTTCGATGTGTTCAGTTAATTTAATGAGCTAAGTTTTAATTGTAATTTCTGTAAATTTTACTTCGAATAATGTGTGGTTTCAGTACTGATTATTGTGATGATATATGAGAGACCGATTTTTCGTCACGAGACAGTCAGTCCACAGCCGAGTTTAGGACGAGGAATCTGTGTTGCTTAGAACGACAACAATGCTTCAATTTAACTCTGAAATAAGTGTTAAACAATTAGGCCGTGTGTAAAAACCAATGACAGTGACTGCTCTATATGTACCTGATTATTCTTCAAGAACTGTGAACTTTGTGGTTAGGTTTTACTGCTTGTAGATGTTCAACAAGAAACTATTGTAGCACTATGTGTAGTTTCACCTGCAAACTATTAATGAGGCTTATGGAAAGTTTAAACAATAGTGCACTGGTCATACACATATAACTGTGTATTATTAGAGGGTTGTGCAAAGTGAAAACTAAAGTACTGTAAAATATAACTGTGTATATATCGGTTACATCATTTAAAGTAGTCAGTGTCGGAATCCACAACCCATTTTTAGCCAGTGCACCAACACAGTACAAAGACACCAAGGACAATCAACAAATAAATAAAAGCAGCTGGGACCGCCACAACCTTCTAAAAAAAATCTAAGATTTTTTATTTCCTTGTAGCTGATTGTGAATTTTGGTGAAACATTATCAATTTTAAAGATGCTACACGATTTGAAACTAGCTTCTTACGCTGCTTTATAGTTCTGTTTCTGTGTAACGTGTTTGCCAAGAAAAATAAAACATGATTTCTATTTTCTCTTCTGGTTTTTCCTCATTTTCTGTCTCTTAGTTTACTATCTCACAGTACTTATTTTGAACATTTCCAGCACATGGCTCACGTTAAATAAAAAATTTAGTGGTGTTCTGCATCAAGTAAACAGTGGCTGAAGTAGGTGGACATAGACTTGTATTCTCCTGATGGATAAACCATATCTTATAAATGCTAAAGAACGGGTAGAAATCGTGGTGGTTATGCGATCTATCTAAAAAAAGAGAATTGATTTTGAAACTGTGGAGGAGGTGGGTGCTTTTTCAGTGGAAATGTTACGTAAAGTACCAGCAGTGAGTACATGAGAATTAAGTGTCATACTTTTAGCTCTTTATTCAGCAGAAACACAAGGCAGTGCAGCAGATGAGATTATTAATATAGTAATATCTGTATTAATGTCTGTATGTGAAAGTACTTGCAAATACAGGGTGTAATGGGTAAAAGTGCAGATATTTCTATTGGTGACTGAGGACAGTGTACTGAACAATATTGCATAAGTGTTTATGTTATTTGCAGACTAATAATTACAGCCATTACAAGTCATACGTTTTTAGGTTGGTTAGTACCTCTAAGTACATGTGGCAAGCCATTAGTGATTATTTTCTCCTGGGCAGCAGGTCTGTAGTTGAACTGTCATTGCAAGAACACATAACGGCTATTCCATACGGGCAGGTGTAGTCTGCATAGTGGTGCAGCATGACAGTGCGGAAAAAATCAGGTTTTAAAGTGTGTGACATGGTTGTGGGAGGACTATTCAACACAGAGAAAAGAAGCAACCAACTCATTGATGTGTGTAAATTTTGAGGTACCACATATAAAAATATATGTACTTATACCTGTTACACCCTGTATAGATGTAGGGTAATTATTTATAACGATTTAAAATTAAATTTCCCGTAGTCTACTAATTATAGCACACAATATGTCAACAGCTCATGCAATTCTGTGTTTCTTTGCATAAGAACTACTAAAATGAAACGACAGTCCACAGGCTTAGGAAGTTGTATAGATAATATAGTTCCCTCATTTGAATTGTAGCACCTCAAGTCATATATAACTAAGACTTGGGTGTCTGATCACTGGGTATTAGTTCTTAGAACCAATCTTTCAAGAAATGGTAAAACTAACACAGTACATTTGTCAGGGCAAATAATGCACATGGCAAATGAACAGACCCTGAAACATCTAACTTTCATTTAAATAATTGTACAAAGTTGCAAATATACTGAGAATATTTCACTGATAAGTTGATGATCTTCTAGAAACACTGTCCAGAATTGTTAATACGACATTACCCCATAAGAAATTAGTGAGAAAAAGACAAGTAGATTTAAAAAAAAACGTATAATGAAAAGCTGTTGAAGATTAAGAGAGTGTGAATTTAGTAGTATAATTGGCATTGAATTACAGGCTCTGAGGTAATAAAGAAAATATGCTTACGAAAAATAAAAGGTATGTCCAGGCCTTGAAAGAAGACAAGTGTAAAAAGAATTTTGCAGTAATGCTCACATCTGAAAATAAGATCTGAACCCTGTGGAACGATGATTAATTGTGTAACAACAAAAGGAGTAAACAGAGAGGATGTAGCGATCTGAATGCTATCCATTACAATAATCTTTTTTACTGATACAGTACAGGAAATAATAAAGAATTTCAACGCTCCAAAGATAGTATAGTTTTCTGCTTCAGACTGATTGAGATGCAAGATATTTGTAATGAGCAACGGCTTCAGTGGTGAAGTTTAGGAAGTGAATTCAGCAGTGTTACAATGTGGACCAGTTCACCTACTGGAAGTATTGATGGATGATGTGAGCACATGCATACAGCAATATAACTGAATAAAGGAGAATTTTACAGTGTTATTGGAAATTCTGTTGAATTACTTTAGTCTTATTTTAGTAGTGGAATGTAGAAAGCTGTTATTAACGGTATAGAGTCCAGGTTCTTCTCAGTGCATACTGGTGCTCCTCGAAGTTTGGTACTGGGTCCATTCGTATATACTATTTGCATTAATGACTTGCCATTTGGCGATAATGAGACCAGCTACTTGCACATATTTATTTGCCAATGACCTAACTGTCTGCAACGTCAGAAACAATAGAGATGCTGAAATATAAAATGGCTCAGACAGCTTATAATACTGAAGCTTGGTGTAGTGTAAATTCCCTCTGTATAAATTAAGACAAAGCACAAGTTCTACATAGTAAGTAGAATTATTACACACATTTGGAACAGGAATTAAGAGCTGTTAATTTTCTTGGGATAACAATTGATTTCAAACTGCACTTGGACAAGCACATAGAAAAAGTTATAGTTAATATTAGTAAAAGTATACTTGCTCTCAGAAAACCAAACCTTTCTGATATTATTCCATTACTGAATTTTATTATATCTTAATACATGAGTTTATAATATGTAACACCATTGTATGGAATTATCTAAAGAATTCATCTAATGTATGTAATTACTAAAGAAGGAATTGTGGTTAATATACATCATGGCACTTAGAGCTTCTTGTAGACATAGCTTCAGAAATTTAAAAATGCTGCTTCTGCCATATTTCTATATCTTGCAGTGAGTAATGCACATCAAGGGCAACTACTGCAGATAGCAGCAGTATGGCATGTGCCATGTGTATAATTTGTGGAATAAACATGACCTGGTAACATAGAAATGCTTTGTACATAAATCAACCTCTTCACTGTCATACTTCAGTGTATCAGGGAGCTACCAGTTCAATATGCAAAAGGAAAATCACAGAATATCTATCATAACTGAATTCTTATGCAGCTGATGAATTTTTTTATGGAGACCAAGAAAATGATTCAGATTTTGACACGTTTATTATTGTAGTTGTAGAATTAAGAAGTGCTTCATCAGTGTGCAGTAGCATAATGCAGTGTTTTATTGAATTTGAAATGTGTTTTAAATATATGTAATGCTGCAAAAATTAATAATTTGTTATATTATTATTATTAGTGGTGTTTTGTCCTTAAAGAGCGCAGTTAGACTAAACGACATGGCCAATTCCTTTTGCTGCCTTCCTTGCTGCCCAAACTTCATCATGCTGCATTTCTGTTTCCAGTCCTCTGTCCATGCTTCTTGTCGGCTTTGTGTCTGCTGCTTCATCTTGCTTGCCCTTTTGGTTGCCCATGTTTCTTTCATCTTCCAGCTGTGATCTTGTTTGCGTTCTTCTGTCCATTTTACATCTGTTCGTTTGTCACAGTGTGTCTCATGTAGTTTACTTTCCTTAATGATGTTTCTGAATTTTGTTCTGTTATTTATTGTGTCTGGTGTGATGTTGAGTTGGTTCAGGTCATTCTTTACCTCTGCCATCCATTTGTTGTTTCTAGTGGCTACCCAGTCAAAGATCTGTTTGGTCAGTCTGTGTGCCGGCTGCGGTGGTCGTGCGGTTCTAGGCGCTCCAGTCCGGAGCCGCGCTGCTGCTACGGTCGCAGGTTCGAATCCTGCCTCGGGCGTGGATGTGTGTGATGTCCTTAGGTTAGTTAGGTTTAAGTAGTTCTAAGTTCTAGGGGACTGATGACCACAGCAGTTGAGTCCCATAGTGCTCAGAGCCATTTGAACCATTTGAACCAGTCTGTGTGATGTCCATAGAATTGTAGTCTGTGTTTTCTAATCTTTTCTGTGATTGTCTCCATATGTTTGTATGGTTCATCTATAGGTTTCTTGATCCATATTCCATTGTTGTTAGTTGCGCCAAATATTTTCTTAAGTATTTTCCATTCCACTTTTTCTAATTGGCTGATACGTGTATGCCCTGGGATTAGTGTGTTCTCTGCTGCATACAGTGCTTCGGGGAGCACCACCGTATTGTAGTGGTGTAATTTGGCTTTTTGTGAGATACACTTCTTGTTGTAATGATTCCACACTACTTTGTATGCCTTGTCCACTTTAGTTTTTCTTTCATGGTTTGAGTCCCTGCTATATCCTCTCATTTGTAGTGTTTCACCAAGGTATTTGAAGTTTTCCATTTTGTAAATCGTGCCATACTTGATGTTCAGAGATGAGACTGTCTTTGTTCTCATAGGCTGTGTCTTTTCGTAAAAGATCTGTAGTCCAGTTTAGGAAGCGATTTCATGTAGATTTTCAATAACTTCTTTGTTTCATTTGCACCTTTTGTGACGATCGCCAAATCGTCTGCAAAAACCAAGCATTTAATCTGTAGGTTTCCTAAGGTTATCCCCTGTTGTGATATTTCCCATTCTTTTATTTTTTATATATGTATATGTTGTATGTGTGTGTTCCGTACCTCTATTAATGCTTGTGATGTTTCTGAGATATCTACAGAAATATTAAAATTAAATTCAATATATACTCATCAGCCAAAATGTATAACTATGAAAAAAGCAGCTATTGTGTTCTCAGCTAGGGGTTAATTTGAAAATTTGTTTAAATATAGAGTAAAATTAAACCCCTTAAGTAGAGTTTTAATACAGATGTAATTAATTATAGTAGTCACTGCAGCATGTAGAAGATGAGTAATATTAGTGTATTCCTCTGGAGAAGTTTCGTCTTGATACATTCTTAGTAATTTTTTACTCTGTCACAAACTTATCGAAAATGTTTTAATGTGAATGATGTTCCTAATGATTTCAACTCATACTTTTCATAAATTGCAAATAATTTCATATGCAAAACAGTAAACAAAAGATCCATATTGTCTCTCAGCAACAACTTGACAATATCATTATGTTTATCTCCAACAATATAAAATGAAATTGAGAAAATTATAAAAGTAAAACTTTGGAAGATAATATCTGCTGGTCGAATTTTACTTCACAAATGCTGTCACTTCATTCATAAACCTTTATCATTTAGATATGTAATGGAAAAATAAATTTAAATGGTTGTTTTAAATGGTTTGTTCTGTTGAAACATCTTCAAAACAAAGGAGATTATTGCAGATATGAGTATAAGGCAGAGCATACCAATGAATTCAAATACTTCATCATAAAATACAAACTTATTTGCAAGAAAGTGGTAAAATTAGCCAAGAAAACCCACAAAGACCTGTTAATGTTAAGCACTTCCTCTAAACATAAAACCATATGGAATATTGTGAATTACATTAGGGGAAGAAAATTCAATATCAGCTAAAAAAACTATTTAAATTCTAAAGGTAAAACTATTGACAGTGTGAATGATGTTCCTAATGATTTCAACTCATACTTTTCATAAATTGCAAATAATTTCACATGAAAAACAGTAAACAAAAGATCCACATTGTCTCTCAGCAACAACTTCACAATATCATTATGTTTATCTCCAACAATATAAAATGAAATTGAGAAAATTATAAAAGTAAAACTTTGGAGGATAATATCTGCTGGTCGAATTTTACTTCACAAATGCTGTCACCTCATTCAGAAGCATCTGTCATACATTATCAGTGATTCATTTACAAAAGGTATACACCCTTAGCTACTAACAAATGGCAACAGTAGCACCTGCATACACAAAAGCTAAATGAAATATGAGAATTAGTTACTGACCTATCGCCATCCTTTCTGTTCTTTTCGAAGTGTTATAATATGTTGTAATTGCTCATAATAGATGTTTCTCGGAAAAATAAAATTATTTCACCTTCCCAGTTTGGATCTGTAAAAATAAAACTACAGTTCATTGTTTGATTGCATTTATAGCGAACTGCAAAAATTTAGCACACTGAAACAGCCAGCTGTTGGTCTTTTCCTTGATGTGAAAAAGGGTTTTGACATGGTTAATCCCTCAATTCTACAAATAAATGGATGTGACAATTTATAGGTTTATGAAATTTAATGAACACATAGACTCAATTACAGGAAAGGCATGTGGTAGATTTCATAGCATTGGCAGGATACTGCGAATGCAGTCAGTCCATAAAAAAGACTACTCACAAATCGCTTGTACATCTCATCTTAGAATACTGCTCGTGTATGTGGAATCCATACTAAACAAGAACAATCAAGCATATTGAATGTATTCAAATAAAAGCAGCACAAATAATCAGCTTTGTTTGGCTCAATGTAGAGCATCACAGAAATTCTGAAAAACTTTAATTTGCAAAATATTGAAGATGGATACCTATTATTCTGTGAAAGTCTACTTACAAAATCTCAATAAACAGTATGAAGTGAAGAATCTAGAGATACTCTTTTGCCCTCTATGTCTCACTCCTGCAGGGACCACGGAGATAAGGTTAGATTAATTACAGCGTGCACAGAGGCATTTAAACAGTCGTTCTTTCCCCACTGCAGGCATCAATAGAATTAAAGGAAACCCTTACCTGAAGTGCAGTGCAAAGTACCATCCATGCACTTCTCAGTTGTTTGCAGGATATGTATGTAGATGTAGAAAATCTATTGTAGTATAGGATATGTGCTACTGCTCACAGTTGATTTTACAGCTACCCAAATGGGAGATGACGATTTGTTGAAGTCATAAACTATTCAAAATCTGGTGAAGAGCTACATTTGAGTCAGTCTTAGGCAGAACAGTGAATGGCGTTCCTCAGGGGTCAGTCTTTATTCCAGTTTGATTCACTGTCCACAGAAATGATCTTCTTGGCTGTTTACATAATGCCAATTCCTTCCTGTATGCTGGTGATACTAATATATTGACAACTGGCAGCAAAGGTATGTCAACAAGAAACTAAAGTACTTACCATGCGAAATGTTGGTTTGAGGCAAATAGGTTACTTAATAATCTTGATACACAAAACAGTGTGCCTGAACTTCCATACTACACAAAATTTCAATGCAGAAAATCCTTCTGTAGCCTTCTGTGAAAACAAACAGTTAACAAAATTCCTTCTGCTGTGCATTACTGATGTACTTAGCTGAAAAACCAGTGTTGAAATGACAGCTAGGAAGTTGAGCAACATTTGTTTAATGCTAAGGACAATAAAAGAAGTGGTGAATACAGATGCCTTGAAATCGATCTAACATGTATGCTTTGAGTCGCTCAAGTCCTATGATTTAACTTTTTGGGGCAAAAGCACTGAATCTTAAACCATTTTCAAAATACAAGAAAGAAGCCATAATGCTAATATTCTTTAAGGGGAAACTTGAGCACTGCAGACCACTCATCACGCAGCACACAATTTTACCACTTCCTTCTCGCTGCAAATCTGAAATAAACTGCTTCACGTGACAAAATTTAGACAAGTTACGCACAAGTAAATAAATCATGGTCATAACATAGAACAAAAAGTCAGTTGCAGATAATAATAAGTAAGACAACATCGTGTACTGATAGTGTCAAGTGTATGGTTATAAAGCTTTGAACAGCGTCGCACAAGAAATAAAATTAAGTAAATCAGAGGCAAACTTTAAATCCAATCTAAAACACCTAATGTTGGAATAGTGTTTTTATTTTGTTAAGGTGCTTAAGAGAATTCAACTACAGAAGTTTAATAGTGTGTAAGAATTTGATGACGAAACATGTCTGACATATTAAATTCTAGTGCCCTCGTAGGCCTCACTATGTAGATGTAATATATCTTTGCTTAATTATGTATATGCCTAATGTTAATTTTTAATTACAGAAACCTTCATGATGTAACGTAAATTCTGGTAAAATCATATGATCGCTATTTTGTGTCAGTATAGACTTAAATAGTCTAGAAATCGATTTAAAAAATTGTGCCATCTAAGTTTCAATTATTAGTACGTCCAAATTTTGTTAGGCTGAGTCTTCTACTCGATTGAAGGGTTTCGTCAAAGAAACTCTTAAATTTAATGTCATAACTTAGTGTACAGCCTAATTATAATTAGCATCGTAATACGTTAAGTTAATGTCATTTAATTGTGTTGCGCACTTAAATGTAGATCCCTGATTTCTTTTCGCATCCCAGCGATCACTCTCCGTAAGATCCATGGTATATGACTAATCTAATCATCTCGTAAATCACGCACTATCACTTCATCACATTGACGTGTCTCACATGCTCTGTACAAGCCTAACTTAATCAAGACCCGTCGTACAAATAAAATGTATGAATGAATGAAATGAATGAATGACTGAATGAATGAATGAGAACTATGGTCTGTGACTGGCACCCAGTAACGCACATAACATTCTTGTCAATATCACAAATTCATCCCTAGCGATAAAACAGTGTTCGGAGAAATTGTTGTGATAGTAATCTGTATGTTCCTGGCTTGTCGTCTATGGCAGTGATTATGTGGGAATAATAAAAGGTCAATTTCAAAGTGAAAATTTATGCTGTATAAAATCTGTGTTGGGGACAGTGTAAGCGTTTCTCTTTGGTAGACTGGTGGGAACCTGCTTGAGTAGTAAACGAAGGCGATGCTTGTTATTTAAGTGAAGGTTTGCGGATGTGGTAGAGGTGCAAGGGTAAGCCCAGTACATTGAAAATGTTTGTGTAGGGCGATTAAGTTAATTGCCATGACATGCCTGCACTTTCTTCGCAATGGTGGTGTTGCCGCAGCAGCAAATTTTTGCCTGCTGTCAAATTGATCTTCTGAAAACAAGTTTAAAGGAACATTTGTAAATTATGTGTACTTTGTGTTTGCAAATAATCTTTTTGTGACTTTCCATTGTTCAGTCGTATAAGTAGTTGGCCTCGATTTGTTTAATGCTTGCCTGAGAATGTGGATTGGTGATCCCCATTTGACAGCAGGTGTAAGTTATTTATTGAAATCTAGTTGCTTGCAATCCATATTGGCCAGTTGTGTGCACACAAAACTTTATAATATGGCTCCTAATTGTTATTGATACCGATATCACGTCGGCTACTTGGTCTTGTAATGCTGCTATGAGGTGAAGAGGCCAACGGCAATTAAGTCGTTAATTCGTAATGTATCAACGAAGCCAAACTATTTCAGCTAACGAGAGAGTTCTACTTGCTATTTAAAATCTTACACCACATCATGCGAGGTAAATGTAGGTCAGTTGAGGTGTTCAACCACCGATCACCCTTTTCATTTTAGCAAGGTTAGGAATCAGCTCCTAAAGATGTTATAGTTTGGTCAGTTTCAGTAAATGTAATATGGATAATGCAATGTAGGAAATTCATGATCAAAGGTCGCTGTTTGAATTGGAAGCTAAAATAAATTTCAAATATAAATAACAAGTAGTTCAAATGTATCTTCTACTGCTGAGGTATGAAACAAGATGTAAGTTTTATTGTAAACAAGAAAATGGGGGAAAAAATGATATCCTGTTTATATTAAGTCTGACTATAAGAATTCACCACCATTATTAGAAAGTAGTGGCTTACATAGTCCTCTCCAGCTATTGATCTAGATTTCTTACTGTGACCCTAAAACACATTTAGGCAGTTAGTGGACTGATTCTCTTGCAGGTATGGTAAGTTCATTCCATAAATGAGGTAGTTCTGTTTTAAATAATGTATAAAACAGGAAGTTGCTGTCCATTTTTAGTAGTGATACTGGCTTTAAAATTAACATAGCAGTGAATGGAGTGTATGCATCAATATCCTATTAGTAAAATACTCAATTTGCTGTTTATGTAATAAAGTTCTGAATTTACCTTGTAGTTTCAGTAGTGGTGATGGTATAGACAAGGAATCAAACATAAAATGAAGCTGTACTGCAGATTAGTCTGTTAACACCACCTTTATTTTGGATTTCACATTTCTTGTTTTTTTTTCTATTTATTCAGATTGGCAACTTCCTACCTAACCAATGTTGGTGCACCACCATAATAAAGACTGTATACGTTGTCACATGGTTTTCAAGTGATGTTAAATTTGAATGATTAAAATTACACAACAGAAGTGAAAGTTAAACTTGCTTACATTGAGACAGCACAAACTTTGTTGTGTATGAGAAATGATAGAAAAATTGTTTGCTGCTACTGAGCAGGGCAAGTAAATTGCACAAAAATATTGGACAAACTGAGCACTAAACATAATAGTAACAGAACTGCAATGAAATTAGTTAGAAATGGTACAGAAATATATATATATATCTGTGTGTGTGTGTGTGTGTGTGTGTGTGTGTGTGTGTGTGTGTGTGTGTGTGTGTGTGTGTGTGTGTGTGTGTGTGTGTGTGTGTGTGTGTGTGTGTACCAGAAGTAAGGAAATAAATTAGTCGTGGAACAATGAAAACACAGCTAGGAATGATGGGATGAGAACTTGAGAAATATAGTGGGGGTAGAGGAGAAATTAACACTACCGTGTTCACAGAATTCCTCCACAGACTATATCCAGCGTTTCAACAGTAATACTTACATGAAAAGTAACAATTAGTGTGGAAAGCCTAGGAGGTCATGTGTCTGTGCTAAAACTCCCTTGTGCATGAAGTGTTAGATGAATGCATACCATGTGGTTAAATTTGGTGTCCCTGTAAAATTCCTTGTCATAGAGATGTGGATGTAAGTACATACTGGAAGTGATTGTAAATCTGTCATTTGAAGATGCTTGAAAATCACCTATCCTTTGACATTCTCCAACATTTAAATGACATGAACGGTACAAAAAACTCTAGTGTTCCTTTGAGCGTCCTGGATGGTGATTGTGCCATTATTAGCCAGTGAAACCTCTGCCACAGTGGACATGTTGGCAGTACTAATCCCTGAAGCTGTCTTAACAGGCACCTCACAGATGCAGAATCATACAAAAGCTGGAAGAGTGGGAGAGCAAAATCCAAGGAAAATCTTAATGAAAAGCCTCCACCAAGAAACGGACTATGTCACTTCACCTCTCTTGAAGAGAAGTCACATCTGTATTGGTCATACTTACCTCTCACAAAGCCAGTTACTATGTCAAGAGAACTGCATCTGCAGAACAACCCCAACAGTCCAAAACATCCTTAAAGCATGCAAAGTCTCACTTAAACTACGGCATAGATCACATCATGATGAATTGTTGCCACATATCCTAGCTAATACAATCAAATGCATCTACATCTCACTTTTTAAAACCCTAATTGTACCTCCATATACGTAAGTGTATGTACATTCAGTCGCCCATAATACATGGAATGACTTTTCATGATCTCCTCTTGTAGTGGTGATGCAAGGGATGAAGGAAATAGTCCTGAAATGTTTTTTACCTCTGCCATATTCTGGAAGAACCTTTGTTCACCCACTTCCTCCTCCCACCAATCTACCTACACCTATGCATGTTCTAAATTGTCTTTTCTTAGTAGTCTTATTACACTGTTTGCCATAATTCTTTACAGCATCACAGCTGTTGACCCAACTATCCATATTGCTCCCAGAATGTCTACTGGCACATTATAAGGCTGAAGGGATCATAATCTGTTGTTGAGTTCCTCAGATACCCCACTCAAATGAAAAGAGTTGCCCATGTACCTTATCTGCTCAAATCAACAAATATTGGCAAGGGGGCAGTCGGAGAAATTGAAGTTGGGTTTGTGAATTCATTCATTAAAAGATTCCTGATAATGGGATGTAAATGACAAATCACTGTGTATGTAATATGATGTGGGCAAAAATTAGTGTGGAGATATAAAGCTGAAGATATGTGGAGTGTGTCAAGTACGTGATTACAGGTTAAATCTGCTCATAATGTAAAGAGAATTGTGAGCTCACAGAACAAATATATAGCTGTATAGTTCTAGTGAAAGAATGATAGGGAAAAGGTGAGTGCTCAGCATATTAATTTCTGTGATTCAGAGAGACTGTTATTGTTATACCAGAGGTGGCCGAGATAGGCAGCTCAAAAAAATATTGCATGTTTGTGAAATTGTGTAGGCTTAGACTTGGAGCTGGCAATGCAGGAATACTCTTTCCTTCTTCTTCTTCTTCTTTTTTTTGGGGTGGGGGAGGAGGAGGAGGAGGAGGAGGAGGAGGAGATAGATCGATCTAGAAGATAGATACTGTTTGTTGAAATGTTTACATTTGTGAAATCAAAACCATCTGATGTGGTACTGTTTGATAGTGTGTTCTCCTCTCTGTGTGTTATAACTTGCTGGGATCCTCCTTAGTAGGCTGTCAACAAGGTGGCCAAGCTGTTGCTCAATCCTGCCCTACTCTGTAGTGGGAACCATTCTGAGGCCATCCAGTGTGCAGAGGACTCCTCTGATTATTAAGTTTCAGCTAGTCCCAAGCATGTTCAGTCTGGTTCATCTTGGCAGAAAATTCCATTCAGTTGATTCTGGACTTGTGGAGGAAGGTATTCTTCAGGCAGATGCTGAGTGTTCAGGATCCTCTCAAAAGATGAACCCATCGCCAGAATGTTGCCTGTTGGGTTGGAAAATAGGTTGAATTATGCACTCTATTGTACAGCACTCAAATTACTGTCGTTACTAAAGACAGGTGTCATATATTCATCCATAATACTGGCCCAAAGCATGACTGACAAACCTCCCTAATGAATCTTGGGTGCTACGTGCTGGAGATATGCATTAGTATATATCCACCTCCACATTATCAACAAGACTTTGTCTGTAAAGGGAGATGCTTGCTAATGATGGTTTCCATTTAAACTTTCTGGCCATTCTGATTTAGGTTTTTCTCTGATTTCACTAAATCGCTTGTGGCAAATGCTGGATAGTTCTATTGAAGGGGCACCATGGCTGCTTTTCCTCCTCATCCTTCCCTAATCTGATCTGGTGTTCTGTCCCTAATGACCTCATTGTTGATGGGACATTAAACACTAATCTCCTCCTCCTCCTCCTCCTCCTCCTCAAGGCATTTGCATACTGTTTGGGTTAACACAGCTTGGTTGCTCCCCAGAAGGCAGCACACAGATCTGTTGCATTGGTGTCAGAGTACCTACAAGGCATAATTTATAGGTAGCTATCACATCCGTTTTGTTGATTGTGGGTGTCCCCTATGATGCAGATATTCAAATGTTTCATCTCATGATAGTGGTTGAATGTTCAAATGATGATGCTGCGGTGTAACTTCCAATGCTGACAATCCTTCTTGCTAGAAAGTAACAATATGCACAAAGTCATAGGTAAAACTGACCCTTTGAGCCATGCCACTAGACTGAACAGACAAAAGGGCTGTGAAAAACTTCGACCAATTTGTTAAATAATGACTTAATCAGTAATTGTAAAACTGAATAAGTTTTTATCACTGAAGAACACTCGCTTGGGCACAATGATATATGAAGCAGTCTTGTGGAGATCAGTGGACCATACATTACTAATAGTCAGCTACCTGTTAAACTTTCCTGGGGAGGGAAGAACAAGGTCATGTAGGAAATGGCAGTTTGATGTCTTTATTCGGTTAAAGATTTTTCAAAAATGAGAGCAGCAACACATCTCACTATGCATGCATTTTTTTCCATTCTCGCAGTTCTGACCCAGACAATGTGGTAACTTGTTCTTACTGGCATTTTCTGTAATTTTACTCAGTGTATAAGGGGTGCATTGTGCTGCATCCACTTTTACAGCCAGATTGTTTTGGCCAATTAAAATGTAACTGTTTTTCTGAGAGGTTGTTGATACTTTGAGTTAATGTTTGGTAAAATGTGGTTAAAAGGCTAATAGTGTATGCAGAATTTTTTTCTCTTGTCTGTCTTCTTGTGAATTCAAGCAATTAAAGTATTGTATTAGTTTTGGGAATTTTTTTCTCTGTAGACATCCTTTAAATAATTTGAGTTCCTTTCATTTCCAGTAATAACAATTTCTGTTGAAATAGTCATCTCCATGTGTTTTTCATCAGCTGACTAATGGCTTTATTCATCTTTTGGCACTATTTCCACCGATCAGAGTGGCGCAGTGGTTAGCACACTGGACTTGCACTCGGGAGGACAATAGTTCAAACCTGCATCTGGCGATCCCGGTTTAGGTTTTCTGTGATTTTCCTAAACTGCTTCAGGCAAATGCCGGGATGGTTCCTCTGAAAGGGAATGGCCAGTTTCCTTCCTTAATCCGATGGGACCAATGGTGACGCTGTTTGGTCCTCTCCTCAAATAAACCAACCAACTTCAGCATTGTTTCCAGAAACTTGTTAAGTATGAGTACTGGTAAGCGATTGAAAATGTACTTGTATGTGGCAATAGTCATGTTAAGACCATACTTGTCTTACAGCAACCTACAAAGAACAAAAGAATTGGTCACTAAATGCTATGTACAGACCAGTGCATGTAAAAATTGCTGCTCAGAACTTATTCTTCTGACCGGGGATCAACATTGACCAGTTCATATGGAGCCCTCAAATCTCCTGTGAACATAGTCATGTTACAGTGAGTCTGTCACCAATAATGTCTTAAGTTGAGAGGTTGTCTAAAATGCTTGGACTTCATCTGAAATCTTTGTTGTGGTGACTTCTGATCAGTAGTATAGCCTGAGATCTTGGTTAGCTTTAAAGGTGATAATTCCCAAATAAAGGTTGTGCTAAGTGTGTGACATGTAGTACAGCCTAATGCTTATGTTTGTGCCGTTTCTAATGCACTTCCCATCATAAAAACTACGAAGTAAATTCAGAAAATGTGCGTTACATAATGGACAAATCTGAGTACCTTGATGCATATTATGCAAATATATTGTACATATACACTCCTGGAAATGGAAAAAAGAACACATTGACACTGGTGTGTCAGACCCACCATACTTGCTCCGGACACTGCGAGAGGGCTGTACAAGCAATGATCACACGCACGGCACAGCGGACACACCAGGAACCACGGTGTTGGCCGTCGAATGGCGCTAGCTGCGCAGCATTTGTGCACCGCCGCCGTCAGTGTCAGCCAGTTTGCCGTGGCATACGGAACTCCATCGCAGTCTTTAACACTGGTAGCATGCCGCGACAGCGTGGACGTGAACCGTATGTGCAGTTGACTGACTTTGAGCGAGGGCGGATAGTGGGCATGCGGGAGGCCGGGTGGACGTACCGCCGAATTGCTCAACACGTGGGGCGTGAGGTCTCCACAGTACATCGATGTTGTCGCCAGTGGTCGGCGGAAGGTGCACGTGCCCGTCGACCTGGGACTGGACCGCAGCGACGCACGGATGCACGCCAAGACCGTAGCATCCTACGCAGTGCCGTAGGGGACCGCACCGCCACTTCCCAGCAAATTAGGGACACTGTTGCTCCTGGGGTATCGGCGAGGACCATTCGCAACCGTCTCCATGAAGCTGGGCTACGGTCCCGCACACCGTTAGGCCGTCTTCCGCTCACGCCCCAACATCGTGCAGCCCGCCGCCAGTGGTGTCGCGACAGGCGTGAATGGAGGGACGAATGGAGACGTGTCGTCTTCAGCGATGAGAGTCGCTTCTGCCTTGGTGCCAATGATGGTCGTATGCGTGTTTGGCGCCGCGCAGGTGAGCGCCACAATCAGGACTGCATACGACCGAGGCACACAGGGCCAACACCCGGCAACATGGTGTGGGGAGCGATCTCCTACACTGGCCGTACACCACTGGTGATCGTCGAGGGGACACTGAATAGTGCACGGTACATCCAAACCGTCATCGAACCCATCGTTCTACCATTCCTAGACCGGCAAGGGAACTTGCTGTTCCAACAGGACAATGCACGTCCGCATGTATCCCGTGCCACCCAACGTGCTCTAGAAGGTGTAAGTCAACTACCCTGGCCAGCAAGATCTCCGGATCTGTCCCCCCATTGAGCATGTTTGGGACTGGATGAAGCGTCGTCTCACGCGGTCTGCACGTCCAGCACGAACGCTGGTCCAACTGAGGCGCCAGGTGGAAATGGCATGGCAAGCCGTTCCACAGGACTACATCCAGCATCTCTACGATCGTCTCCATGGGAGAATAACAGCCTGCATTGCTGCGAAAGGTGGACATACACTGTACTAGTGCCGACATTGTGCATGCTCTGTTGCCTGTGTCTATGTGCCTGTGGTTCTGTCAGTGTGATCATGTGATGTATCTGACCCCAGGAATGTGTCAATAAAGTTTCCCCTTCCTGGGACAATGAATTCACGGTGTTCTTATTTCAATTTCCAGGAGTGTATTATGAAAAAATGCAAGGGAACAGGTCTACAACTTTATTTTTACCCTGAAGTGCAGCTTGTTGAGCTGCCCACTTGTTTGGTCCCTGTAAAGCAATCCATGAAGATTATTTATTATTTATAGGTAGGCTTGGACATTTGGATGCTCACAGGTTACAGGTGCTTCGTGTAATCCTCGCTAAGATGCAGCTAAATAATAGTTATTTTTATATTCAGTGAATCATAATTGTAAATTTTTGCTATGGTGTGGAACAAGTTAGTTTTACAGTTCACAATCAAAGTTCTCAGTGGAAAATATGGCAAAATGACCATCTATGTGGTTGTCTTAAGCTACATTTTTCCCTTTCATTGATTTACACTCACCAATGTTCAGTATATGTATAAAAAATCACTCCACTCCACTTTTCCTCTACACATGCACATGTACACATGAATGTGAGTATTTGAGAAACAATGGAGATATGATTGAACTAAGAATTGAAGATAACACAAAGATCTCTTTTAACTGTTTTGTGAATACTTACTGCTAAAATTTTAAAGTGCAAGGTTACAAAGTTCTAGACAATCAGAGACTGCAGACATTCATTAAAAGTGTGAAATCTGTAGTACATACATACATACATACATACATACATACATATTTACTCTGCAGCCACCATGGAGCTTGGTGGAAGGTACCCCGTACCACCAGTAGTCATTTCCTTTCCTGTTCCACTCACAAAAAGAGCGAGGAAGGTGCTGTCCATATGCTTCCATAGCTAGGTTGTGTATTGGGCATTGTCTTGTTAGGCATCATCATTTGTTAATTGTTGCTCCCCCACCACTTTATTCTCATTGCCCTCAACCTTTGTCTGTTCACCATTTCCTGATGGGCGTTTTTTTTTTACTTACTTACGTTCTCATTTGTTTGTCATCTGAGTTATCAGCCATTTTAGTGAATGCCATGTGGGCTGTTGACCACGTTTTACTTTCTATCTGTCATAGCAATATGGCAAAGGACCTCCTTCCCTCTATGGCATATTTTAAGGACCCTTTTCTGAGTCCCTGTTTTTAGCTGTCTTTCATTCTGTTGACTGGGCTTCATGTGTAGTCATTTTAACTCCTATATTAGTCTTCATTTTCTACAGTTCTGACATGGGCATGTGTGACACAATCTTTTTTGTGTCCTAAAACAAAACAAACAATATATGCTTCCCTAATGTTTTGTTTCGTATCTTCAGGGTCGTTACATGAAATGTATGTTGGTGGCAGTAGAATTGTTCTGCAGTCAGCTTCAAGTGCTAGTTCTCTGAATTTTCTCAATAGTGTTTCACAAAAAGAACACCTTCCCTCCAGTGGTACCCGCTTGAATTCACGAGCAGAAACTGAGCACACAAATGTGGGGTTTGTGAAGGTCTTTCAGCGCCATGATCAGCCCTGGGTAAACACTGCTGTGAGGCGTGTTGGCACTGAGCTAAACAGGATGCTCCAGACACTGGCAAAATATCACAAGTTTTGTTTCAGTAAATACTGTTGGTAGGTGGGGATACACTACACATGGCCTGCACCTGAATAGGATGGGGAAAAATAAGTTACCTTCTCTATTAGCAGAAACTATAAGGGGGTCCACAGTCACACAAGGGGTTATCCCTGTGGTTAATGGGTCCAGGCAGACAGGTTTTTTTAGGTTAAAGCCAAAGTCCAGACAGATGACAATCAAGATAAATAGAATAAAAGAACAGTAAATAGGGGTAAAGCTAAGGGTGGTATCAACTTGCTTCATCAAAATATCAGGGGAATAAAAAATAAAGTAGATGAGCTATTAGTGTGTTTAGATCTCAAAAATGAGGAGATTGATATACTGTCTGTCTCTGTACACCATGTAACTGTGGGCATGGATAGTGTCAGTATAAGTGGGTATAATTTAGAATCTTACACTTGTAGATCTGGGATGGAGAAAGGAGGAGTTGCCATTTTCATAAAACAGGGTTATAAATACAAAACTGTAGAAGTAAGCAAATTTTGTGTTGATCAGCACTTTGAGGTTTGTGCATGTGAACTTCAGCTAAATAATGTAGTAATGATATTAGCAATAGTGTACAGGTCCCCATTAAGAGACTGGGAACTATTCATAAAGTTTGACTCCCTATTATGCTGTCTGTCAGACAAAAAGAAGTTATTAATCTGTGCTGATTACAATGTAAACTTTCTAAATCGTGAGAGGAAAAGTGAACTAGAAGTGTTATTAACAACATATAACTTAGAATCAGTGATGTTTCCCTACATGTATAACTCAAGACAATAGCACGCTAATAGATAATGTATTTGTACAGAAAGAGGATGAAAACACACATGCTTGCCCCCAACAGGGTGTACAGTTTGGAAACCATTAAGTAAAAGTGTGAGGTGGCTCAACCCAGTATCTGTAGAGTACTTTGAAGAAAGCTTAAGAAATGTTAATTGGGGAGATGTATATAATGAGCCAGATGCTAATAATAAATGAAACATATTTCTTGATAAATTTATATCCCTTTTTGAACATTGTTTCCCAAAGAAAATTATTAAATGTAACACCACACACTTTTCAAAGAAACCTTGGATTTCTACAGGTATTAAAGTGTCTCCAGAAAGAAAAAGGAAACTTTTAGACAGCAAGAACTAGTAAAGATCCAGAAGTAGTTTTACACTATAAAAATTATTGTAAGATACTGAGAAACGTTTTAAGGAAATCAAGAAACATGTATGTTAGAGAGGAAATTAACAACTCCAGCAATAAAATGAAATCATTATGGAATGTTGTTAGAAGGGAGACAGGAAAAGTAACCTCTGGGGAAGGTAGTATTACTATTAAGGCGAATGAGACCATCCTAACCAACAGTACACAAGTAGCTAATGTAGTTAACAACCATTTATTAAGTGTAAGAGAAAAAAATTGTTCAGAACAGTTCAAAAGAAAAAGCCAGGCAGTACATGGAAGAGTCAGTTTTGAAAAAATTGTCAGATTTTCAACTAACAACCTCTTGTGAAATAAGTAAAATTATTAAATCATTGAAAAATAAATGTTCTGTTGGGTTAGATATCTCTAATAAGATGTTAAAACAATGTGGAGCAATTACAGCTGATGTTATGAGTCATGTATGTAATGCATCACTAGCTCAAGGTATTTCCCCAGACAGGTTAAAATATGCCATTGTCAGGCTGCTCTACAAAAAGGGGAACACCACAGATGTCAATAATTATCGGTCAGTATCCTTGCTTACAGCATTTTCAAAAATCTTAGAGAAAGTAATGTACTCGAGTGGTTAGCCATCTCAACAGTAGTGGGATACTTAGTAAATCACAGTTCGGATTTCAAAAATGCTGTTCCACTAAGACAGCTATATACAAGTTCACTGTCAATATAATAGTCTTTAAATAGTAAAATGTCCCCATTAGGAATTTTCTGTGACTTGTCCAAAGCATTTGATTGTGTGAATCATGACATTGTTACAGAAATTACAGTTCTATGGTATAAATGGAATAGCATATGAGTGGTTTAAGTTGTACCTACAGAACACGAAGCAAAAAGTTTCCATATATGGGTCAAGTGATTTAAATAAGTTTGCCACTTCATCTAACTGGGGTGAAATTACATTAGGTGTTCCACAGGGTTCAATCATGGGTCCCCTTCTGTTCTTGATATATGTGAATGACCTCTCTTCCTATCTGAAACAGGAAGCTGAACTGACACTGTTTGCTGATGATAGAAGCATAATTATTAATCTGGTAAAAGAAACTCCAATTGAAAATGATACAAATAAGGTCTTTGGAAAAGTCATTAATTGGTTTTCTGCAAATTGGCTTGCTCTAAACTTTGAAAAAAAAAAGGACATCCAATTTTCTACTGTAAAAAGTGAAGTTCCTTCAATAAATATAACACATCAACAGAAGTCAGTAGACAGGGTAAAGCGTACTAAGTTTTTGGGTGTACACTTAGATGAGAATCTTAATTGGAAAATTCATATTTTGGATCTTCTAAAGTGACTAGGTTCAGCAACTTTTGCAATCAGAATAATTACCAATTTTGATGATATGGAAATTAGTAAGCTAATTTACTTTGCATACTTTCACTCTCTGATGTCATACAGAATAATATTTTGGGGTAACTCAACATTTAGACAAATTATTCACTGCTCAAAAGAAAGTGGTTAGAATAATGTGTGGGGGTTCATAGTCGCACATCTTGTAGGCATCTTTTTAAAAGATTGGGAATTCTCACAACAGCCTCACAGTAAATTTATTCACTAATGAAATTTGTTCTCAACAACATGGACCAATTTAAAAAAAAACAGTGACATTCCTGATTATAATACCAGAAAAGACACTTACACTATCCTTTACTCAACCTATATTTGGCACAGAAAGGGGAGATATATATATATATATATATATATATATATATATATATATATATATATATATATATATATAATGTGTGTGTGTGTGTGTGTGTGTGTGTTAAAAATCTTGTTTCATACGTGCATTTCTTGTGCACTTGACATGTTCCACATCATAACGGCTACTGTACCGTGTGACTGATGGATCACTCAACTAACCAACCAACCAAAATACTATCTTGTTCAAACCTACTGGTAACATGTATAGCAGCCCACCTCTCAACAATTGTTTTGCCTTCTTCCTTTAATCTGACCAGGTGTGCATCCCAACACTTGTGCAGTATTCGAGAAAAGGTCACACTAGTGTCCCTTATGTGGTCTTCTTTAAAGATAACTGTTTCCCAAAATTCTCCCAATCAACTGAAGTCAACCATTCACCTTTCCTATCACAGTCCTCACATGCTCCTTCAATTTCATATCACTTTGCAACATTACGCCCAAATATTTGTGATGTGACTGTGTCAAGTAGGACACTATTAATACTGTATCTGAAGGGTACGGGTTCGTTTTTCCTACACATCCACATTAACTTAAATTTTCCCATTTCTGACACCAACTAGAAATTTAGTCTGTCATCTTGTACCCTCCTACAGTCACTAAACTAAGACTCCTTCCTGTACACTGCAGCGTCATAAGCCCGCCCACCCTGTCTGACAGATCATTTATGTATATAGAAAGTAAGTGGTCCTATCACACTTCCCTGGGACACTCCTGCAGGTACTCTTGCCTCTGAACAACTCGCTGTCAAGGACAATGTACTGGTTGCTATTACTTAAGAAATCCTAGAGTCATTCACATATCTGAGAATCTATACTAGTTGCTTGTACCTTTTAAGTCTGCATTGAGGTACCCTGTCAAATGCTTGTCGGAAATGTAGTAATATGGAATCTGACTGTTACCCTTCATCCACAGTTCACAGTACAGCATGTGAGAAAAGGGCGAGCCGAGTTTTTTGCAAGCAATGCTTTTTAGAACCATGCTGGTTCATGAACATAATATTTTGTTCTCAAGAAAATTTATTGTATTTGAACTGAAAATGTTAAGATTCTACAGCAAACCATTTTAGGGATATTGGTCTGTAATTTTATGGGTCCATTGTTTTGTCCTTATTTACAGGAATTGCATAGGCTTAGAGAAGGTTAACAGTTTATCGTTGCTTCAGAAATCGCTCCTTTTGTTGTGCTGTAGGTTTCTGTTAATTTTTGTTCAAAAGATAATGTTAATATACATCCACTGATTCTGTACATGAAACATATTTAAAACCTAATTATCCTATAACATTGCTGATCAGCCACTCCTTTTGTTGTTATAGTAGCAATTGAATTTGTAATAATAAAATTTGAAATTCAATCTTAAATTACTGTTATAAGAAAATTAGTTGCATTTGTTCAGTGACTGTTATTCTTTTCCTCCTCCAGGCATCTTGCAGCTGCACCAATTTTTGGTGTTTGTACCAGACACTCAGATGGCTCATGGAGGTCAGTCTGCATCAAATGATGGCTGTGTTGAAGGTGTCAGTGCCTCAACCTCACAAACACCTAATGATGAGTCTCCAGATGAAAAAGATTCTGTGGATGGTGCTACCAGTACTTTCGTGAACTCTCAAGAGGATAGAACAGATGCTACAAACACAGCAAATACAAGCACTGGTGATGCTGCTGTCAATTCGCCCATTGCAGTACCTGGTCAGAAAATAGATTGGTCCATTTATAAATCAGAAGTAGAACGCCTCAAAACATTCCGCAACTGGTCAGTTTCCTTTATGGACAAAGAAAAACTAGCTGCTGCTGGATTTGTGTATTACTGGGGCAGTGATGGTGTAAAGTGTGCTTTTTGTCATGCTGAAATTGGACATTGGGTTAGGGGTGATGATCCATTCCAGGAACATAAGAAATGGTCTCCCACATGTCCTTTTGTATCTGGGTTTGATGTTGGTAATGTACCAATAGATGAATCAACATTACCATTTCGGCCTCAGAAAAATCGTGCTTGTGATACCTGTGGAATATTTGGAATGGATGCTCCTGCACCTGGAGAGCTGATGGGTAAGCAGTTATTGATGTTTGTGCAGGGATCAATTGTGGGCAGAACTACTGATTCATTTTTGTTGTCACTGGAATGTTAGGGTTGTTCATAGCCTAATCATTTCATAAGAATGGGGGTGGGACATTAGTTTTGTGTTTTTTCATGTGGTGGTAGGAAATGAATTTGAGCTTCAGAAACATGTGAACAAAAGTTCTAAAATTTGTGTGATATGGATTAATTTTTGTATTGTCATTACTTACATCCTGTTATTTTGTAGTTGTAACTTCTGATTCAGTACAGTATTAGAATTTTTCAGTATGCTAAGGCTTTGAGGATAGGTCTGATGATCTAACAGGCATGCATATTTGCACTAAGATTTATATTTTCTGGGAATAGATAAAAATTATTGTTTCAGTACACAAGAGTTATGCTTAGTAATTAAAAAAATAATAATTTTGAAACATAAGTGTAAAATGACACCATTGAGACTTACCTCCAAACAGATGTTGGGAGTACTGTAGTTAAGAGATTGTTCTTTCCTGTATGGTATTAGGTTAGTGCATAAGTTCATAGTGTTTTTGTGAGACCTTAACTTTTCCCGGCGAATTGAATGTTCAAATAATTTATGGGTTTGCTGCCGTGTGACGTTGTCGACCACCGTCGATATTTCAGCAGGAGCACACCCTGCCATTCTCAAGGAACAACTGCAAGGAGGAAGCAATGTGCGCGGGAAATTAATACCTCAGTTCACAGAGGAGAAACAAGGAAAATACCACACACAGAACAAGTAACCCCAAAGCCAACACACAACCAAAGAAAACCATCGGAAATATCGATAGTGACTATTAATCAACAGATGAGGTAGCCCTAATTCTGTCCCTCTGTTTTTTGATGAGAGACAAAGCCGGATTCCAAGCAGCAGTTAGACAAAATCCACCATCTTTGTTTATAAGGTTGCTTGATAGTTTGATTTCAACAGCTTCCTTAATGACACTATCCCAATAGCTGGACGTGTAAGCCTGAATCTCCGTGTTGTTTTATTCCATAGTATGACCAGTGTTGGCAATGTTCTGCAATAGCAGATTTGCTCGGCTGTTGTAAGCGTGTGTGACGCTTATGTCCAAAACACCGGTCTTCCACAGTCCTGATTGACCAATATATGACATGCCACAACTGCAAGGAATAAAGTAGACACCAGCCTTACGCAAACCAAGATCATCTTTTACAGGTGCCAACAGGGCCTTAATCTTAGGTGGTCGAAAAACACATTTCACATCATATTTCTGCAAAATATGGCCAATCCTGTTAGAAATGCTTCCTGCGTAAGGCAAAAAGGCCATAGACTTAGGTGTCACTTTGTTGCTATCATCACTCACCCGTTGCACAGAAGGCTTATAGCGCAATGCACATTTGATCTGCCCCTCACTATAACCATTCTGACGAAAGGTGACTTCGAGATGTGATAGCTCAGCTGCCAAACTTTCAGGGTCTGAGATAATGTGGGCCCTGTGAACCAGGTACTCCTTCACACTGAGCTGGATGGTGCCAACTATCAGCTCGCAGATAAGTCAGTGTGAGTAGGCTTCCTATAAACCGAATGCCCCAACATTCCATCAGTCTTCCTTCTGATCAACACATCAAGGAAGGGAAGGCATCCATTCTTTTCCACCTCCATAGTGGACTGAATATTCAGGTGGATTGAATTCAGGTGTTCCAAAAACCAGTTTAAATTCTCACTCCAATGAGACCAGACAACAAAAGTATCTTTTACGTGCCTGAAGGAAAAAAAACCACACACGCAGGTTCAAGGTCGCTGAATCTAATGCACGTTCCTCAAAGTCCTCCATAAACAAATTGGCCACAATAGGTGACAACGGGGTTCCCATTGCAACTCAATCAGTCTCTTCGTAGAACTGACCATTGAATAAAAAGTAAGTGGAAGTCAGCACATCTCGAAACAAATTTGTTAACTCTACACCAAACTTAACCTCAATTAGCTGCAATGAATCGGAGAGGAATGCGAGTGGATAGAGAAATCACATCAAAACTGACTAAAATATCAGTCTTTCAAATGCAATCCCTGCAATTGACGTAAGAAATCTGCAGAGTTCTTAATGTGGTGTTCACACCTACCTACTAGTGGGCTCAACAAACTAGCAAGATGTTTAGCTACACAATATGTTGGAGCACCAATATTAGAAACAATGGGCCTCAACGGGACAGCCTCTTTATGGACCTTGGGGAGGCCATATAGTCCAGGTGGTACTGCACAGTAAGAATTAAGACTCTTGATAGTCTCCTGTGACAGACTAATAACCAGCTGAAGAAAAGTTCTTTCTCTCACTACACTTAGTAGGGTCAGACCAATTTTGCGATATACCGAATTGGAAAGTACACACTGCATCTTTTGAATGTAATCGTGCTGACTTCCACTTACTTTTTATTAAATGGTCAGTTCTATGAACAGACTGATGGAGTTGCAATGGGAACCCCGTTGTCACCTATTGTGGCCAATTTGTTTATGGATGACTTTGAGGAACATGCATTGGAGTCGGTGACCTGGAACCTGTGTGTGTGTGTGTGTGTGTGTGTGTTTTTTTTTTTTTTTTTTTTTTTTTTTTTTTTTTTTTTTTTTTTTTTTTTTTTTTTTTTCAGGTACGTAAAAGATACTTTTGTTGTCTGGCCTCATGGTAGCGAGAATTTAAACAGGTTTTTGGAACACCTGAATTCAATCCACCCGAATATTCAGTGGAAAAGAATAGATGCCTTCCCTTCCTTGATGTGTTGGTCAGAAAGAAGACTGATGGAATGTTGGGGCATTCGGTTTATAGGAAGCCTACTCACACTGACTTATCTGCGAGCTGATAGTTGGCACCATCCAGCTCAGTGTGAAGGAGTACCTGGTTCACAGGGCCCACATTATCTCAGACCCTGAAAGTTTGGCAGCTGAGCTATCACATCTCGAAGTCACCTTTCGTCAGAATGGTTATAGTGAGGGGCAGATCAAATGTGCATTGCGCTATAAGCCTTCTGTGCAACGGGTGAGTGATGATAGCAACAAAGTGACACCTAAGTCTATGGCCTTTTTGCCTTACGCAGGAAGCATTTCTAACAGGATTGGCCATATTTTGCAGAAATATGATGTGAAATGTGTTTTTCGACCACCTTCTAAGATTAAGGCCCTGTTGGCATTCGTAAAAGATGATCTTGGTTTGCGTAAGGCTGGTGTCTATTGTATTCCTTGCAGTTGTGGCATGTCATATTGGTCAGACAATCAGGACTGTGGAAGACTGGTGTATTGAACATAAGCGTCACACACGCTTAAAACGGCCGAGCAAATCCGCTATTGCAGAACATTGCCTTGACGCTGGTCATCCTATGGGATAAAACAACTCGGAGATTCTGGCTTGCACGTCCAGCTATTGGGATAGTGTCATTAAGGGAGCTGTTGAAATCAAACTATCAAGCAACCTTATAAACAGAGATGATGGATTTTATCTAACTGCTGCTTGGAATCTCGCTCTGTCTCTCATCAAAAAACACAGGGACAGATTTAGGGCTACCTCACCTGTTAAGTCACTATCGATATTTCTGATGTTGGTTTTCTTTGGTTGTGTGTTGACTTTGGGGTTACTTGTTCTATGTGTAGTATTTTCCTTGTTTCTCCTTTGTGGACCGAGGTATTAAATTCCCTTGCACATTGCTTCCTCCTTGCAGTTGTTCCTGGAGAATGGCAGGGTGTGATATTGGCAGTGGTCGACAATGTCACCCGGCAGCAAACCCATAAATTATTTGATCGTAGAATTTTTGTTTTGCGTGTTGGTGTTCCAGTTGCTATAGCTTTATTTACTGTCACTTTTTGTTCATACAATAGTTCACTGTTGCTATTTTTTACATGTAGTCATTTTGTCATTTGGAGGTAGTGAGTGGAGCTGTGGATGCTAGAAATGGAATGTCAAATGATGAAATCAGAACATTTCCAACATTCTTGTGTTAATTCAATAGAGGGCTGACAGCAGAGCCCTCCACAAACATATGCACCAGGAATGGGGATAGTGCATTTGGACAGAGCACAGCAAAAGAATTGTTTATTCATTTTGATGAGGATCGTTTTGACATTAGTGACTCCCAAAGTTCAAGAAGACCTTCTGCGTTTGATGAAAATAGTTTAAACACATGAACCTACAATGATCAATGATAAGCCAAAATCTTGTAAAAACCAACAGGTGGCCATATGTGCATCTCTGCTTGCTTGTCATAAATTGGCTTGGAACAATGTTGACCATCCTGCATTATTACTGATGGCCAGAAATGGTGTCTTCATGCTAACATAAGGAAAAGAAAGGAATGGTTCAACCCAAGCAAAGCAACTACTCCCTGTACAAAGACTTGCACACATCCGCAAAAGATAATGTTACGCATCTGGTGGAACAGTGACAGTGTGGTGTACTAGGAATTGCTTGCTGAAGTGTAATCATCACAGTTGACATTTGTCAGGACACACAGTCCTAAGTCAATGACAAAGAAGACTGTGTGAAGTGATGCTAATCAAAGATAATTCCTGCCAGCATACTGCTAGACTGACAAACTTAATGATATGGGAGTTGTGTTTGGGAAGTCATTCGCCACCCGCCTTATTCAACTTGTCTTGTGTCCTCAGATTTTCACATTTTCCACTCTAGCAAACAACCTTCAGGGAACTTCCTTTCCAGATGAAAATGTGCTCCAAAAACGGCATAACAAGTTCTTCACCTCAAGACCCCGTGATTTATACAGTCGCAGAATCGAAAAGTTATGCTCTCAAATCCATAATTGTTTTTGACGTGTTGCACACAAATAGCATCAGTTGAGGATATTAAACTAAATTAAGATTACAGGTACTTTCTGTGACTCGTGTGTCAAGAAGATACAAACCTGTAATTCAGAATTTTAAGATTCAGTTTTCCTTAAATTTAGTGAACTGTGAAATTGTCCATAGACCAGGCTAAACTTCAAAAAATAACTGCCACTGCACCTTTGTTTTGGTCAGAAGAATAATTTCACTACAGGAAATATAGTTGAGGTCATGGTTTGATAAAAATTAAACACATTGCTTTCTTCCCACAGTGTCATTCATAGTCTGCAGAGAGAGGTGGCAACAAGGGACACTTACTCCCCCCCCCCCCCCCCCCTCGCCTTTTTCCCTCTTGGAATCTGGAGTACAGAGTTTTCATTAATTACAGAATTCTCATACACTTCTATAAGTGATTTCCCGTGATTCCTTTAAACCTCTCATTTTACCAGTTATGTCATTATGTGGCTTATGTGAGACAGTTCTATGGCATTAGCCATCTACAGCTATACTATGCAAATCATTGGGAAGTATATGGCAGAGGATATGTGTCATTCTACCAGTTACTGGGGTTTCTTCCCATTCTGTTCACGTATGGAGTGCAGGAAGAGTGATTGTTTGAAGATGCTGTGCCTGCAGTAATTACTCTGATCTTATATTCACGATCCCTATGTGAGTGATATGTAGGGGGTTGTAATATATTCCTAGAGTAATCCTTTAAAGTCGGTTCATGGTACTTTGTTGATAGACATACTTCGGATAGTTTGTCTATCTTGAAGAATCTTTGAATTCATTCTCTTCAGTATCTCTGACTCTCCCATGGATCAAACAAACCTGTGACCATTTGTGCTGCCCTTCTCTGTATACATTCTATATCCCCTGTTAGTCCTATTTGGTATGGGTCCCACACACTTGAGCAATATTCTAGAACTGAGTGCATGAGTCATTTGTAAGCAATGTCCTTCGTAGTCTTGATTGCAGTTCCCCAGTATTCTACTAGTAAACTGAAATCTACCACCTGCTTTACCCACGACTGAGACTATGTGATCATTCCATTTCATGTGTAACATACTGAAAATGGCAATTGTAGTGTCCTGGATAAATTTGTGGGGATACTCATGGCACCATTATACGAATAAGGAAATTTAAATGAAGCATTTTAACAGCTTTTTGTAATTGCTGTGTAAATGGAAATTTACATTGCTTGAAATTTATCTAAACTATTTTGTATAACCATACTCCTAACAGCTTTTAACGTTATTGGTAATGTGAATGATGAAATGAGGCAGTTTTGTAAGACAGGTACACTGAAAATGAAGACCTTGATCAGAGATAACTATTTTGATGGACAATGTGTAATCAGTTTCTCCGAAAGTGCAGAAATAGAGGATGCCATTCCATTAACAGATAAATTAGTTCTAATGGAAATCTATGGGGACAGCTTTTGCACACAACAGAAGTGTTAGTTTTATTGATTCCAAGAATATACTTAGTATGCATAACATTTCACATGTTTTTCCTTAGTGTTTCATATGCTGATTGAGACAGTATCTTTGTGTAAATACATTGAAGTTACTTAGAGTTAATAGGAAGAGGAAATTTTTAATCTTGGGTTCACTGTGTTCGAAATAACACAACATAGTGGTGAGTGAAAAAAGTGGTTAACAATATTAAGTTATAAGAACATTTATTGTCTTTATCCTGAGAGGTACTGCATTAATGGGTGCCAATTTATGGACAGTGACAACTGTAGTGGACTGCAGGGAATAGTTTCATTACCATCTCTCTTCCATGGTGCACTGTAAATGGCTAGATCTGATTTAGATTCTTTATTGCCTTTTACCACATGTAATGGAATAGGCTTTACTGTGATGATATGATAAAATAGCAATAATTTTATTAATGTATGTTCACAGTACGTTTACAAATTAATCCTACATTAACATATTGTGCTGAATTGCAGTCATAATCTTAAAACAAATTTTTACCCAAATAGCCAAGAATTCTCTTAAACTATAAAATGCATTGCGTTTTAACTAGTCATACAGCTTACTTTTAAAATTTTTGGGGGTATATTGACTGCGGAAAGTGGCAATTCATTAAAAATTTTTGAGTAGTTTTCTGTGTGGAAGTAGCTCGTTTTTGTCAGCCTATGCTCAGGAAAGCCAGGACTAGTTTTGTTTCTGGTGTAATGACCATGTATATTCTCTCTGGTGCTAAACTGTGTGTTGTTTTTATTGTATATAGTGATGCATAGATAAATATTTTTATCACTGTAAATATTTTGATCGTAGTGAATAAAGTATGGCAGCATCCCTTGAACCAACCTTACACTGTATTTGTAGTGCCTTTTTCTGAATCAGTTGTGCATCCCTGACATGAAAAGGGTGACCCCATAGCAACAGCCCATCAGATATGAAACTGAAGTAGTTTAAAGTAAGCTATCCTAAGATATTTCTCACCAGATCAGCTAATTTCTGTAAGAGATAAGACTCCTGTGGTATCTTTGTGTGGACATGGTTAATGTGAGGTTCCCAGTTTAGCTTGGAATCAGTATGTTTTCTGAGCAGCTTCACAGAATTTGATTTTACATCTTTAGCTTGTCCCAGCTGCAAATCCCTGAGTTTTCTCATGATGACACTGTAATTTGTTAATTAGAACCAGTTAAGTGTTAAGGAGAGATTGTCCTGTGGTTTCTGGTGTAACCTTCACATATGTAGATATTTTGTTATTAAAGCTGTATTGTCCGCATAGCAGATAACTGACTGAAGCATAAGATAATGTGGTAAATCATTGATTGCAACAATGAATGATGGTTGAAGGGCAGAGCCCTGAGGCACAAGAGATGTGACATTCCTCAAGGAAGAATGGCTGTTTCTAATTGACACACATTCTCCGGTTTAGATAAGAATCTGTTACCTCTAGTGTTACGTTTATTCCACGATACTGTAGTTTGGCTAAGAAGCACTCAAATAGCACAGTTCAATAGACTGTATTATTTTCAAGTACAGTTGGTGTCTGATTAACAACTTAAAGGACTGTGGAAGTGGTATTTTTTTCAAAGTAGTTACTAAGATGTATGTGAAAAACTGCTTCAGATATTTTGGAATAAGTTGCAGCAGTAGACAATGGTGTGAAGTTCTCAGGGAAATACTTCCCTCCTTTTTGCATATAGGTGTAACTTCGAAATTTTTGTCTAATCAGAGAAAACCCAAAATTGTAGGCATTTATTCATAATAAAAGAAAGCAGTTTGTTAATAAAGTGTATTGTTCTTTTTCATCATGTTAAGTAGTCAGTAGCAGTAAAGACTTTTATTAGTCTGAAAATTTTGAAATGAAATTTACAAAATTTGTGAGTGTAAAAAGATCATAATGTATATCATGCCCTGCAGGAAGCTGATCAGCAGGTGTCTCAGTTGCTGATGTTTGACTGGATAATTTTTGATCTTAAATCATGTACTGCAGTAGTAAAGCATTGAATGAGCTGTTCTGGTTCAATCAGAATGTCTGGAGTTTGGATAGAAGTGAATTCTTATGTAATAATATCCCAAGCAGCCTTGCATTTGTTTGGAGCTCCTTCTATGTAATCTTCATAGGCAACTTGCTTTGACAAGTTTAAGTTTGGCTTTTATCTACATATTTTTTTCTGTGCCAGATTTGCTATTACTTTTATCAGTTTACATTTCTAAGGCAGTCTGTGGATAACTTCCTCTTTCCCAACTTTAACCCAGGTCATGCATGTCTTCTTATTTGCAGCCACATAATCAGGAGACAGAAGCTGTAGTTTCTTAAATCAGTAAGTCTTCAAATGGCTATTTGTATCTGATCTGGCATAATTTATTGTGGAAATTTGTCTAGGGTTTTATTTATACACAGCTGCACTTACTGGCCTTGTATCTACACTGCCAAATTTTAATAGAATGAAGTTCATTTTTGTAGCACTTGATTTGATAGAAAAATGTAGTGACAAGTAATCTGAAAAGTTCGACATAAACTAATAAATGGAAAGTAGAAATCTTGGCTGTTCAGCTTTTAATGTTGAGCAGCTCATATAACTGTTAACATTTGTATCATTATTTGTTTCTGGATTGATGGTTAATATCATGACAGTTTAAATTAAAATGCCATGGAAGTGTGCAATGGAATTAAAACAAATATTTCATTTTCTTACATACTTCAAAATAAAACCCTTGCTAATTGTGTTTGTATGGGTGCTGAGGGCTGAATTTTCAGGGAATCCAATCCAAATTAGTCATTTGTTACTTCCCTTCCTATGTTGTCTCCATGAGACCTGTGCAGATAAACTGTAAGCAGTAAACCATATTTGTTCTTAACTAAAATAAATGTGTGTCAGCAGCACTAGGTTAAAAGGTCAGTCTGACAATTTATAGTCAGTTAGGTAGGAAAGTGACTCTGTATCATCTGCATTACTAGCCATAAAGTGTTATCAGTACCATACAATATTATCAGTAGTAGAAATTTTAGACTTAGATTTTAAAACAAAAAGACTACTTTTTGTGTAGTGAATTGTAACTGCCTAGCAAGATAAGTGCTTAGTCTTCTCATGAAAATGTTCGAACCTATCTTACACATAATTTTAGCAAGTTAACTGCCTGCATCAATCAGTTTGGAAATGTTTTTACTTTTTAGTTTAATGAAATTGCAATAAAATCCAGTCAAGGAGGAAAGAATTCAGCAATTTGAAGGCCAGTTTGTGCACCAGTACCACAGTGGTTATTATTAGGCAGTTCATATTATCTGATACTACACAGCTCACCAACCAATTAAGGCAGACTTGGAATTAAACACTGGATTCAGACAGAGGAGACAGTGTTATTTACATATTGTGATTCAGGCCACAGAAAACTTAAGTGATTGCTAATTGTCTGTAGCTATTGATGGGAAAAAACTTGTAAAATGCATAAATTGAAGGAAGAGGTTTTATTATTAATAAAACATTATTAGGTTATTCTTGAAATTAGGTTATTCTTGACATGTCTGTGCAGGTAGCTAGCAGCTATCCATCACACTAAACTGCTTTACATGGTGCTGTTTAATGCTCAGTTTGAATGTGTAGGACTTGGTTGAGGATGTTCACATGTGGGACCTGCCTTGTATTATTTTATTACAATTTTTACTCAGACTAGTTATTTTTTCCAGGTGGTTTGTCAGAAACTATGGAGAAGCTTGGAATTGCTTATAGTTCCAAGCCCTTGTGGCCAGAGTTTGTCACAATTGATTCAAGACTGAAAACCTATGAGAATTGGCCTATTTCCATGAAACAAAAACCTGAAACACTAAGTGAAGCTGGCTTTTTTTATACAGGCAAGTAAATATGTGCAGCAGACTATACACACTTCAATGTGCACTTTACATAAATGTGCAGAAAATTGGAACCAGTGTTTGAGTAATTCAGTTTCAACTAATATTACTGCCACAATATGCAGTACACTGTCTGGGATTTACTGCAAATGTTGAGTCATTTCTTTACACTCAACATGCCAGTGTTTTTAGAGGAAAGAATGCATGTAGTTAATCAGCAGTTATCATACTTTATAGTGCTGACTCTGTTTCATGTTGCCTCCTGATACAGAGCATTAAATTTTTTTGGACCTTTTGTTAGGAATGATGTGGAAAAAAATTATTGTAGACTGTGATTTTAAAGCTATAAATATTGTTCCTAGTCATTTGCCTGTTATTTTTAAGGGATGTAAAATTTGGTGAAAATAGTGTTAAAAATACCTAGAAGTGCCATTTTGTAAGGAAAGGGCTGTGAGCAAGCAACGTGTGCTGTTCATTGGACATCATGAATTTTCGCTTACATATAATTATTTAAAATATCTTCTCAGCTGCATGGAGTCACTAGTCACTCTGGCTGTAACTGCCTTCTGATCACTGTTTCCTACCTGTATGGTGATCAAATTACAAAGTGCAGTGTTTAGGCAGAAGGTGGTCTTTTAGCCAATCTTCCTAAATCTTTCTGGTGTCGGTGCACAAATTTTTCACAACTACAGTAACAGTAAGCAGTTGTGGAACTCTACTAAAGAGACAGATTGGTTACCAGTCGAAATTTTTTGGCAGGATGCCAGTGTTCTTACTTAGTTACAATCCTAAATCTTCATGGAATATTAAGAATACTTTGATGTAATGGAAAGTTACAGTATTGTTAGTCTGGAACTTGCTTACATATACACCTATATGTCATGAGTTGTGTAACAAATAGTAATTGCGTTCTGTCAGAATTTTCATATTTCTGTAAATCATTTGACTGAAGAAAATTATCCTATTATTGAGTGGCTTACCCTTGCTAATGTCACGTTTAAAAAATTACTGTTTCAAAGGCTTGCTTTAGTATAGTGTGAAGTTTCTGCCATGAATAAGTTTAATAAATAATTCTCTCTTCTTTTTTTGAGCTCGGGCTCTGGAGAGGTAAACACACAACAGAAGGATGCAGTGAATTTTTAATACAGGCAATCTTACCTGTGTACAGCTGAGGATTTGTTTGACAAACAACTATTTGCAGTTATCACCTTGCAATGGTTACAGCATTTTCAGGATAAACTGTTAGCAGATGTACTGTGCAGCAAGATCACTGGGTCAAGATTGCTTGGAGCTGTATTGGCCTTGACCTGTGGTACAAATATATCCTTAGAGGACAGCTTTGAATTATTAGTAAGTTCTTCCATGGGGAGTATAGTTCCACCAGAGGTAAATATCTTGTCACACTGCCTTATTTGGGCAGATCTACCACCAAAGACTATAAAGTATAAAATTATTTACGATAGCCATCAACAGCAACACTTCAGGGATGATTTTGTGATGTTTTTGCAGCTATACAAATGTAACAGGGCAGCTGCAGTTAATCAGCAGAAGTCTGGAGGAATAGGTTGAAAACTGGTTTTAGGTTTTTAATGTGAAAGTACTACATTTTAATGAGACATGTTTTGCTGTTAACCAACTGCAGCATAGTGGTGGCACTATTTCAAATCTCTTTGAATATGAGAAATTTCTGGGCCTTGTCTGTGACAAGATGTTAATATAGTTAAAACACCTAAATGACATGAAGACAAAGTGCATAAAATTGCTGAAAATTGTGAAAAATCTCAGCACAAACATGGGACACTAACAGGTCTTCAGATTGTTGTTCAGTTTACTATATCATCTTTACCTGTCCCAAAAACACTGCTAGATGTCATTGCATTAAGTTGCCCGACTCTGTAAATTCTTTTTTAATTGTGTTATTGTGGTTTGTAATGGCAGAATAAGGGTGGTTCAATCTATTTGCCCATCCTTACTCATAAAATTTATGAATGAGTGTCGTGGAGTGACCAGAACGTAATGCTGTGTGTGTTCATTCTGAGAGATGAGACGTTTACAGGATTAATCAGTGAGAGATAATGTGTGCACAAACAACACTAAGTGAAAGATACAAATCCAGGTGATTCAGACACAGATCAATAATTTCCAAGATGTTGTGTAAGAGCTATGAGAAAATTACACACATCATAGTTGGTTAGGATTTCAGGGTAAAGCTTCCCATCTCTTGTGTTCTCGCTGTGCTAAATTTTACTGACCAACCATCTGATCAGTGATCATTGTGGTTAATTTTCTAGCTAGTGCTTTGTTTGTGAACAATGCTTCCTGCATGTTACATGACTTGTTTTGTAAACAGTTTTGGTGTCTAGAAATAAACAAGCACAGCATCACAGTCGCAGTTGACACCTCTTGGCAATGGTTATCTAGTTCAGCTGAAATACCAGAAAATGAAATTTGTTCCAAATGTACTCCTGAAACATAGAATGTGTTATCTAGTTTCTCATAAGATGAATAGTGTATTGCATGCCAGTTAGGAAGCCTTCAAAGCAAAGGCAGGTTACTTTCACCATCCCTTCACAAAATGAAAAGGTGCTCATTTAACAATTATCAGTTGCTAAGCATCAAAAGAATTTATATTGGTTGGTTGGTAAGTTGGTGGAAATATTTGAATTTTTCATTGCAGTAAAAATTTTCAACCAATGAGATTCCATCAGGTGAAGCCAATGGCCAAGATTTGTTTCTTGCATGTTTGTTCAGGCAATAAACATTAGGCAGCATTTACTAGATTCTGTATTGCTGAAAAGGTTGTAGCAGTGCTAATTTAAATTGGTCATACTTGATAAACCTTAGTGTTTCAGAACTATTAAATACTCATAAACAAGAATGAAACTTGACATTTCCAATTTTTAGTGAGTGAGGGTGACTCAGCAATTTCTAAGTGGTGGTCTGAAATGCACTGATATCACATAAGTATGGTGGTGGTGTATATAATCTCCATATATTAAGTGGTTGGAGAGTGAGGCATAATATCCATTGTGCAAAGCTTACCACAAACAAAGGACTTACATTTACTCAGTGAATACATAAAATGTGCAGACTTCATACAAATAAAATATTTGACTTTCTCATGCTAATTTAGTCAATGAATCCCAAAAAGTTTAACAGAATTAGTCATTGGCATAATTTAAACTACAGGAAATATTTACACTTACGATTAACCGGCAATTCATAGATTACTATGTGCTAGCTATTTGAAGAAGATTACTGATTTGCTTTTATGTTCATTATTTCCATAGCGTGCGTACGTGCTAATTGAGAGTAAAGTCATTCGTGCATATTATGACAAGTAAAGGACCGGATGTGGAATGTCGTAGCATACCCAGTGATACATTCATACAGAACATTTGATCTCATTGTTGAACTGAAGAACTAATGTATCACTCATGTATGATCTGATTAGAGTTGTGAGCCTGTATCTGGCTGACAGTCAAATGTGTTACCAAGTTCCACAACATAGCATTAACAGACAATCTCTCGTCACATGAGGGTGGTATGAATGTACTGTTTTTGATTTTCACTGACCTATTGGGCCTGAAAGCATACTGATAGTCAGTTAGAATGATGTTCAGATGTTGACAGATTTAGAGCTGCATGCAGTATTACACTAATTTTGAAAGAGTGGGTATGAGATAAGTTGGGCGGTAATTAAAAGCATATGATGGTCACATTTTTGGGTAGAGGTGTAACAGCTGTCATTTCCAAAGATGAAGGGAAATGACCTCTGGCAAATGCCCAATTAATCCATGACTTAGTAGAGATGGCATATAGCCACATCTTCATAAAAAAAGATGGAGAAACTATAAATACCCTCTATTTTTGAGTGATATAATTTGCTGTTGTAATATCACGTATGTTGTAATATCACTTATAATATCACTTATGTTATAATATCACTTATGTTATAATATCACTTATGTTATAATATCACTTATGTTATAATATCACTTATGTTATAATATCACTTATGTTATAATATCACTTATGTTATAATATCACTTATGTTATAATATCACTTATGTTATAATATCACTTATGTTATAATATCACTTATGTTATAATATCACTTATGTTATAATATCACTTATGCATGACCTCCATTTTACTGCAGGAACTAAATGCTCAGTGACAGAAGTTCTTAGCATGATTTGAGCACTAAATTTGATCATTTATGGCATTGTTCAGTTACAACATTATTGTGAATGTGACAAGCATATGGGGTAGTAAAAAGGTTTTAATTATTTTTTGAAAAATCGCTGTCACCATGAAATTTGGTGTTGGACCTTCACGTACTCATCCTTGCAAGTAACAAATTTCATAGAACCCCTTTCCCAATAGCTTTGCACATGTCTCCATAATCCTATAACTAATTAAATTCAAGTGGCACCTACAAATTTACAGATACAGGGGAGGGAGGCTCCTGTGTCCTTGAAGCCAAAAATTTTTTAGGATTCAAAGTATTTGTCCATGCTTTGCAGAAAAGCTCCACAAATTCCCATTTATATGGTGTTCTCAGATTACTACTTTGCCATTGAATTAACTCGATATTCAAACTGTCTTTGAATGTGTTAGTTATGCTATACTAGAAGTTACAGCTGGCCAGTTGTGTCATAGCAGTTTTATGACAGCAACTTTCTCATTCTTTTTTAATTACTGTGCTATCTAAATGACTAAGGTGACCATCCAACAAGACAAGCAAAGGCCTCTCTTTTTGCAGTAGCACAGAAGTGACTGAAGTAGCCTGAAAATATTGATACCACGAAACCTTGAACTTCATTTGAATAACATGTGTCACTTAAATAAAGGATGTGCCAAAAATAAGTGTTGTCCGAAGTCCATATGTTCATTCGTCTCTTTGATGTCCACCTCTTCCACTACAATATTTCTCCTAGTTTATTGTAAAAAATCATAAATGATAAATGGATCACCTGTAGTTCTTTTACCATTTGGTTAAAGACCTTCAGACTTCAACATCAGTGAATCGTGCAAATAGAAATTTCTGAACCATTTTGCAGAACGATTGCCATATTCAGAATGAATGGTCAACCCATTTCGTTCGATAGATTCCTGAAGAATGAACATAACTTCAGCTCTTGTCAGTGGAAATACCCATTCAGCAAGTGTCTTAAAGTGGCACACAGTTATTTCCTCTTGGTAAGTTGTCAAGTCTTACTGCCTTGCACACCTGAGTGGGTCTCCCCCAGGCAGCTCGCCACTCTTTGGCAGGTTTGTGCTTGGCTACATTGGGGCCCCAGCCTTTCACAATTCTGTGCTGCATGTCTATCATCTTGCTATTTTTTTCCCCCTCCCTTGGGGAACATGTCTGGGGTGTTCTTCAAAATGTTCAGCATTCTGTCGCTGACATATGAACAGTCTCCCTTTTGTTTTTTGAGCCCTTTCCTGCCTGAGCTGTAACCTTCCTAAATTGCTGATTGGTCCCTCCATCAGGTGTTCACGAGGTGTGAACAATTACGTAAGGTGCATGGGCCCCTTGTGAAGGGGGCCTCCAGTTGGAAGGAGCATGCCATCGGAGACACTGGTAGTTATGGGGGATTTCCTCACAATGAGTCAATCATCTTCCCACTCAACTTCTACAAAACGTGAATGCAACAAAGCTAATGTTTCAAAGTCCCTTCCTGCTGCACCATGGTTCCTCGTGGTTTCACGTACTGAAGATAGTCAGTCCTTCGCCACGGTAAATCAGTTTTATTCAGAAAGGTGTAGATGCAGTTGCTGGCCCTGTGAAATCGTGCTCTCGTTCACAGAATGTCACTTTGCTTTTGGAGGCAATTTCTGATTCTCAAGTGCAACAACTGTTTGCTGCCTCGCTTCTCCATGGTTACCCTATTTGTGTCAATGCCCACAGAACTTTGAACTCGTACCGTGGTATAATTTACTACAGGCTGCTCGACAGCCTACCTGAGACTGAAATACAATCTTTCTCTCTGATCAGGGTGTCATTGCTGTTCATTGTGTAATGAAAAAGGTAGATTCCTCCTTAGTGCCCATCCGTACTCTTTCTCACCTTCGATAGAGCAGGCTATGAAATTATCACCATCTGGCTATACATTCTGAACCCGATGTGCTGCTACTAGTGTCATCTTTTTAACCACACTAGAACGTCTTGTCGACACCCAGCTGTCACCTGTGGTAGGAAATGCGTAAGAGGGCAATTGTCCACCTCCTTCGCCCCACTGTATCAACTGCAATGGCAGCTATGCTGCTGCCTCTTAGGAATGTCCTGTTACCGAGATCTCGGTAACAGAAAAGGTGCTTTATCCAGTTGTTAGTAAGTCACTGGCTAGGCTCAAACCCTGTGTTCTCCCGTCTGGTACCTATAGTTGTTCTTGTTACCCCTCGCTCCATAATGGACATGGTCACACAGACATGTGACCTCCAACTTCCTGGCAGATTAAAACTGTGTGCCCGACCGAGACTCGAACTCGGGACCTTTGCCTTTCGTGGGCAAGTGCTCTACCATCTGAGCTACTAAAGCACGACTCACGCCCGGTACTCACAGCTTTACTTCTGCCAGTACCTTGTCTCCTACCTTCCAAACTTTACAGAAGCTCTGTAGCCGTCAAACTCCTGGTTCGCAGGAGAGCTTCTGTAAAGTTTGGAAGGTAGGAGACGAGGTACTGGCAGAAGTAAAGCTGTGAGTACCGGGCGTGAGTCGTGCTTCGGTAGCTCAGATGGTAGAGCGCTTGCCCGCGAAAGGCAAAGGTCCTGAGTTAGCCTCGGTCGGGCACACAGTTTTAATCTGCCAGGAAGTTTCATATCAACGCACACTCCGCTGCAGAGTGAAAATCTCATTCTGGAATATGACCTCCAATTCAGCTCTGAAGTCGCAAAATCACCCAGTGTCAAGGTAGCGTCACCATCCCCCATCTGTCCAGCTGTGCAACAAGCCGTCAAACTCCTGCCTCAAGGGGTGAAACCACCAGCTACACAACTGGTAGTCCAGAAAGGACAGGAGGAGTACTCCCGTGAAGACTTTCTCCGTCCCTCCAGCCAAACAACACAAGAGTCTTCATCTGCCGGAAAGGCTCGAAGAAGTCCTTCAAAGACAAACGGTCTTCTACTTTGCCACCTCACAGATCCTCTTGGATGGTGTTGGCATTTGATATCTTAGCTCGGCCTGCCTCAGTGTCGCCAGTGCACACCAACCGTTGTTCGGTGCTGGACTCCACAGACCGACCGCACAAACAAGGAGATGCTTCTGTGGATCCCATGGAGCAGGATCCTCCTGCTTCTGTGCCCTGTAGTAATGCCTCTTCCCCAGCTGTCACTCGGCACCCCCACGTCTCTTCATTATGACTCTCCTCCAATGGAATGTTAGAGGCCTTCGGTCCCACAAAGAGGATTTACGGCTGCTTTTAGTGTTGCAGCATCCCCTTGTACTCTGCCTTCAGTAAACAAAATTGCGCCATCACGACCAATTTGAGCTTTCACATATCTTACAGATTCGTTTTGACGTTTCCCCTGAGATTGGCATTCCCTCTCATGGAGTCGTCGTGCTGCTCATACGAGATGACAGTCATAGTCAATCCATTTTGCTGACTACCAATCTTAAAGCTGTGGCAGTTTGCCTTTTCCTTCCCTACTTAACTTTTTCCCTCCGTACTATGTCCCTACATCATTTGCTGTCGCAAGGGCAGACTTCCTTAAAGTTACTGGGCAGCTACCTCACCCACTTTTGCTACTTGGTGACTTTAATGCACATCTTCCCCTTTGGGGTTCCCCCAGGACGTGTCAGAGGTGCCCTCTTGGCTGACCTTAACCAACTTAACCTCTTCTGCCTTAACACTGGAGCACCCACTTTCCTTTCAGACTCCTCGCACACTTATTCCCATTTGGACCTATCCTTTTGTACTGCCCAGCTTGCCCATCATCTCAAGTGGTCTGTTCTTTCTGACAACTACTCAAGCGACCATTTCCCATGTGCTCTCTGTATGCTGACTCCCACCCCATCCGCATACACACCGAATGGCAGCTTACTAAGACTGACTGGCAGCTTTACTTCTCCCTGGCGACCTTCGAAGAACAAGAATTCCCCAGTTGTGATGACCATGTGGACTGTCACCAACATTATCCTTACAGCTGCAGAATGTTACATTCCTCGCACTTCCTCTGTACCACGTTGTCTGTCAGTCCCTAGGTGGACGAGGCATGCCATGATACAATTCGTGCACGGAGATGTGCTCTCCATGTTTTTAACCAACACCCTATGCTGGAAAACTGCATTCATTAAAAGCAGATGCATGCAAAATGTCAGTGTTCTTTGGCATTGCAAAAGGGCTAGCTGGATTTCATTCACTAGTTCTTTTAACAGTTCCACACCTTCCTCTGTCTCGTGGGCCAACCTCCGACAGCTCTCTGGAACCACGATCCATTTCCCAATTTCCGGCCTGACAGTAACTGACAATGTCATCACGGACCCTATTGCTATCTCCAACACCTTGGGCCACAATTGTGCAGAAGTTTCAAGCTCTTCCCACTATCATCCTGCCTTCATTCATCAGAAACAAATGGAGGTGGCTTGGCAATACCCTTCTCTTCTCAGAATTGAGAGTGCTACAGTGCTGCCTTAACTATGAGGGAGCTCGGTCACTCTGTTCATCCTGATCCTCCACCTCAGGGCAAGATGCCATCCATATTCCAATGTTGCAGCACCTTTCTCCTGTGGGCAAGCACTTTCTGCTTCACATATACAACCGCATCTGGGC